>NW_017728949.1:30143599-30151137 GCF_001723895.1 Crocodylus porosus | reverse complement strand
GTTGAACAGTATGGGTCCCAGGACAGAGCCTTGAGGGACCCCACTGGTTACAGGGCACCATGATGAGTGACTGCCATCAATCACAACCCTCTGGGTCCGATCACAAAGCCAATTTCCCAGCCAGCAGATCGTGGTGGAGCCAAGGCCACAACTGGGCAGTTTGGCCAGGAGGTGATCATGGGATACCATGATACCAAGAGGTGTATCAGTGCTTCCATACTGGTGGTGTTAGCACTAGTGAGGACACTGGCATTCATACAGTGATTCTCCCACTCTACTCCAAAGATCTTCTGCAATGGTGATGGCGTTTCAAGTTTTTCAGGTGGTCCTTGTAGGTCACCCAAGCTTCACAACCATAGAGAAGTTAGGTTTATATAGCCTTATATAGCCAGTGCCTTATATAGGAGGAGCTTTGTTTGAGTCTTGATGCTGTGATCATTGAACGCACCATGGTTTGGTCTTCCGAAGAGCTGGCTCATTGAATCCTGTACTAGATCTCCTTATTGGCTGTCTTTGAGAGATGGCTGCCAAGCTATGCAAGGCACTCAACATTTTCTAGCTCCTGTCTGTCAATGAGGATCTTTGCCAGTGGAATTGATTGGCCTGGACCAAGCTGGTGAAATGCCTTGTTTTTCTGATATTAAGGGTCAGTACCAGGCACTGGTATGCTTGAGAGAAGCATTTATGGGCTGTTTGTAGGCCTTCGTTTTGTGTGTAATGGCAGTTTCATAGATGTTTGCTGACAGAAGAGGAATGGTGAGGTTTGGGGATTTAGATTTAATTCCAGATTCTGGAGAGGAATGTGATCTGAACACGGACATATCTGCCTAAAGTCTGACCCCTCAGAACTCTGTCTCTTCCTTTTCCCTAGTGCTATTCTTCTCACCTAGCCAGTGCCATGCTGCTCCATTTCAGTCTCCCCACTCCCTGTACTTATTCAGCAAGTTTCCATTTCCTATCTTTCTGACTCAACATCCAATCACTCTTTCCACTCTCTAGCTTATGTCCACATGACCAAATTCCCTGTCTCCAATGTTTCTTATTCCTATTCCCAGTTTTCTTTGTGGGCTTACTCATCAAATATCATCCTCAGTCCCTAGAACTACCTTGTTCAGCCACCCCATCAGTTTCCCCTGGCCATCTTCCACCCAGGGTTGCCAGGCCAATAATTTTTTTGTACAGAGTGTAGAGAAATGTTTTTATTACTGACATGTTTTTACTGTCATTTAAAAATATTATTGGAGTGGCAGCCCTGTATGACTTCTGCAATGGTATTACACCGTGCTGCCCCGATCACAGGGACCCCTTACTCCCTGACATCCTTGACTTCACCCAGCTGCCCACCTCCAACCCACCTGCAATGTTACTACCTCCAGCCTTGCTCATCTTGGCCTGGCATTGACTCCCATTAATGCCATTTCTAAGTTCTTGGCTCCACTCTACCCCACCCACACTGTCTCCATCCCTGTACCTTTGATGCAAGCAGCTATTTGAGGCAGAAGATAGGCATAAGGATCCAGTAACAGCACAGGCTCTGGTGGGTGGCAAAGCTCCATAGGTGCAGAGTGCTGTACTCCCATTCAGGTAGCAGGTGGCACAGTTCTGCTCCATCTGTCTGTGTTGCTCTAGCTTTTTACTTGCCATAGTGCTTAAAGCTTTGGCAGCTCCATGTTTTTATGGGAGGAAACAAGTTTTTACAAACAGGCGTTTTTAGGATCTGTTTTCATGGCGTGTCCTTACGTTTACAGACAGTTGGCATACTTGTCCACAGTCTCCTTCCACTCCCCCACAAGATGGCCTGTCCTTGTCTAGTTCCACAGTCCAAACTACAGTTCTGGTCCTGTCATTTGAATTAAGCAACATCCTCCTCCCAGCTGCCTGCCTCCATTGAGAGCACATGAAACACAGGCACTCTTCCCTAAATTCATGTTACTGGATTAAGTGAAACTTGCAGCAATCCAGACATGTATTTGTAGTGAAAGTGCTGGTGGGTCCTGGCTGGTACATGCCCAGTGTGGTGGGGAATTTAGCTGCTGCAGTCACTGCTGGACCTTCATGAACTGCAATTTATCATGATCAAAGCATGGACAAATTGTCTTGGGGAAGAGAAAAAGAGCATTTTCACACAAAAATAAATCTCTGACAAATTTTAAAGTCTTGTTCTACAAGATGTGCAGTAGCAGAATTTTTTCAAGTAAATACCCCAATTTTTTACATGAATAAAACTTTCTCCTGGCTCTGTTCAAACACAAAAACTGATTTAGGTGAAATAGAAAAAAACCCATCAGCCTGATACAGAGACACAACATGAAAAGTTGGTGAAAATTTGCAGAGGTCATAAAGAATGAAAAGAAGGTCCTATCATGGAATGTGATGGGCAAACTTTATAAGCAGTATTAAAAGTCCTGTTTATAATAAAAGATATATAATTTCATCTGTGGATACTGTTTTCATTCCAGGAAATCCAGAACTACTTCGTGAAATCTGCAGTATCAGATTAGTTTGTCAAAACATTACCTTGAATGCTTTAATGTTCCTACTGACACTAATGTGATGTTTGCATGCTTAAATAGCTAAGTCGTTATCAATTTGTATTATAATATTTGTTGTACACCGTTCATCATTATCATCATCTGAAATTATCAAACAAGGCATCAGTACTGACAATGGAAATTTCAGGCATAATCTGCTACTTGTCTGGTGTTTTTCTTAAAGTTTCAAACGGAATTTGAAACCAAAGGATATATTACCCTCTCAATCTTGATGGAAGTAATGGATTTTATATTGTAATGTTTATAGCAGAGGGCAGCAAAGAATAGGTGAGATGTAGTAATATCCATAAAAACAACAACCTAGCATCAGGCATTGATAGCAAGAATCATGTCCAGTGGAAGGCTGTCTTCAGGTTTATTGTAAATGTCAACCATTCCAAGGAAAGAAATGATTGTTTTTAAACATATTCTTTTAATATTATTTTATTTTATAGCAAACCACGTGGCTGAGTTCCTCTGTAATATCTCTGCATTTAACATGGGTTCCTACCTTTAACATGGATTCCTAATAATGTAATGTGGGATCTCCCTATTAGTTAGGCATTGGCAGACTATGCTGAGTACTCATCAAGATCTCTCAGTATGCTACATTTGTGCTGAGAGAACTTTACTGAGTTCAGCTGAAGTGGCAACTTGATATAAAAGTATTTGGCTGACATACAATAGTTTTCCAGAAGTACCGCCGTGTTCATTAAATAGACACTTCCAGGGCTAATAAAAATGGCCCTGCAAAGACCTGATGTTTCTCAGCAGTCAGCATTGTATAAATAAGATAGTATATCAAAAATTAAACTCTTGAAGGGCTTTTACATTCAGGTATGACAGTCAGTGATATAAGTTCCCTGTCATGCTTTTATCTTGTATTTTGAAATCAATATTTTTAAGTTCTAGAGACCAAAGTTTGCCAAGAAAAGAAACACTGATTCTAACAGATCAAGCAGGGGGATTGCATATGAGTACAAACTGTGTTCTCTGTTTCTAAGCCCATACTTCAAAATGTGCTGCAAAATGGTAGTAGCAACCTCAGAATTAAGTTAATATGTTAAGTAAAAAAAATATGAAGCTGCATAGTAATTAACATTGTTTTTCATGTTGCAGAAAAAGCTCGTACTAATATGCAAATCAGATATACAGCTCTAATATATGAAATGCATGGCTTTCCACAATGTGTGATAATTTCCTTGATATTCACAATAGAACAATTGTGATCTCGAGCCTCGGCTGGTGTCAGTTGGCAGAATTCCACTGATGTCAACTGAGCTACACAAGCCCATCCCACCTAAGTATCTGGCTCTATTACTTTTCCATTTCAATTTTAAAGTACCATTTTCATTGAATGTTAATTGTTTCAAATATTCTCCCTTTCTTTTAAGATTAGAGCATGTATACATGAGTGCGTCGTTGTGTTTATAGTGCTTTGATTCTGAACACTAATGTATATATACATTAGGGCTGGGTGAAGATTCAGTTCCTGATTCAATCTGGCAGAGATTCAGCCTGATCTGGTGGCTGAAACTGCCTAAAAAGTCAAATTAATTAAATTTGATTACAGGAAATAACATAGTTCCATTTGAGGCTGTAAGTTAGTTAACATCAGCTATGTGTATTTTCAAACAATTTCTCCAGAATTAAAGCAGAATATTAACCTGTTTCTACAAATAAAAAGAAAAAGATTTGGTTGAACGTGATTTTAATATCTGATATGAGACAAGTGTTTAGTAAAGCACAAACAAAAACAAATTGAGATTATTTTTAAGTGCAGCTTGTCTTATCAAAGCTTATTGATAATGTACAGTACATTATAAACTCTAAAAATGTTCCACATCAAAAGAAGTTTAATTAAAAGAAGTTCAAAGACTCTGCATATTACAGAATGGGCTTTTTATGTACAAACTGCAGAAGATCCATTGATAGTTTTGTATTTTTAATAAAGAATTAACCGTCGATTGTATTTTTACACCACAGAAAGCCCAACACCTGCTTCCTTTATACCGATGACTTGTTTTCTATGAGATGCTTTTTCATGCTGACAGAACTCCAAAAAGTAATTTGTTCCACTAGGTGAAAACTCTTGGCAATATGGAGTCAAAAAACAGGGGTTTTGCCCTTAACTTAAAAGGGTCCAGGATATCTCCTAAGAGCCCTGTTCCCTATATTTGTTTTAATTTAAAATTTAAGAAAGGCTTTGTTGCTGGGTTTTTTAAAAATCTAAATATCTGAAATCCAGACAACCCCACTCCCCATTACTGCTGCATATATCATTTCTATTTTTTTTTGCATCTTTAAACTATCAAAATCTATTGAAGTCAATGACTATAAACTTCCAATGACATGAGCAGACTTGGATTGAGGGAAGAAATCCTGGCATATTAAAATCAATCAAACAATGACACAATGCCTATGGAATTACCGATATTTGATCCTGAATGAATCACTCCACTGACATCATGGCCTTAAAAATAATTAAAAGCTTTATTTCATGTCAATTTATGCAGGGGAAGTTTTAACCAATAACTCTTTTTCAACTAATGGAAGACAACTTCTTGATGAAATTCAATATAGCTAATTAATATATATATATTTTTGTAATGCTCTCTAATTCAAAAACAGTTTGAATTTTATTTATTTTTTGCAGAAACTTTTAAACAATTCAGGTATTATCCTGAGTGCCATCCCCACTCAAGAATGTTGTTACAATAGCTTTATCCGTTATACTTAATGGAGTTGTAGCAAATCTCTGGATGAGATTACACATTACAGTTAGCACATGCTAACTCTGAGGAATATTACACAGTGTTAAATTAGCAGATGCTGTGAGCAGTCCCATATTGAAGATTATTAATCTCTAAAATGCACTGTTTAAGATTGTCTGCTAGAGGGGTGATGAGCAGGGGCATGCCTAGGAGCTTCCCAAGTCTTTTGTGCCTGCCACACTCACTGAATCTTGGCCAAGCATAGGCTAGTGGTACGGGGTAGAGCCTCCCTGCACCATTTGGATTGACCCCACCACCACCACTTGAATCCCATCCCCCACAGTCCAGATCAGCCTCCTTGAATTGTGGATCACCTCCTTTCAATGCAAATCATCCTGAGTGACAATGGTAGTGTGTAGGGGAGAGATCTCCCTCCCTGTCCACTCCTAGACTCCTTGTAGCCCACACTGCCCCAGACTGGCCCCAGGGGAAGAGGGATTGTGGGGGCAAGGAGTTTCTGGACAGCCACAGGACCCAGCAGATACACAGGACCCAGCAGATACACAAGGATGGTGCAAGCTGTAGGGAGCCAGAAGCAGGCAGAGAGGCAGAAGCTCATTGGGTTGCTCAGCTCAGCAGGGCAGCAATCTGGGGATGGAGGATATGTTTGCAGGAAGGGAGGCAATCAACAGGTTGCATGATCATGGTGACAGGGCAGTGATCCACATGGTGAGGGGAGATTGGAGTAGCAGGGGAACAAAGGGGAGGGTAGAGGGGGTGATTTGACGGGGTAGCCTGGTAATTCCCTGCCCACTCACCCCCCCTTCCCTCTTTCCCCCTTCACTCTAGCTCCCCTACCCCTGGTCCCCAGCCCCCTTTCATCCCTTTCCTCTCCCTCTTCACTTGCTCCGTCTCAACTCACCTGCTGCCTGGCAGTCCCTAGCTGTCAATCTACTACAGGGGCAGGAAAAATACAACTCATGGGTCAGATCCAGCATGCCAGACAATCCCATCCAGCCTGTGGGTGCCCACTAACTAACTGTACACCACCCAGCCCATGTGCCTTACTCTCACCCTGGTGCATAGAAGGGCCTGGCCTGGCCTTGCCACCACACAGGTTCTGGGTGGTGGTGGTGCTGCTGCTACTACCGAAGCTACCAGGGGACCTGCTCAGCTTCCCTGGTCTCCAGCAGCTCCTCCTTGTCTCTCTGCTTCAGTGCTTGGTCTGGGCACCAGGTAGGGAAGCGGCAGGGTTGGGGAGAGTTATGGTGGGGAGAGCTGCAGCTAGGTGGGGGGGGGGCAATGGGCTGGTGCTAGGCTGACGGCAGCATGAAGCCTGTGCCCAGGGGTGGCGGGAGTGCACAGCTCGGGTGGGTAAGATGTGGGTGTGAGGAGGGAGAGTGGGGACACCCTACACTCACCTCTGGCATACAATTCCCACTGCTGGTGGCAGCCCCACCAGCAACAAGCAGGAGCCCTCATGGTGCTGCCACCTGGGGGCACATGGCTTCAGCCGGCACTGCACATGGTGACAAGAAGCACAGCCAGGCCAGCCCATGTCTATCGCGTGGCAGTCCCCACAGTGCATGTTCAGCTCTAAGCACTCGCACACCAACAAGGCAAGCTTTGTTATTTTTCAGGTAGTCAAATAAGTGTTAGTTAAGAATGGACAGGTTCTAAGGATGCCTTGAGTATAACAAGGTGTTACTTGAGTGTAAAAAGGTTGAGATTCACTAGGCTAAAAACTTTGAGAACAATGAGAAAAACAGCAGAAAATGTGCAACTGTCTTTTCTGTTCCAGTGTGAATTTTGAGATTTTCCTGCTAGACAATTGGCTTTCCAAGGGAAAGTGAGTTCTGTTAATCCCAGTTTAGAATACATTTTCACTCTTCTCAGTGACTGTGATGGGAGTATCTCTGCTGGAGCCTTTCTATTGGTGGCTCCGCCCTTCTGTTCTAGGCTAACAGCCTGCTTACTCGCTTGCCATGCCCTGATCTTAATTGGTTAATTGACTGGTGTAATTAGTGGGACGCTGTCCACTTTATGCGCCCTGGTGCCAGGGGGCGCTATCTGCGGCTCCTTTTTCCACCCCTACACCGCAGCCCAAGCCTTGCAGATGGTACTAATGTGTTCCTTGCCTTCTCTCTCAGAGGCTTCTCACTGCCCCCTTGCTCTGGGGCTGGGGCCAATGCACCCCAAATGCTGCACCCTCTCAGGCACCAGGGTCCCCACGCTACCATGGAGTTTCATAGTTTCTAGGGTCGGAAGGGACCTGAGCAGATCATCTAGTCCG
>NW_017728949.1:30049819-30143588 GCF_001723895.1 Crocodylus porosus | reverse complement strand
CCTTTGGGCAGGGGGCTGGACGCGATGATCTCCCGAGGTCCCTTCCAGCCCTGATGTCTATGAAATCTATGAAATCTATGAAATCCTCAGCTACACAGACTGCACCCTCATTTTTATGTAGAGCCGAATTCTTCATTGAATACCATTTTCAGTAAAGCATCCCCAAAAGAGCAGTAAACAGTGAACTGTAGCTGGGCTAAATGTGAAGTGACTAAGTGTATCTGGAACCCAATCAGAGCTCTGTTTCAATCCATGTGGTCCGTTAGTGCATAGATAAAAGCTGATAGTAGCTGCCAACTTAAAGAAAAGCTGTTTAATTTTTTTTGTCTGTTTATTTTGGTTTTTTTGGAGAACTATACCTCAGGGATCCCCTTTTCAAAAGACTCTAAAGGTGCATCTCTAGCTCACTACGAGGCACATTAGAATCCAAGAAAATCAGTGTAAACTCTTAGAACATTCGAACAGGGCATTTTTACACGTGCTCCGGGAGGTGTGGGGGATTGCTTTAATTAGCGAACCACACTAATTAAAATTGTTTGAACATCACATTTATCAGCATCTCCACACTGAAAAATTGCAGCCAGGGACTTTGAACTAAAACTCATTGAATGAGCTTTAGTTCAAAATGTCCTATCATCATTTTTCAGTGCAGGAACACTGATACACATGACACAAGAGATTATTCAAGTCTGCTCCACTGCATCAGAGAAGCCTCCCTGCACAGGTATAGGAGCCCCAAAAAGGTCTGCAGCGAGGTTTGAAGAGTCCTGTTTGACTCCATGAGAATCTCACCTTAATAAAACATCCTATGGAGACAAGTATGGCTGAAAGGATTTTACTGCTACATGCTGCTGGTAGCTCTGCACAGTTCAACTGCAATAGTTGTGCCACCATAGCACATAATTCATTGTGAAAAGCCATCAGCGAAGCCCACCTTGCAGTTCTAGTACATGCACTGGAAGGACCTCTTCAGCTCCCCATCCAAGCTTTCTCTCTTCTTTATCCCTTGCCTAACTCTTGTTCCAAATTTCTTGTCCAGCCAGTATCAATTCCTCCTCCTGCATGAGTCCCAGTCTACTCTCTCTTTCTCTTCCTCTCTGCATGCAAATTTGCTTCTTTATGCACACTGCCCAGGACCACCAGAGATATCACTGGGAAAATAAGAGAAAGAGAGAGAGGCTTCTTCTTTTGTGTTCCGTTTCTCAGGTTTAGCACAGGCTCTTGCACACCAGATTGACTGACAGTCCTGCCCAACCTTGGGCAACAGCATGCCCAGTGCAGAGGGAATCTGTGAAGATTTTGAACTCTAGGGCTGTTTTACATGTGCTCCAATGCATTCTGATTAGAACGTGTCAGAGCAGACTTGATTAATTGAATTTGCTGGAGCATTCTTCTCAGAACACTCCAGCATGCTGCAGCCCCTCTTGTATTCGGTATCCCCCTGTTTCAAAATGGCAGCATGAATGCTTTCACCAAAAGCTTGTTCAACAAGCTTTAGTTAAAGCACCTCCACCAATATTTTCAAACTCAGGACACTGAATACACGAGATGCTGTGGGTGTTTTAATTGGAGCAGTTCCCAGGAGCCGCTCTAAATCAAAAGACCCCCACCGCTTCCATCCCACACCAGATGCCCCTAGTGTTTGTATATGTGTATATATGTATGAACTACCTTCTTCCCAAAGGTTTACACACTGGGCAAATAAGGGTGGAGATTTATGGGTAAAAGGTATATCCCAGACAAAGGTGATCCCTGCCAAATTTTAAATCATTGCTCTAAAACTTGGAGCAGTAGGGTTTTACAATGAAAAAGGCAAAAAAATGTGCTTCCCCCCAGCCTAGTCCTTAGAAATGGGTGAACTATGTTGGCAGCTTTGGATGCGCAGCAGGGAAAAATTCAGCTCCAAAGACCGAAGTATATCAAAATTGTTAGTAATTGAAAGCAGGCTCAAGTGTTGGCAGTTGTACCAGATCAGTCTATAGAGGGTGTATGGATACTTTCAATGTAAAATACCATTATATATCAAGACTTAAAAATGTTTAATTTGCTCTACTATTCATCTCTGAAATATCCTATTGTCAAGAAAACATCTGTGATTCAAGGGTTAAGAACACTGAACAAATAAATGTAATGTGTTGTTTTAATATGTAAGGAGAGACAAGTATTTAATAAAACATTTTGAAGGCAGCTTAAACTAAGAAATGGCATGCTTCGTTGTTCTCAGTGCATGAGATATTGCATATATTATTCTCATTCATGTTGATTACAGCTTCTGTGATCTGTTTGCCAGTGATTAGAGCTCTGTCAAACAAGACCCTTGAAGCTTAGTTCACTGTTCTTCATATTCATTTGCAGTTCTTGCCATACACTACTCACTACTGACTAATCTGCCTATTTAGTAGAAAGGAGCAAGCTGTAGACAGCAATAACTTGTAAAGGAACTATGACAAGAGGAAGTGTAACCTTACCACAGGCCCAGTCTTGCTGTCACAGGGATAACTCCCTCTCAGATATCTGATATCACTGAGAGTTCTGCTTGTGTCAAGTCAGCTAATTTGGACCTGAAGTCTTTTCCTGAAATACTTCTATAGAATTCAATGAAAGGAATGACCAGGTAGAGCAGAACAAAATTAATTCCTGACTGTTAGGCATAGTGCAAAAAATTGTATTCAACCTGTATAAGATACTATCTTAGTGAATGTTGTAAAACTGAATGTTTTATAAAACACTCTGATCTCTTAGCCCTGCAAACTGGGGAAAGGTGTGCATGTAAGTACAGCTGTGTAGGACTTTGATGACCAAACCCCATGCCACATAAAACTTGCTTGATTTTTCTGCCTGGTGAATCAGGGTCCAGACAAGTTCAGGCCACCCACTTTTTTCTCACTGTTTATAACACGACTGCCCTTCCTTAATTTTTAAAGCAGAGTGGGAAAGCAATGACCTGTGAAATACTTTCTAAGGGCTGGCCCTCCTGATGTTTCCTGGGGAACACTCTCTTGTCAGATGGTTTCTCCTATTTCCTTTAATCTGGGGTTTGTTTTATGTTCTAGGCTCAGACAAAACTGAGTAAGTCCAAGTCAAAGTCAGTCAGAATCACTGAGTTTCCACCCAGACAACCATAATTCCAAGGCCTATTTCCAGTTCCTCAAGAAACATCACATTTTGGAAAAAAAAGAAAAATACCCTTGCATTGTGGTTGAACACACACAAATACACACACTGTACATTTAACCCAAGGAACTGATATCTGATCTGCTCCTATTATGTACTCCTGGGTCTGTAGTATTTCAAATGCCTTTGAAATGCTTCAGCGAGCTAGCCATATATCTATATCTAGATATACTTGCCCACTGAAGTGTTCCAAAAGCATCTGAAACACTCAAAATACTGTAGTACCTGTTGAAATGAGGTACTATTTAGAAGCACTTCACTTCCTTTTATGTCTGTGTGGCTCTATGGAGCAGGATAGGGGTCCTATAGTGCTCTGTTTCCCTTACCTCTTTGTGGGAGACTAAGGAAAAGCAGGATAGATACTCTATGTACAGCTCCGCCCTGGCAGGGAGCAGAAGTGGGGAGCATGGAGGCTGCATGGCAGGAGAGTTGTTGCTGAGACAACCCCCCCCACACACACACAGACACACACACACACGTTACAGGTATCATTCACTGGTTAATTGTGCAAAAATTGTTTTGTGCGCATTGATGAAATACTTTTGCAACACTGTGATAGCAATAGAAAGAAGACTGTAAATTCACAGTGATCCTAGATTGCAACTAAGTTCTCCTTAAGATTACAAGAGAAACAGATGGGCTTTCAAAATGTTAATTTGGTTCCATGTAGCATTTTTCAAACTGAAAGTCTTGCTGTGAAAAAAGGTAGGTTAAATAGTTAAACCTTGCCAAATGATTTAACAGCACAGCCTTTACATTCTATTCTGAGATTTTAAAGGATAAAATGAATATTATGAAAGTGTCCTGAGCATTCATTTTTAATTCTAAAGTATCACACAAAAATCATACAAGAAATTATGCTCTCTTTTAGGCCCCTCCAACATGTTACACTTATGGTGTGATAAATCAGTTAATCATGTTTTAAATTGTGACCCAGGCACACAATCAGTTAACGGTGTGATAAAACTGGGAATAATCCACAAGTTATTCCACAAAAATGTGTAGTAACCTTGTGGCTCATTCCTATCATGCCATTAATTGAATGTGTGTCCAGGTATCCTCTACTACTGCAAGCCCTGTCAGCTGACAGGACTCCCAATCATAGGAGCTCACCATGGGGCACACTGTGGCTGTGAGCCCCATCAGATGGGGGCTCCTGGAGTGTATGGGGCACCCCCACGGCTGAGAACCCTGTCAGCTGCAGGCTTCCAGCTGTAGCAGCGTACTACTTGCTGGTGCAAGGGGAGCCCCTGGGGCCATGATCCTGGGCTCGGATCACTGGCAGTAAGGCATATTTGGATCTGATGCTGGGTCCCAAAATCACGCCTCCTGCCATATGTGTGCAGCATGGCAGGAGGTGTGATTGTGTGGCTTGCATATCAGATCCTATTATGTCTTTACCTGAACATCTGGAAAGGCCTTAGATTTTGGAATAATCTCCCATAAAAGTTCTTTACTTCAAGGAATGACCATAAAATGGAAGATCTACATTTGTTGGAGATTTTTATTTAAGATTAATTTGAGATAAAGTTAAATGAAAAGCTTAAATTCTTTTTTTGCTAGAGGAGTAGTTTCTAGAGTACAAATTCTTCTGCAAAGTCTATCAATTCAATGAAGTTACTGCATGTGATGGATCAGACTCCTGGTATTAAGTTATATAGTGTGTGAAATTTACTTTATTATTGGCCATATTAATCTAGATTGTCTCCAGTTTTATATATAAAAACCAGAAAGTATTTAAAATTTAGGACAAGCATATCCAAAATCTCAGGGAATACTTCTGAGGCACTGAGCAACTGTGGGAAAAAAGTGCTTTACAGGAAGAAGCAGTGCATTAATTCGACCTAGCTTGGCAGCATCTGTATAGATTAGGCACTTCAGTGGAGCTTTTATGGCACTTTTATCTAAAACTGATTCAATCAGCTATTAGATATGTGTCATAAAATATCCACCCTAATCTATAGAAGTGCCTGTAAATATCCATTGTAATCTATACAGACGTTGGGTGAGCTGGGTCCAACTAAGACAATGCCTCTTCTGGCCATGCGCTGAGCTCGGCACGGAGGCATGCAGAGTTTAAAGTAAAATGCCATTTGTTTGGAGTTTTTTTATATCTATAAGCAGCCTTGGAGGAAAAGTTGGAAGAAGTATAGTAAATGATAAGGGAGAAAGTAGGTCCAGAATTTTGCAAAGCCAGAATTTTAAATGTGGGCCAAACTGTAAAACCTCAAAGATACAAATGAAGGAACTGAATTTGATGGACTAGTAGACAAAATAAAAGAACAGTAAAGACCTTTCATAAGTAAGCTGAGGTTGTCAAAAGTAAACTGTGCTAAAACTTGGGACAGTCTGTAGAAGATTTTCTTACCTTTTAAAGAGATGGGTAATTGTTCCTGGGTAAACTTAATCATGTTATAATTTCTTGTATCATAATAACTGCCATTTACTGGGTCAGATTGTTGCCGGCACAAGGTGCCCGAGGGAGGCAACAATTGGGTTCGTTGCCCGGTGTGCGTTGCGTCAAATAAACACACTGGGGGGAGAAGCAGACAGAGTTTATTTGAGCTCAAGTAAAAGGCACAGGGAGACTGTATTGTCTCAAATCCTGCGTGCTTAACCCTGCAACAGCGGGATTTTATACCTCGGTCAGTTTCACTGTCAATGATTTTCCACAAGCTGGCCCCCCTCTTCCTCCCCTTCCCCGCTCCCCTTTAGCACTCTCTGCTAAGCAGGAATTCCCACCCCCCCCCACTCCCCTCTGCCTTGCTGAGAGTTGTCTGTGTATTAGCTAGCAGACCACATGGTGGCTACTGTCCTGCTGACTCAACAAGTAGAATCAACAGGCAGAATCAACAGGTAACTGGTAATGTCCCTCTGTTGTTTTCTTAATGGGGTGATAAACACTGAGTTGGGTATGATAAACACTGTGTTATCAATTCCCTGCTGGGCTAATCAGAGCATCCTGCTGAGGCCTAGCCATGCCCCTCCTCAGCTCAGTGCTGTGGAAGCAAGAGAAGGCAGCCCTGACTTCTAGCCTGAGACACTGCAGGCATGTGCCTGTGTTTCTGGGATGTCTATCTGGATACAAAATTGATTTAGCTTAGCCAGGTTAGCCTTGCTTGCAAAGATTGAATCAATTCAAGGTCAGGTTTTTTGAATGTGTGTCCCTAGCCTAAGTGGTCAAGAGCAATGACTACTGTATGCAGGAGTCTTTCAGTTGCATAAATATGTAAGATAAAGATGTAATGCAAATGTATTGTATCTCTGAATGTCACATTGGAATTTGGCTCAGAGACTTGCATGGGGAAAATATTTAGCAGACCAGATCTAAATGGAAGTCAGAGTTATAAAGCAAAAGTTCCAGCTGGGGTTAGAACTTCCAGCCATCAAAGAATGCTGTTTAATTAAAATAAAATATTGTGATGTGGCTTTGAGTATCTCCTGTTCTAATAATCTATCTCTGCCTTAATTTTCTTTGGCATTTTCAATTATTAATGTTTTTTATTCTCAAGTATAGGGAAATGCTAGACATTTGCTGACAAATTTTGCAATGGAAAAGAATAAAAATGAATGATGAGTCTATTTGAAAGTATGTTCCCTGACCTCATTAAAGTTTCATACAGTGCAACTGAATTGCTTTCTTTCCAGGAATCCTTTTGCCATTATGTTCACTAAAGCATAAAGACTCAGTATGAGAGGTTCTGATTTGGTTCTTAGATAATGAATGTTAACTGGACTCAATTAAACAGTGAGATGGAAGTAGGCTGTTCAAGTTTATACCTTGTTGCTAACTAATTTTCTATCTGGACCACAGTCCTCCTCTGCTATGTAACATATGCATACTTAAATCCACATGAAGTTGCAAAAGGCAACCAACTTTACTGCTGGCATAAAACTTGCATGTTGCATATGTCAGCTAAATTTAATCCATCCTTTCTCCTCACTAACTCTTTCCCACATCAACTTTTGAAAAAACTGTTATTTAAGACTATCTTTCTCCAAATAGGAATGTAAGTTTACTTCAGAATAAAGCAAGCCACAGGACCAAAAATTATTCATAAAAGCAAATTCATCACTAGAATACACCCACTGAAACCAATGGATGTACACAAGTGGTTTCTTGAAAGGAAAAGGAATTAAGGAAAAGATAAACTCACTGTGATTAGTTTTGGATTGCTTCACAGTTTCCAAATAAAAATCCACTTAATTTCCACTTTTATAATGCTACAGCTATTCTGCTACCATTAGAAAGTTTCTTTGTACTCCACATCCTCTTTTGAGAAAAAATGTTACTTATTCCATGGATTAAGCATTACAATTTTCTAATATCACTTAATGTAATTTAAGACAGTCCATCAGAGCTTACATAAACTGATTTCTGGGGACATACCAGGTCTTCTGCAAATTATGACAAATCCATGGATTGAAATTGTGGATAGTCACATAATGAAAAGTAAACAGTCTACTTTTGAACTTCTGTCATTTCAGTTCTGTTTGTAGAAGCACTCTGAGAAAAGCTAAACAGTCTCGAGATACAGAGGGGAAACATTTTTACTGCTTGGCTAAATAAGACAAACTCAAGTCCTAATAGGTACCAGTGCTCATAATATTTACTTAATAATGTATAAAGCTATTGGCCAGTGTTCCATTACAAAAGAGATCCTTTTAGTTAGAGCCAGAGTCCAGCAGCCTCAGCCTGGCAGAGAAGTATGGATGAGAGCGGGGGAGCGCAGGGGATCAGCCCTAGTTTCCAGGTGGCAATGTCAAGTGGCAGAGGAGCTGGCAGAAGCTGGGTGTCTGCACCCTGTCTCGCTGGGCTGACCAGGAGCAATTTGCACCTGGCGATCATACATACATTTGATTGCACTTAATGACTCCACTGTAAAATAGTACTGTACCCAGTTACAGCAAAGGTAGTTAATTTACTGCACCTTAATACCAACACATGTGTAGATGGCGACACTTTACTGAGGACATTACTAGTCAACTCCTCAGTAAAGTGCACATGTAGATGCACCCATAATGTTGCCCATACCTGTGTAGAGGAAAACCAGGACCTGAAATATATATGCATTACATATTGCTAGCTTGTTTAGAGTGAACTTGGGTATCTGCAGTACACTGAAGTTGAGATATACCAATGTTGAACACCTATTATGGGGCTTCTCAAGCTTCTCATACTCAAGGCACCCCTTAATAGATTCAAGGTACCCTTTGATAGAATCAAGGCACCATTCAGAAAATGCTAGCTCTTAGTTTTCACTCTTTATTTTCTGAATACAGAAAAATAATAGAGCAGTTCTTCTGTTTCACAGAACTCGAAGATCACAATAGGTCAGCGTGTTTATAATCCTGTGGATTCCTATTTGAAAACTTTGGGTTTATCTTGTGAATAGTGTTTGTACACTTAATGGTGCTAACGTTGTGGCACCCCTGAAAGATTTTAAGGCATGCCAAAGTGCCACGGCACCCTGGTTGAGAATCACTGATGTATTCAGCGGAACTGAATACCCAGCTAAAGTCTCATCACTGCCCTTTGTGTTTCACAGTTTAGTTTTCTTCAGCTGAGATACACTCTCTACAATTAACTGCAGAAAATGTTGTATTATTGCAACCGTTCTAATATCCAAAACTCAAAATAGTTACAGTATTAGGGCTGGCTGTGCCAATTCACATGAATGTGAACAGAACAGAGTGCTTTCCAAAACTGAAAATCAACTGTCCCTCCAAGTCTGTCTTTAGAGGGGAAAGGGTTTTTTTGCTGTTGTTTCCATTTGTTTCTTTGTTTGCTGGCCGTACATTGTGGTTCTTCTTGTTAGTGTTATTCATTTTGTTTTTAGTTGTTGTGTTTCTATGTGCTTTTGGATGTCTTCTGGAGCAGAAAGCAAAGGAATCAAGCTAGAACACTGCATCTATGTATATAATGGAGTCTTGTTGTTAACCTCAGCAGGTGACTTATCTGTGTCAACTGTTGCAGAATTGGTCCCTAAATAATTTCAAAGTAATTTGAAATGTCTAGGTGCATTATGCTGAAATAAAAAAGCAAATAAAATATTCTGATTCATCACTAAGATCAGAGTATACTTTATAGAATCTTTTTACATCCTATGGCCTGTGAAGAAACCTGATCTTTCTGTTTTAAAATGTAGACATAAAATTATAGGCAAAGGTAATTGATAAATATTTATTTTAAAATGAGTTAGTTAATATAGAAAGAAGGAACTGTCCTCCTTCTTCTTTCTACCTTGGCCTTCTTCCACTTAGCAGTTCTGTTGTGCACATAGAATGGATACTGACAGGCGACACAAGGTTGCATTTGTTGGAACTGTGTAATCTGGGATGAGTCCTGTTCATTCATCAGATGCTCATTGCTGAGTACAGGGACACTGTCTCCATGATAAATTCATCTCAAAATGGATTAGATATCTTCTATGGATGTGATCGTTATAATTTTTTTAAATTTTACTCCATTGCAGACTTTTCTGATTGATTTTTGTAACTGTATACCGAATTCTTCACAGCAACAGCGAGAACACTTTCAGAACTGGCAAGTATAACTGTTGACATAAATATTTCAGACACAATGGCTGGATCTAGACATGCAGGCAGGTGTGGCTTGTGGAACTGCAAACCTCTTTGCAGTGCCATAAACCACACAAGTTGCACATTAATCAGTTTTCAGTGCTGCTAATTAATTGCCAGTGCCATTGCAAAATTTGCTACTGGTATTTCCCTGTAGCAAAAACAAAATCCTGGAGGAAAAAAGTGATGCGACACACACCAAAGTAGCAAGAGCTGGGACAAATGCAGAGAAGGGGAAGCAGGCAGCCCAAGGCTGCCCGCTCCCCCATCTTGAGGCACACTATGCCCCAGCCAAGTGGGGAGTGACTGTCTGGAGTGCAGGGTGCCTCCAAGCAGGGGGTCCATAGCACGCTTTGGGCTGCCTGCTCCCCCATCATTCCCCAGCTGGCTGGGGCACAAAGTGCCTCAGCTCCTGGGGATAGTTAGCCCCTGCTGAGGCACCCTGTATCCCAGCCCCGCCCCCCACACACACACACACACCTCCCCGGAAGCACGTGGAGCAGAGGGACAATGTGTCCCACCGCAAAGCACGTGGGCAAAGCTGTGCACTGTGGCACAAAGTAGCAGCATAAATTTATGCTGCTACTGTTTGTGGGTACACTCCTGCTCATATAGACCCAGCCAAAGGATACATCTATACAAGCTATTAATGCTGCTCAATAAATTCTGGCTCAGATTGCACTGTAGTCAGCTGCTCCCAGGCTTATCATCTTCACATGTGCCTAGGACTATAGCACTTTAAGTCAGGGAGGAGCAGCCCTGGGCTGGCAGCAGGCTTGAGAGGTCAGCCCTCCATTCTGGGTGGCAATGTGGGATAGTGGAAGGGCTGGCTAGAGCATAAGAGTGCCAAAACTGTGGAGCCGGGGCTGACTCCACAAGCCTGCTGCCAGGCTGCTGGGCTGCTCCACCCCAGATCAAACTGCTGTGGTCTCAGTCACTGTCCACACGTGTTTCTGCACAGTAAATGACTCCACCATAAAATAGTACTTTACTGCAGAGTGAATTAATCTACTGTGTTCTAATACCTGTGCACATGTAGCTTTACTGTGGAACTAATTAGCTAACTTCACACTAAAGGACACGTGTAGATAAACCCAATTTAGAGAAATCAAATCCATACACATTTGCAACTCATTTTCTTCATTTGTTGTTAGCTTCCTTTTTTTACCTAGATTTTTAACTATATTCTCATTATATCTGTCTTACACACTTGTGCTCTAATGTCTTTGGCTGATTGTATCAGCTGTCACTAACACTGTGCTAGTTAAGATAGCAGTATTTCACAATGCGAATACTGCTATGGTACAGGCTTTCTACGGTATCTTGAGTTTTCAGGAGGGGGTGTGTATTGTGTGCCTGGGTAAGCACTAATCTTGAATATCTGCTGCTCACATTGCATAATTGTAAAGATATGATAGGATGATACTTCTCTGTTTCAGAACACTTTTTGGAAGCCTTTTTCTCCTCTTTTCTCCTGGTTTATTTTCCCCATTGGCACAAGAAAATAGTACATATTTATGTACTATTGTTTTTTTGATGTATGATTTTTATTGCTAGTGGATGGAGGAACAGAAAAGTTTTAAAGAAAATCATTAAACATAAAAATGTTAGAAACGTTTTACATGATCTTAAGTTACATGCTGATGTCATTTTAGGCACAAGACAAAGAATCCACATCCTTTAGTCTTTATGCAGTTTTTATTCAGACTTTACTTAGGAAAAATTCCAATTTACTTTAAAAAGAGTTTTGCCTGAATGAAGGAAAACTAAATAAGGGTTTTGAGACAGGAGATCATTGTAACGTGTATCCAGCATTCCTGTCAGATACCAAGAATTCTTCTGTAAAAGTCCTGTTAGAAAATTTGTATCAAACTCAGTCTAGCTTGTTCTGTTGTTGTCTTAATCTCCCCCCATTATTATTATAATTTTTTTCGTGAAAGTAACAAAATCAAAATAGTGCTTCTCCCAGTATATTCCATGTTCCTTGAGGTAAAAAAGGGAAATAACATTTTTGTTTTCACAATGTTAATGAATTTTCAGGCTTAAACATATTATGCTGCACAGCCTATGTCAGTACATTATCGATGGAAATTCTAAGCCTAAATGGTGCAAACTGTATAATTAAATGGCATTGCCATTATAAATTAAATAGAGTGTGGCTGTGTTTGGTTACTTTGGGAAACTTTCTGTAGTCCCTTAAACCCATGGATAACTATGAGTGGGTTTCCAGTATAGACATGTTGCCTAAATATGCATTTTGACTCACTGAGAAAAGACAACATAAATGAAATCCACTTACAGCTGTGTTGTATTATAATGAATAACATCTGCTGGGTGAGATGCTTAGTCAAGGACTTAGTCTGCTACAGAAGGAAAATATTCTGCGTTGCTGGCAAAGCTGACAAGCTTACATCTGTGTTCTTTCAGATGCCGAACACTACCAATAATGCAGATTGCTCACTTTACTGGAACCCTTAGACATGACTCAGTAATATCTTAAGATATTGCTGAGCCATGATAAGACCATTTTCTTACCTTAACATAAGACCATTTTCTGTGGCACCGAGAGTTTGTTCAGTTCACAAGTTCCAACCGTACAGGTAATTTGGGTATGTGGTAGACAGAGTTCCTTGAAAGAACCTGTCCCCATAACTTTTACCAATCAACTAATTAACTCAAAACTCTTTTCCTTCTTCCAGACATAAATATAATACAACCATAAAACACATGACTGCAGATAATTGCTAGCTCTTTCAAGTGCTTACAAGCATACTTTTAAATAAGTGATATGACATGGTACATTCACATATTGAAGCAATTTGAAATCAGATTCAGTTGTAACAGAGTGTAATGCCATTAATTTTTCAGTGTTACAGTTAAACCATTAAAAATATACATGCAATATACATCTGCTTAAAGGCTGAGGAAGAGTTTCCCTGATCTGTGGGTACATGGGGATATCCTTCAGTGCTCTTGATGAGCTACCATGGAGGCTTCTGCATCTGTTGGAGAAAATAGGATAGGGGCAGAAGTTTTATATCTAGCTGTTCTATACTTTATATCAAAGACCAGGTGATAATCTTGGCTATTAAAAACACAAAGTCACCTCTGTGCTACCCTTCAGATCACCAGGCTCTTTTAAACCACTGCCTGACCAGTCTGAAGATTTGGATCTATTTCAGCATTACTTTAGTACCATTCTAGCATCTAAAATATCTACTTAGATACTCAATACTAGATCCTGTATCCAAAGGTACTAGGTAGAAGTGGGGCACTATGATAAAAAATTGTGATGGAAAAAAACTGCTCAGCTCTGGCTTAAATTAGCTTAATGTCCTCTTGGTAAAGTTTTCCCAGAGCATATATTGCTGCTGCTGCACATGGCCTGACTTCCGAAGATGCTAAGCTCCCATTTAAGCAACAAAGCTGCTTAAGCAAGAAGTGTTCAACTTTGTCCACTGTGTAACCTGATGCTATGGGATGATAAAAATCATTATACCATATTATGAAGTAAGCTCTCCTTACTTGAGAAATATTAAAAATTATATTCAATTCAAAATGGTGACTAGGGCTTTGAATTCCACAACATAAAAATAAATCCCTAACCTCTAAGGTAAATACAAGGAAGTCCCTTCATTTGCTACCCCTAACTGTCCCCACAGGGAAGGAGGCAGCCCTTTTTACTTGGCTTAATGGGCCTTGATTAGCTTCTAGTCACTTTCAGGCCTTCTACTTATTGAAGGACCAATTTTTATCAGTTTTACCAACTAATGATGCTGAATGGCTCCTCCATGCACCTCTTAGTGATCTAAACTTGCTGTTCTTTTCTACTACAAAGATGCCTTCCATTACCAGCATGCCTGAGTAGCAGGATGTCCAACAAGGGGGTATTAAACACCTGATCATACCTGTCTTAAAGGGATTGATTTTCTTACATCATTTAGACATAATTGGATGTAAGCATTCTTGGAACTGTAGTTCAAATGGTATCCCATATAAACTGCAAATTCTATGTCCAACTCTTGTTCTATTCATATCACCAGAAACTTGCCGTTACTGAAAATATGAGTAGGTCCTTCAAGAGTAACTTATTTTCCTTAGCATCTAATAGTATTTTTGCACTGGTAAATGTTTGAGTGGTTTTAATGTTTCTGAATCTGAAAAAAAAGCTTTGGGTGCAAAAAGTCCTTAAAATCATATGGGCTGCATCATAAGTTACTGTTATGACATTTTTAAATAACTCAAGTCATTGTTTAAAAGAATCAAGGCTCGAAAACTTACGCTTGTCTGACAGATGGGCCATTCTGTGTAAGCCAGCAATAGCCAAAGATCAGTCTGGCCAGCCTAGGGACAGATTTTTTACAGAATAAAGAAGTCATTTGTTTTTAAAAAAATATTGATGCAGTACACACAGATGGAAGAGTAAATAGCTTCTCAAGTAATATTGGCATTCAAAGCTAACTGTAACATTAAATTCACTACAGCAATCAAGATCTTGGATGGACATTTAGAAGCTATAATCCTGGCTCAAATTTTGCCCTTAGGCCAGGTACAGACATTTAAAAGGACCAAGGCAGAATCAATCACACCTATGCAGGTTTCTGTAAGTGGCACAGGTTAGTTTGGCAGTAAACAGAACATACATTTGCCCTTTGGTGAGAAGTGGGGGCAGGGGGCACAGATCAGGGGCCTGCCCACACCCCTGGGAGGGCTACAGAGGCTGTGCCAGACTACTCCAGGGGCCACGGGCCCACGATCTGCCTGCCAGATAACAGGAGGCTGCTGCTACCATCTGAGACCAGCACTGGGTGGAGCCCGCACCCAGCACCAGGAAGATTGGTGCTGCCCCTGGCCCCAGGATGAGAAGTTTTCAAAACTGTTTCGAAGACTTTTCTTTTCAATTTCCCTGTTTTGAGCTCGAAATGCATTGAAACAGCTTCAAAATGAAACACCCAGTGAAATTTTGCACAGACCTCCTCAGCACCCCTTCCTCCCCCCATCATCATAGCCACTGTGCTGACCTGGCTCTGTGACAGCCCGGGGGTAGGACAAACTGGGTTCTTGTCTGGAGCAGCTGAGTACAGGGTGAGTGGTAGCATGCTTCCATATGAGGGGGATGCCAGTTGGGGGGTGGGGGGCACAAAGGCACCCAGGATGCTAGCAGACAGCAACCTAACATGAGTCAATAGCGGAGCTGGTACAGAAGTTTGACTTCCCAGTCTAACCTAAATTGATTGAGTTTCAGTTTACATCTACCTAGGTCTATCTTAAACCAGGTTCCACCACTTTTAAACCAGTCTGTGTGCGCTAAACTTCTGTACTATTACAGGTTTAGACCAGTTTCTGAGCACTTACACTGGGAAATGTGTAATGTACCTCGCTTTTAATTTTGCCTACAGAATGCAACTGAAATTCAGTGAGGTTGCACAGGTCTGGTTTTCACCTCATTTTAAAAATCTTCTAAAATAATTGCAGAGATTCCATCACTGATTCAAATAAGTTATATCTTGCAGGGAGACAAGTGGCTGCCTGACTCTGTTGTTTATGTCACAAGCTATTCAGGTTTGTTTGTTTTGGTGTTTTCTTTTCTTGAATTGAAGCCCAAGTGCCAGTCACAAACGAAGTGTTCTGAATAAACTGAGTGCAAAGCTTGACAACTGCGTTTGTATTACGTAAGTCGGATAGGACCCAAGATCATTTTATTTGGGGACACAAAGCTTAACTGATTTTCCCATTTAAAAAAAATTCTCAGTGATTTTCTGCTGGGATAGGTTAATTTCTTTAAATGCACTTCAGGTAATGACTTCACCACTTAATCCCTTTGAAATTAAACCTGTCTACTGCAAGACGTGTAGGATGCAAGCTATAGAATCTCATGAATATTAGACCAGGACACATTGGAGACAATGATTCACTCTCAGATTTCATGTGTTAACATGGCGACTTTTGTGCTGATCGTCTTAGTTTTGGAAATCAGTGATTTTCTATTTATTTACTTTGTTTTCAAACTTCAAGGCATCCTATTAGATTCCTTTTTTAACTCTCAAAATTTTTGATTCAGAGCTTCGTATGTTGTCTGCTATATAGGAACCTTGTATAGTTGAATGGGGAGGTCTCTTTGCTTTATAAATATTTTTTTCCACACATTCTTTCTTCTGCATTATGAAAAGGATTATTTTTTTCTGATGCAACTGTCATTTATGTTACTCCATTACTTTATAAATCATGTTTAGTCCATTCACTTAGTCTTCCTGCATTTTTCTCCATCTCCATGTTTCTTTTCCTTTCTGCTTTCCCCTTTCCACAATTGATTAATGCTGTTCCATAGGATGTATAAGGTGAAGTCATTTATGTGTCTTAATAATTATGTTTACTTTTTTGTTCAGTGTGATAATATTTAAATGTAAAAGCTGTGGTATATAGTATAAAAGCTATGTTCAAGTTCTTCATTTATTTCCCTCTCCCAACCATACAAGTTTGAATTGCGCAGGTGTAGAAACCCTTCTTTTTCCATTACCATTCCCTTCCTTTGCTTCTTACAAAGAATGAAATATATGATACTCCTTTATGTTTCCTGAATTGGAAATACTGAAAGAATATGTAAAGCCAAGGTGTACTCAGGTATGTACTACCTTCTCCAATTGAAGAGAAATGTCAGCAGCACAGGTGTGCTGTGGGGTGGGGACAACTGCTGGCTACATGCAGGTTCCCTCCTTTCCCTACACAGAGCCAAGCCAGGACACTATATAAATTTAAATATGTACAAATTTATTCACGTTAAAACATAAACATAAACACAAATACATGTATTTACATATACTCTTAAACTTTAAACCTTTATATATATATTTGTCTACCACCCTTAAAGATACAAATAGGTTGCTGCTAAATACTAGATAAATAATAGATGAGGGTCCCAGCAGGTCCTCAATGAAAATCATGTACTTTAAACTCTATTAACTACAAATTTACTATTATAAAATACACAAGACATATACACAATACCATAAACTATGGACAATGTCCATTCAATGTTATACCACCCAACACAGATTTCAATGAAAGTTATACAACTTTAAACTCTATTAAAGTTCAAACTTATGTATAATAAAATACAGTTCACAAAATATAAGACACTATCTCCAAAATATAAGGCACAGAACCTTAATTATAAATTAACTATTTAAGGGACACCATGGCCTAGACTGTCTGGGAGTAGTGGCTGCACTCCATTGACAGAAGGTGGGGTGGGGAAAGAATTTCCCAGTGCCCTTCTGGCTTCCCTCAGCCCAACAGAATGCATTCCCCAAAACAAAACCTCTAATCCCGGGGAGCCATCTCTCTTTCTGGGCTTCGCCTCCAGTGGTAAACCCTACCAACGCAGGTTAACTTTCCCCTCCCCTGTGGGAATCTCCTTCCCTGGGAGCCAGGTGGAGGGTCCTCATTTGTCTCCTGGTGAATTGCTGCCTCTCCTGCTGAGGCTCCAGCAGTCTCTGGCTCCCTCTGGGCCTGCCAGCCACTGGTGTGCACCAAGGGCTTCACTCTTCTGCTCAGGGTTAGGGCCCCAAGCCACCTTGCAGGGTTCCAGGGTCTCAGCTTTGACCAGGGCCCTCTGTGGAAGGCTTCAGCTTTAAAGTCCTGGCCTCACGTCAGGTGTTGTAGATTGTAGACCCCAGCCACCCCACATGGCTCCTGGAGCCTGGGTCCACTCCCAGACCCCCTGTGCAGTGCCCGCTGCACCGAGTCTTCTTGGCCCTGTGCCAGAGGTTGGAGACCTGAGCCACCTCATACGGCTCCAGGGCCTCAGTCCCATTTGGACCACATCATGCACCATCATGCACTGAAACCCTGGGTGTTTACCATGGGTTGGGGGCCCAAGCTGCCTCGTGCAGTTCCCAAGGTCCTGGTCCCTCTTGAACCCATGGTGCAGTGCTGCCTACACCAAGTACCTGGCCTCATGCCAGGGCTTGTGAATCCAAGCTGCCTTGTGTGGCTCCCAAGGTCCCCACTTTGTACACCATTTGTGTACCATGCCTCTGGCCGCATGCCAGGGGTGCCAGACCCAAGCTACCTCTAACTCCGTGCACCAAACTATGTCATCATTGCACTTCTTAGTGGGTGGCTCTGGGCCACACCGCTCGCTGCTCCCATCCAGTGAGGCGGTCTTTGGGCTCTTCAGGGCTACTGCTCTACCCTGCCAGGCAGCTCTCCCCAGCTCCTTAGTCCCACTCTCTTCTTCATCCCTTGATGTAATATGTGCATGTGCCAGGCATGCTCTTCTTTTATACCCTTTGGAGGCTCTGACCCCAGATTGCAAGAGGACCAATCAGGGTGTGGGGAAATATAAACCTCACCCAGGTCCAGGCTCTTTGCCTCGCCCCAAGCAGGGGCATGGCAGCTTCTCCTTCACCACCACCTGGTTGGTGGGAATGTCCCACCAACAGACTGAAGCCCTTTTAAGCCAGCAAACCAGACTGCTACTGGCGTGCCCACCACATATGGAAAGACTGAAATAGCAGCTGCAATACCTACTTGCTGTTTTCTGCAAAAAGATATGCTTATGCTCTTCTGCTAGCCAGCCCCAGCTTCATATGAGAATGCAGAGTCTCCTGAGAGGCCCATTTTCCCCATGCACTATTTGTCCTCCCCCACCCCCCACACTGTGCACATACACACAGACAGGTCATCTATGGGCCAATGTTTGCTATACCCCATCTACCATCATGAAGCTTACTTTGAGCCACATGGTTGTAGATCAGGTCCATGGGTGACTGGTGCCTCCTGAGGCTGGGGGGGCACCAGCAGCCAATTTCCAATGGAGGGGGGTCCCCCAGAAGCCAATCACTGACCAGAAGTGCCAGCAACAAAACCGGAAGCACTGGCAGCAAAACCAGAAGTGCCACCAGTGCTTCTCTCAGTGCCTCCACTACCTAGTCCAGACAGGGCCAATCTCAGGGGGGACACATGCCCCCTATGCTCCCCTATATATCACTTATGATCAGGTCTGCTATGTTCCAGTGCTGGACGCCATGCTGGGGTCAGATGAGAGGAGGGCAGGATTGCAGCAGGGGGTGGAGGGGCTAGTGAGTCCACAGGGATAGGATAGGAAGGGAGTTGGCAGGATGGAGGGGAGTTGCAGGTCTGCAGGCACAGAAGGGTCCATCTGCAGGGGCAGAGTTAGAGGGCTAAAAATAGCCCAGTCAAGAGGAGGGGGAAAGGAAGAATGCACCTCTGGGGCTGGGGCAAGAAGCTGGGCTTTCCCAGGCCAGGAGCTGCACTCTAAATGTGTGTAGCCATTTATTAGATCACAATAACCCATTTCTGATCTAACCCTAGTTAAGTCCATCTAAATGTAATGTCCGCACATACTCACAGAGTACAAAAGAACTTTGATTGCTTTTGGATGCATGCATTTTTTGTACATCCATGTAAATAAAAAGCAGGTGACCCTTATTAGGTTTGGTCCTTTGGATATCACCATATTCAGTTGGTTATCTTTTCTATTAATGCTTTTTACTAAAGATGGGATTATGTCAAAATCCTTGACCAATGATCTTCTCTTTGGAGTGACTACTGTGAACCCAAATATAGATCCAAATTTCATAGATGAATCAAAATTATAAACCTGAACACTGCTGGATTTTTATGGAAATGAGCTGAAATCTAGACCCAGACCTGAATCTTTTGTCTCAGACCTGTTTTCATTTACTGTATATTTTACTGCTTTTTTGCCACAAAAAAGTCAGTGCTGTAGAGGTATAGGAAAACAATTATAAGGACCAAATATAACTATCAAAACTGTTCTCTGGTTTTTCAGCCCTTAACAATTAGCATGGCTGGAAAATGACAGAAGCATTTAGCCCAGAAACCTAAATGTAAAAACCATATTTTCATATAAGAGAGTTTTGCTTTGGCAACCTGATTCCCTACAACCAGAGGAAAAAATGAGTAAGATGGCAGTACTAGACATTCCAAGAGGGCAGCAGGCAGCCAATGCTATGCAAGAGAGGAAGAACTTCCAAGGTGGTACACATTCTTAGGGCCATGGTCCACCAGCAGTCTATAGGGAAATATTCGAGGGCAAGGAGGATGTATAAACTCTACCTCAGAGGTGAATCCTAATGGCAAAGTAGGCCTTGCTGGCTCAAGTCCAATTTATACCTTTGCTATTTATGGAATCATAGTGTAATTCTTTGCTATTATTTGCAAGGTTGGACCTAAACCAGTAATTCATTGAGAAAAGGATTACAGCCTTTGTTACACAAGATGCCAAGGTTGGTCTCCTAATGGTTCATTCTTGCCTTAACGATCTGTGACTCTACAAATACAGAATAATTTATCCAAAAGTTAATACTGTAAATGCATTGCACCGTCAATACTTCCAGTTTTAAAAGCTTGCCATATAATCTGGAAACAAGGACAGTACCATATGCCCTAGAGTATAGACAGGCACAACAGTTGTGTTTATATCAAATGGCACAACTTTAACCCTGTTATATTCATGTTCAAAATTAGTGATTTAGCTAACTTGAACTGCTACAGGATTTTGTAGACATAATACCTAGAGTATAATAGTTGACAGATGCTTCTGAGTGGCACCTTCCTGTCATCCTTCTAAAATGACCGGGGACTGTGAATTTGTCCACATACCTAAATAATACTCAAGTAATGATAAAAAAGCAAACAACCCATATTCTCAACTCAAGTAGTTTGCAAACAACCCATATTCTAAAATTAGTTTGAATAAATCAAATTCAGTATTATAAACATATCTGAATGTGAAGGGCTTAAATATTAAATGAAGAATTCAGCCCATTTTATTCATTTCTCTTTCTTATTAGGAGTAAAAAAAAATTAGGTCCAATCCTCAGTTGCTATGAGAGGCTAAATCCTGAACTGCAGCCATTCTTCTTTAAAATATTTAAAATAATATAATTGTTTTAATAAATAAAAATAATGAAGTACAGGGTTTTGTTAAACTATCAGATTGTTATTCTTGTGACCATTTTATGATATTGCATTGGGCCAAGCAATTTTAAATGTTGTGGTTTGTCTGAAGAGTGTTAAGAAAGAAAACATGAATAGTTGTTTTAAAGTTCTATAAAAAGCTTTATTGTGCTTCTAATCACAGTGCAACCTAGCATGTCTTTTTCACAGTGGAGCACTTACTTAAATAGAATGTATAATTTCATATGAGCCAAATCTCTGCAAACATGATCAAATAATCTGAATGTATATAATAAAGTTTCCTAATACCACATTTTGATTTACTGCTTTGTCAGTAATACAGAAGGAGCTATAATTTGTAACTGGATTCCCATTACATAGAGATGGAGACTGGCTTAAAGAAATAGACTAAGTTAGTTGAGGTTCATCTTTTCACTCCAAAATCTTTTTATTTTAAATATAAATTTAATTTCTTTGGGTGCACATGTGTTTGATCATCCTTCCTACTGTTACTGTGTTGTCAGCATGCTGTTAGTAATAGCAAGTATTGTAATTGTAGTGTCCAATAAGTGATTTTAAGAAAAGGTTCTTCTCTCTTCATTTTCAGTATCTTTCCAGCCAAGGAATACCAGAGGAAAATGGAAATCATGTTTTAAAGAAGGATGATAAAAATATCTTCTTTTTTTTTTAAAGTACAGTTTTGGGCTCCAAAGTTTAACATACTCTGAGATGAATACAACAAACAAAATGGTGCAAATGGTGGTCAGATACAAAGAACTGTTTATGTGCATACTTAAATGTTTAGTCCAGTTGATGTGTATAAGAATCTATATAGATGTAAAGGCAGAGGGCAACAACTTGGTTCTAGTGAAGTCATGGACACTTTCACTTCACTCCAGTGAAGTCATGGATAACCTTTTCAAAGTTAAGGATAATGTATTTCCAGAATTAAGATGGCTTCTGCCTTTACAGTACACTATTTCATCATTAGGTTGCAGACTATGTAGAATTTCAAGATATACAGTGAGTTGGTTAGTCCACTTACCCCTCACAACTGGACACCTGGCCTCAAATCTGTATCAGACTGTCGTTGGTACAGATTGTAGGATTTGGGTCCTCTCCTGGCCAGTGTTCTACTCACTGGCAAAGACAGGGTGGATCCTTTTGTGTGTCACCTGCATATCTTGGTAGCTGTTCCTTCTCTCCTGCCACAACTTCATCTTATCTTCCTGGGAAATAGTTCCCCCACAGGTGAGTATCAGGATCTCACACCCTGGATTCTTCATGGGGATCCAAACTCCTGTATACCCCACCCTTACCCAAACCAGGGCCTGAACTGACATCAATGTCTTGATGTCAGAAGCCACAGGTGATAACCGTTTTGCATCAGTCAACAGTCTTTGGTATGAGCCCATACCAGAGGTTAACTCCATGCAGGCCATCTCTTTGTTGATTTGAGATGGAATCAGTAAAACTAAACTGTCTCTGTCTTGAGGTAATGATTCTAAAATGAATACTCAAAATATGAATTATAATGAAAGTTTAGCACCCGCTGTTGTATGCCCCAAGGTATTTCCCTGGGCCTACTTGGTCCTGGTTGGACCCACTTCAGCTTTTTCAAGTTTCTCCCTTTTTTTCCCCAGTTACTTGTGGGTCAGCTAACCCTCTGGCTCTTCACTGCTTCCACACAGTATTATCAGGGTGTCCCCAAGCAAGTTGCTGCCCCTCCATCTGACCTGGGTCCAGGCTCTTCCAGGCAGCTCTTGCCAGAAATCCAGCTGCTCATTCTGGTGTCTTTCAAGGGTGATGTTATGGTGGGGGTCTGCTATAGATCACCAGACCAGAAGTAAGTGGTAGATGAGGCTTTCTTCAAACAACTAGCAGAAGTTTCTTGATCATAGGCCCTGGTTCTCATGGGGGACTTCAGTCACCCTGACATCTGCTGGGAAAGCAATACAGCAGTGTACGGGCAACCTAGAAAGTTTTTGAAGGTACTGGGGACAACTTCCTCATGCAAGTGCTGGGGCAGCCAACTAGGGGCTATGCTCTTTGTGAGCAGTAGCTCACAATCACAGAAGAATTAGTAAGGAATGTAGTAGTGGATGGCAACTTGGTCAGTAGTGACCACTAGATGATTGAGTTCAGGATCCTGAAGAAAGGAAACATGGAGAACAGCAAAGTAAGGACCCTGAACTTCAGAAAATCAGACTTCAACTCACTTAGGGATGTCATGGGCAGGATCCCCTGGGAAGCCAGACTGAGGGGTAGAGAAGTCCAGGAGGGCTGGAAAGAAGCCTTAATGAGAGTGCAGGAACAAACCATCCTGATGCACAGGAAGACCAGCAAGAAGACCAGCTTGGTTTATCTGGGAACTCTTCAGTAAACTAAATCACAAAAAAGCTTCTAAGAAATGGAAACTTGGACAAACAACTAGGGAAGACTGTAACAGCATTGCTTAGGCATGTAGGGATGAAGTCAGGAAGGTTAAGGACAACTGGAGTTGCAGCTAGCAAAAGGATGTGAAGGATAACAAGAAGGGTTTCTACAAGTATGTTGGTAGCAAGAGGAGGATCAGGGAAAGTGTGGGTCCTTTACTGAATGGGGGAGGCAACCTTGTGACAGAGGTTGCAGAAAAGGCTGAAGTGCTCAATGCCTTTTTTGCCTCAGTCTTCACAGGCAAGGTCAGCTCCCAGACTACTGCACTGGGCAGCACAGTTTGGGGAGGAGGTGAGCAGCCCTCAGTGGTAAAAGAACAAGTTAGGGACTACTAAGAAAAGCTGAATGTGTACAAGTCAATGGGGCTGGATGGGATGCACCTGAGGGTGCTGAGGGAACTGACTAATGTGATTGCACAACCATTGGTTATCATCTTTGAAAACTCATGGCAAGCAGGAGAGGTCCCAGATGACTGGAAAAGGGCAAACATAGTGCGCATATTTAAGACAGAAAAAAAGGAAGATCCAGGGAGCTACAGACCAGTCAGCCACACCTCAGTCCTTGGAAAAATCATGGAGCAGATCCTCAAGAAATCCATTTATAACACTTGGAGAAAATGAGTGTGATTAGGAACAGTCAGCATGGATTCACAAAGGGCAAGTCATGCCTGACCAAGCTGATTGCCTTTTATGATGAGATGAGTGGCTGCTCTGTGGATGTGGGGAGACAGGTGGATATGGTCTACCTTAATTTTAGCAAGGCTTTTATACAGTTTCGCACAACATTCTTGCAGACACTCTAAAGAAGTATGGGCTGGATGAATGCACTGTAAGGTGGATAGAAAACTGGCTGGAGCTTTCAGCTTAGAGAGTAGTAGCCAATGGCTTGATGTCTAGTTGGCAACTGTTATCAAGTGGAGTGCCCCAGGGGTCAGTTCTGGGACCAGTTTTGTTCAATGTTTTCATCAACAACCTAGAAGGTGGCCTAGAGTGCACTGAGCAAGTTTTCAGATGACACCAAACTTGGGGAAGTAGCAGAAATGCTGGAGGGTAGGGCTAGTATTCAGAGTGACCTTGACAAATTGGAGGATTGGGCCAAAAAGAATCTCATGAGGTTCAATAAGTACAAAGTGCAAAGTTCTGCACTTAGGACAGAACAATCCAACGTACTATCTGGCTGGGGGGTGACTGGCTGGGCAGAAGAAAAGGATCTGGGGGTTACAGTGGACAATAAGCTGAATATGAGCCAGCAGTGTGTCCTTGTTGCCAAGAAGGCTAATGGCATCCTGGGCTACATTGGTAGCTGTGTTGCTAGTAGGTTAAGGGAAGTGATTATTCCCCTCTGTTCAGCACTGGTGAAGCCACATCTTGAGTGCTGTGTTCAGTTTTGGGCCCCCCACTATTGAAAGCCTGTGGATAAATTGGAGAGAGTCCATTGGAGAGTGACAAAAATGGTGAGGGGGCTGGTGGACATGGCTTATGAGGAAAGACTGAGGGAACTGGTCTTATTTAGTCTGAAGAAGACAAGACTGATAGGGGATTTGATAGCAGCCTTTAACTATCTGAAGGATGGTTCCAAAGAAGATGCAGCTAAACTGTTGTCAGTGGTGGCATATGACAAAACAAGGAGCAAAAGGTCTCATGTTGCAGCAAGGGAAGTTGAGGTTAGATATTAGGAAGACTTTTCTCACTAGGAGGGTAGTAAAACACTGGAACAGGTTACCCAGAGGGGTGGCGGAATCTCCATCCTTGGAGGTTTTCAAAACCTAGCTAGGCAAAGCTTTGGCTGGGATGATCTAGTTGGAGATGGTCCTGCTTTGAGCAGGGGGTTGGGCTAGATGGCCTCCTGAGGTCCCTTTCAACCCTAATTGTCTATGATTCTGTGATTCTTTCATCTGCTTCTTTTTGGATGTGGCCCTTCTACTGCCACCAGTCTATACTGCCACATCAGTAGCTCCAATCCCAGCTCCTTGCTGGCATTTCCTTTGGGGCCTCTCTGCCACAGGTCTCTGCACAACTATTCTATCCTGGTGTGGCATGAGTTCTTTGCAATAGAAGAATTGAGCTGCTATTTTTAATGGAAGAACTAAGTGCCATTTTCCAAGAGGTGCTTTGAGTCTTGAGCTGAAAAAGTTTGAGAAGCACTGCACTAAGGTATAACCTAACTCATCCTGGACAAAAGAGGAGGTAGTAGGCAGAGGTCAGGCAAAGCAGGGTCTTAGTTTCATTTAATTAAAAAATAATTTTAATTTTAAGTCAGCTCTACAATGCAGTCAGAGTAACTTTTTTATTCAGTACTAATCACATAACAACAACGGGAAAATTGTGCAGGTAAATGCAACTTATACTAGCAATAGTCATTTTCCCAGTAAAACATATCACTGAAGGAGATTAACTTACTGCACCCACAAAAGGGGGGTTTTTTTGCCTTTTTAAGGGGGTTTGCCTGTATTTCTACAAGAACAAACAGTAACATAACATGGGTGGGCGAGTAGGGCGTGAGCCCAGAGTGCTGCCTCAGGGGGAACAACATAATGGAGTTGGTGGGGAACCTCACATCCACCATCCCTACTTCCTCCCACCCCTGCATCCTGGAAAGGGCTTTATGCAGAGCTATCTGAGTATGCTGGTCAGTATTTGACACTATCCTCAAAGAAACAGCATTGTGCTTAACTTTCTAAATTTTATAGATTAAACTATCTAAACTGTCATTTGTACATATTTCTTTCTTTCTTTCTTTCTGATATAACCAACTTCTCTTGAGTTTGTAAAATAGTCAGACAGACAGATTTATTTTGTAAGTACCTTTGCATCTTTTTGGCATTACTGAATCCATAGTTATCGCATTATTGGCATTATTGAATCCAGCTACCGTGGCCAATTTTTTTGTTGAGTACCAATATAAGGCTTCATAAAGGATTAGGTCTCTTAATTGATTCTAGATGGGCAGAAATTAAAATCTGCAAAATTTGCATTTAACTGAGGAGGATGGTAATTTAAGTTCTTTTCTGTGGAATTTATGGTGAGTTTTATGTCAATTCATTTGTATGCAGTTGTGGGTTATGTTGTCTATAACTTCTTTACAGTATACAGATTTACCAGTGATTATCTTTTTGGTTCAAGAGTCTGCAAGAGTTTGGGGTGCCATTTTATTCATTTTGTGTAGCTTCATACAGAATAATCACACAGTTGACTTGGCTGATGAGAGTAAATATATTCATTTTTGAGGTAATAGAGTTTCTGGGGTTGCAGTATTTTGTGGCTTAAGTGAATGGTAGGCTACAATGTCACAGAACTATGAGATCTTCTTTGTGGTAGAAGATTTGCTGACAAATGTTTAAGTATGAGTTATCTGAAGGTTAACTATGCCTAATATATAATTAGTCTTTAAATAATATTTTACACAAGTTTGTTTTAATAATGAATATTGTGATTAACTAGGAAAATCCAATGTAGGATTTATATAAATATAATACAATAATTCACTATCCTGCATTTAATTTGTTATAGAGTTTTGTATGACTAAAACACAAGACTGGAAGAAAGGAGAACTGGAGCCCTATCCTAGTTCTGTCATTGACATTTTCAGTCATCTTCCACCAGTCACTTACACTTCCTTGAAATTTAAGATGAAATAATGGTACAGTTAATACCTGGAGTACTGTGAGCATTTTTTTATTAATATTTTTAAGGTACCTTGACTCCATAAAATGGAAGAAACCATAGCATTTCAATAGATAACTGATATTTATGTTTACCAGTTCACTCTTTTCTGGACTCTGTTATCAGCCATGCTGACATTCACAAAGCACACTGCCACTTCAGTTTAGAGGCTACTAGAAAAGAAACGATGATTTTCCTGATGTTTGTAGTTTTGTTTTGTTTTTTTAATTCTTGCCATGCTTAACTCTAAATCTTGGTCAATACATATTTTATCCCTTGCCACAACTTCTCTGTAATGAATGCAAGTATGTAACCAGCAGAAACACCAGTTTATTTTATTTTATTTCTCAAGATATTTCACCAGAAGCAGTTTATTGTTACGAATCTCAACACACATGGTAGGCTCATACTTTGCTGGGTTTTCTTTCTAGAATTATTGTTGAATTTGTTGATTTCTTTTGTGACTCTGTCAGGTGATCCTCTTTCAGATCTATTGTTTCTGACAGTGAGTACAAAAACACTGATTTCTGTACTGATTGATTTTTGCCTGAAAAAATTTCTAAGGTTAGGAATTTCCCAGTGTGGATTTTCTATAATTGCAGTATAGGCTCACCCTGTTTGTTAATGTTTTTGAACTTTTGTTTAGTTAACCTTACATTATAATTTTAAAAATACATTTTTATGTGAGTCACAAGCCAGCCCTCCAGAGTTTCCAAAGAAACATGTTACACAAGCGCTTACATGAAAAATCTAGGCTGGCCTTTGTCTGGCTACTTAGTGTTGAACTGATCTTGTTGGATCAGCTAAGTTAGAAGTGCTTTTTGAAAGTCATAGAATAATTTTTATTCCAGCCACACTGTGAGTGAATTCATTTTAATCCTATGCTCAATCTGTCTATCCATGAAATTGAGAGTATAAAGAAGACAATGTTTGGAAAAAAGAAAAATGGAGCCATTCTGTTGCTGTTTTGGCCTTTTCTGCTTGATTTGAGAAGCAATTTCACATTTTTTCCATGTACACCAAGCTGCAAAGTAACACTATTAAGTGTCATATTAGCTAGACAAACACTGGTTTGACATACCTGGTAAGGTTGATACATAGCATCTCATGGAAAAGTCTGGAAAGAAATAGCATTCCATTGTGATAGATCCAATGTTAAACATAGCAACTTTCCAGGCCAGGTCTGTCCAACTGGCAGTCCATGGGCCACAGACAGCCCACAAGGAGTTAGCTTGCAGTTAAAGTAGTGCACTATTGCTAATGATTTCCACGTCTATCTACTATAACTTAATAGTAAAAGAACCTACTGAGAAAAGAAGGAAGGAATACAAGTAAGTAGTGCTATTGCATACTAGTTTGTGTCATCAGCCTAGGAAATGAATAAGTAATTTATCTGCACAGAAGTTAATGATAGGCCAAATGTATTACACTGTTAAATGGAATTAAGCATCAACACTACACAGCACAGCATGTGGTGGTGAAGCAAGCTGCTGTGGAAGATCAAGCAAGCTTGCATGGTACATTATTCTAATTTGTTCCTGACACTATGTATAGAGAACGTTTGAGGATTTTTAGCTAGGTCTGTACAATATAAATGGATGCACTTCATAATCATATCTATTTTGTCTACTGTCAAAGGTTTAATGAGGACCCCTTGCTACTGATTTGCCTTCCACAGTCATATATGGAATTCCCTGTTTTTCAGGATCCAGGAGTGTTCCAGTTTAGATTTCAGCACCTTTACTTTTCCACAGTAGTGAATTGCAATGCCAAAACCAGTTAAATTAATGAAACAGAGATATTCCACCTACAGCTTTTATTCCTCTAAAATGCCCCACTGGAGTTGGTTATTAACAGTCCTTTTCTATAGATAGCTGCCAGCTGGTTGACCCACTACATTTTCCCTTTAAATTTTGAATTTGAGCCATTCATTGTTTCAACATCTGATAAGCTTTGCTCAGGAACTTTAGTTCTTTCTGTTTTATTTGTCCTTAACTTTTAAAAAATGATCATTTACAATGTAAATAAACAGCCTATATTACCTTTCCATTATATGTTTTCCTGCCCCCAGTGTTGGTCATCATTGCAAGTTCAGTCTAACTGAGAACTGATTGCTTGTAGCTTCCCCCTTTCTACTCACTCTGGATCCACCAAAATTTACCTGAGTATTGCCAGAGTGCATGATAAAGAAGTGAATTCAGATACTCTAGCCATCACCCTTCATTTGATAGTGTATCAACGTAATGAATGTTGCTGTTGGAGTAGGCCTTGAGTCTTTGTCCTCTGTAAAAATACACAGAATGCACTTAATCTATTTTTAATTCCTGACCCCTGGAGCATAATGCAACAAACTGAACGACAGTGTGTGTGTGTCTGTATGCACGCGCACATGCACTTGCATGTGCACAAGTGCACATAACTAGTAGTTCTAAAATGTTTAGAATAATAAGAAATAAAGATTGAGTTAGATTCTGATATAAAAGATGCATTTATCAAAATGTTGTAGCTCAAATGTTTTATATAGGTTATATACATAGAGAGAAACTAACAAAAAATGTTAGCTACTGTAGGTCCATTAATGTTGAGTGAAGTTCAATATAACCCGTGAAGTTAGATAATTGTATGAATTGTTTTGTAACTGGTCCCTAAACAACAAAACTGTACAAAATGTTCAGCGAAAAATCTAATACTACCCACGCCATCAGGAAATACATTTTCCCTTCGCTAGCCTCTCAAGTATATCTCAAGTTACAGTCCTTTAGGAATACATTATAATCCTTTACATTCATAAAGAGTAGGCTTAGTTAACTATTTATTTTATTGCCTATATGAAAATGTGTAACTCTAGCTACTTTACCTAACTTTGAAACTCTGAATCTTGATTCCTTGGGCCTTGAAATGCAAAACATCCAAATCCTGTGCTGAACAGAAACAGAGCATATATCATTAAAAAATGTTAATGAATTTGTGACTGATTTCATGATACTGTATCCTCCAGCTCCTGTGTAAAGGTTTCCAATTCATGTTGAAAAAAGTGCCAGACTGATTTCATCCTAGGGCTGACCAGATCATAGCATATCCTATAGTTATAACAGTAGAACTCAAGTCTCTTTGTGAAACTAAGTACAGAAGTTGAAGATATTTCCATCTGAGAACAACTTCAGAAGTCTCTTTTTTAAAGCAACCAAAAAAAAGAAAGAGGAAAAAAATACTTTCCATGGCACTGATTTGCAATATGTTTCCAGGAAAATTAGTCAGAACAAACATAAGCCAAGATTCATGTCTTCAGAGAAACCATTTAAAGAGCACAGAAAGTTACATTTCCCTTCAGAGGCAGAACAACTTCTGATGAAGTGAGCTTCAACTCATGAAAGCTTGTATATATACAGTATAACCTCATGAATCCAGTACGCTTGGGACCAAGCACCTGATGGAAATTTGAAAGCTCCGGCTTTTTGAAACTGGAGTGGCGACCAGTCCCAGAGCAGTGGGGGAGGGGGGACGGGGACAGCAGCTGGTCCTGAAGCAGCGGCCACTAATGGAGCGGTGGTGCAGGGTGGTGGATAGCAGCAGCAGCCACTGCATGCAAGCTTCCCCCTCCACTGCTCCAGGACTGGTTGCTGCTACTCCCTGATCTAATGTACTTTTAAAAAGTGCTGGATTTTTGAAAATTCTAGATATGAGATATACTAATTTATGACGTCACACTGTATGTGTGTATATGTCTAGATACACACACACACACACACACACACACTTGTTAATCTAGACGAACAAATCTACCCTGCCTTCCACAGAACATAATATGCCAAGCAAGAAACACAGTTCCACCTTCAATGTTATTTTGATTTCAGTGTTGTATTGATTCATTCTAAACCAATACATTATTATAACAACAACTGCCATTATGATGAAGGCATTTAGTTGGAATTGGACATGATTGCTTGATATTATCAATGCAACAACAGAGGTAAAGTTGAGTAGCTTATTGTCTCCCTGCTAATTTTAATCTACTCATTCAAAATCCCCCAAATTATCCAGTAAAATATCTGAATGAAATGGTTTTATTTTTCTATATCTTATTGTTTATTTTGCATTTTCTTAAGGTTTTGCATTTAAAATATTCCTGTTTTCACTGTACTGCAAATCTAATGTCATTTCCCATATGTCTAGGAGAGAGGGAAAACATTTAAGTCAAATAAGAACTGAACCTTTACCAAAACAGTAACCAGCCTTCTTAAATGATTGAAAAAATATTGCTAACGAAAAAGGAGTACGTCATGCCACTGACCTAAATGACTCTTTCCCTTCAAATCTCTTTCCCAGTTCTGACTAATAAGAAAGAATTCTGAACTGTAATACAAAAAACCTTCCCAAGGTTAACTCACCTTCCAAATATCTACTTCTCAAGGACTATATAACTCCTAGAACAATGTAAACATCTGACTGAAGAATTGATCTTCTTTTATAAAATGAATGATTTCCTGAGTAAACTCATTATGGCACTTTGGGAGAAATCACTACTCTTTTGAAAATAACAACATAATCATGGAAACTGGAGATGGAAAGAGGCTATTAAGTCATCCAGATCACCCTTTTGCCAGTGCATAGCTATTGCCTATACTGTATTTTTAGTATTTGGGCTATCCAATTTCAGTGTAGCAAGATAACCTGATTTTATCAGATTAGAAGAAATTCCTATGAATAAATCCTTTCCATTTGCAAAGTTTCGCATGTACCTCTTATTAATTCTGGCTGGTATACAGAAGGAAGAAATGGCTGAGATTGAAAATATACTCAACCTTGTTGGGATAAAGCATAACGCAAAAGGGCAATTACTAATACTGCTTAGATTCAACAAGATATAGTTCATATGGCCCACATGAATTGAACTATTGAGGTTCAGTCTCACACCTCAGCTTCACATGGGATGCTGCTGATACTCAGAGTTCATAGCTGTAGGGTGCTGCCAGGAGGGATAGTCCTGTCAGCGATGGGACTCTCTCTCCTGGTAGCTGTGAGGCAGTGCCAGGGCAAAGAGTCCTATCAGCTGTGGGATTCCCAGCTCCAGCTAAGTATGGTGCACCCCTTTGGCTGGATGCCCTGTCAGCTGATGGAACTGCCAGCCACAGCAGCAGACCCTGCTATACATGTAAATGAAAACTGGATAGAAATCAGCTATAGTTATTACATATTTTTCAGCAATAACTTTGTAGCAGGTTGGACCTTTTTAAGGTGATAGTTAATTTGCATGTGTAGCCAGTTTAAAATAATTGCACAAGTAACCCAGTATTGAATGATACATGTAGAGGGGGCCCATGGACGAGTACCTCTCCTGGATTTCTATACATATCTTCCATTGCCAGCATAGTACTGCGAAACTCTCAGGTACTTTAATAAAGGCTCCATCTTTTATGTTGTGACTTTGCCACTTTGTATAAAAATATAAACATTTTCAGTGGCAGTAACTACAACTCAAGTGTCTCACCTCTCACTAAATGTCCTGTGATCAAGTTAAAGTTTCTTTCATATTTGATTGTCTCCCACCTCCTGGGTGACTGTTCTCTTCAGAATCTAATGTAATCCAAACTTGGCAAATTTGGTCCAATTATAACTTATATTTTTTTGTTCAGCAGCCAAATCAAAAACTATCATATTATTCCAAAGTTTTACTGCCCAGGGACAGGCGGCTAGCATCCTGGCCTCTAGCCATTCCCCTGTGGGTGAGCATGCCATGGTGAGTGTGGGGAGCTTGCCCAGCAGCTATGGCAGCTGGTGCTCCTCCATTAAGGGTGGATCCCCCTCCAGCAGGTGATGTCCAGGGTTGGCAGGGCTGGCATGTAGTCCTGACCCCACTGAAGGCAACTCCTGAAGGCAGAGGGGCTGAGCAGTGCCAGAACTGAAGCAGGGCCAGACCAGGAGATCCTTGCTGCTGGAGGTAGCAAAGGACCTCCACCCAGTCCCAGGCAGGGGCCTGCTGCTGGGTGGTGGGTAGCTGCCAGGAGGCAGGCAGAGATAAGGTTGAGGGCCAGGCAGTAGGCAACACAAAGGTGACTGCTAGGGCCAGAATGGTGTCCAGCACCCAGCAGTCATCCTCTGTGGCCTGCACTGCCCGGACCAGGATGGCATTCTGCTCCTGCATTACCTCCACCCACTCACACTCCAGGGCCAGAAGCTGCACCCAGAACTCCCTGTCTGCTTGGTCTCATGCATAAATCTGATACCTGCAAGTGCCAGGTATCAAACTGGTTGCAAGTGCCAGGCCCCAACTAGTTGAAACCCCCATACCAGGATTAGGGGGTTTTACTGCACAGTAGACTGTTTGCAGGCATACTTATTGCTCAGTAAGCTATACTACTACTCAGTTAAGCATTTCGTGTAGACACACCCAATATCAGATAAATATAGCAGTAAAGATTCAAGTTCCTTTCTACACAAACCTCCTGGATCTAATTCACAGACAAGCTTCCATATTTCATGGGGTCTTATAAACTTTACATAGTTTACTTTCACATAGTCTGTAATTTTGCTGGCTACAATGAACTTTGAAGGGGATGACTTGTGCTCAAACACTCAAAATTCAGGGAGTTTACAATGTTACTGTTTACAATGACAGACATAGAGACATTCTTCACTATCCTGAAGAAGAAAAAAATATGCTAATTGCTGGAGAGTGGATGTTGCTACAGGAGAGCCAAAGTCTGGCAGGGTTACAGTATTTTTGTAGGAATTCTTTTTTAGTCTGATATGAATACTTGAATATTTTTAGTCTGATATGAATACATGCATATCAGAGAACAAATTTATAGGGGTACTGTAAGATTTTTAAACATGGTCTTTTGTTTATTTTAATAGAAGCAAAGAAACATGAAATAAAGTAAATGATTGTAGTAATCTGCCTTCTTACTAGGAGTTGATGGCGAAAGTTGGAAGATTGTTTAGTTCACTCCAGCTGTGAAGAACAATAAATGACTTAACACCCAGCTTAACAAAATAATTGAACATGATAGGGTAGCAAGGAACAAAGTGATGAACTGCAGATGCAAGCAATTTAAACTGTGCACCCAGGATGGGTTATTATTTAGTTGCTCTTTCAGGATGAAGATGTAGACTGTTTTATGAATGGTAGAGCTATAAAGCATACTGGTAAATTAATAAGAAAATGGTTAAATGTGCACCTAAGTGCCTGTTTGCTTAGGTAAATATAGATTTTGAATATATGAAGGGGGCACAAACTGGGTTTGCAGGTACAATATTGGTAGCTGGTTTTTAATATTGGTTCAAAAATATCAGTAAATTGGAACTGATGTTTTGTACCTGGAAAAGGCCCTGGATTGCTGGAAAACATGTTTTAATGGTATTTTCACAATAAAACACTGTGCTTCTAGTATTTGAATAGGAAACATATAACAGGAGGTAAAAATGCAGACGAAGAATAGCTAGGCAGAGATGTGGAAATCCATGCCATCTTAAAACATGCTGAGTGAGGGCTTCTCTCAAAGGGTGAGCGAGGGCTTCTCTAAGAGGGGGCTTTGGATGCATAGCAGGTGCTTTGGAATTTCGGGAGATTATCAAAGCAGACATTTCAGGTCTTCTGAAAATTCAACCCCTCAAACTCAACCTGCCACTGCTTACTGAGTTCAGCTATACAGGCAATTGCCAAAATGAAAAACAAAAATCAGTTCTCACATTAATTGTTTCTAGCCACGTGTTACATTTTCCTCCACCGCTGTTATCCCATATATGAAACAGGAAAACAGGCTTGACTATGTGATAATAGCAGGGTAATAGGAAGAATGCACACAAATCTAGAAAATATAAAAGACATCAGACCTATTGATACTGTCCATTGAGTAGGAGCAAAGTCTTCTGTTATTCATATTTGTTCCTATTCCCTATTAAATATAAGAAAAATGTTTGAGAAAAAGAATGTACACCAGATAAGGGAAAATGTTGTACACTTCTAAAAATAAAATGAATGGTCCCATGAAAAAACATCATAGTCAGTTGTATGTTGGACTTGGGAGCAGTAGACACTTTTCTTCATATCTCTTATCAGCTGTGGTATGCTAATAGGACCAACTAGGTTTGGGAGAGCAATATACCATGGAGTCCTTTTTCCTTATTTGTGCCAATTGCTTGGTATAACCTCTAGACAACAAATTCATAGATTGAAACTGACACCGAGGTCTTGTAATTTTCTGGCTTTCCTTTTAGTCAAAGGGAACTTGCTTCCTAATATTATTTTTGATGGCAGTAAAAGCAACTCGTTTGACAACATTTGCATATTTATCTCCAGGGTCATGGTGTTTCTCTCTTTCTCCTTAATTAGTCCTATTCTGGGAGACAAAATTCCTCAGATAAGTAATTGGTCTGTTAAAAAATAAACCTGTTTTTAGCAATTGATCTTCTGGCCTTAACTAGGTGCTCAAACTAGGTTAGAAAATTATCTGAACCAAGAAAGATTTGAGGGGGATGGAAGGGGTGAAGGGGAAGTGGGAAGTAAGTGAAGCTTTACATTTGTTTAAATTAAAAAAAACAAACTTAGAGGTGAGCTATGACGTTAATTTCCAGAATAGGTAGATTCTTTCTATTTCAGTCAATAACACATCCAGCTCTGCTTCTGTGAAAGTCAGTGACAAAATTCCCTGTGAGCTGAACTGTAATAAATGTGGATCAATTGATTGCTAAAGTAGTAGAATACTATGCTATATGGGTAAAAAAGGCCAGTATAAACTGGTATGGTCATGTCCTTTCACAGCATCTAATGAAGTGAGCTGGGGCTCTCTGATTTAGTTACCCTACCTTCTACCTGACTTAAAACTAACATAACTAATTACCTCTCTCTGATCAGGAATAAAAGATACTCTCATCAATGCTTATCATAGTAATAAACTGAGTAAATAATGGGCACTTAAAAACTTGGCAGAACTATAGCTAATGAATGCAATATATACTTAATAGTATACACATTTTCCATTTTTTAAAGTTACATTAAAAATCTTTAATTTGGAAGACAACTGGACTTAAATGTTTGAGAAAACCCACCATAGTTAGGTTTTCTATATTTGGAACCATCATTTACCACACACTTGTATAGCACCAACCACAATGAAGCCCAACCTGCCTGGCTTTGTGGTTCTAAGGTTATACACATGTTAAGAAGAAGAATACAGCTAGAAAAAAATCATTATTTTGAAAATTGTGACACCAAGAAAAGGTTAATATCGAGAAAGCAACTTTGATAATGAGGTGGAAACATTTAGGTTCTTTCAGGCTATGAGCTCAGCTATAGGGTCAGTGTGATGTTTTTAACTTGTGCTCCACTGGCTGACTCCTGACACTGGTTCTCCCTCAATACCCATCTGGGGACAATAAATGAAATGTTGTAAACATACTAATAGAACGCTCTCTGCAACTTTTACAGTTCAGTGTAGTTTGCATAAAACTCAGTTGTTTTTTCAACTCAGCTCTAGATGCTTAGTTTTAATGATTCCTGAGGTTCTTGTTCAACAATACTCATCCTTACTCAGTCAGTGTAAAATGTTGAATAAAAACTAAGGCCCTGATCACCTTCCAGAGGAAAAATCTAAATGGACAATGGCACAGGAATTTCCTCTAGATTTTTCTATCAGGGCTTATGTTTCGCTCCGTGTGAAAGAGACAGGAGCTTTGATTTCCAAACTTTCAGAACCTTCAAGAGAATTAAGGCAATAATAAGTAAATCTCTCTGCTTATAGATTGTCTTCTAGTACCCTGTAGCTCTTATATTCTGGAGACAGATGTTTCACTGGTAGCAGGCAATTCTGTAACTCCTTTTCAAAGTGGTTTTTCACTATACAGAGTCTCTATTACAGAATCATTTTATCTATCCATGGGATGCAAGGGAAGTGGACAGAGGAACAGCTATCACGTGTCCATCTTCCTCTTCTACATGCTTGAAGGGAACAATTTGGCTGTAAGTATAGACCTTTGTACCTAGTTGTATGGCTGCAGTTACAACATTTCACTATGGTGTTTTACATAGCATTGATAACTTCCAAAGCAAAAATCACTCATTTCACAAGTCAAATCAAATGTTTCTGCCTTTTAAAAATATTTTGGCTATCTCAATTTCAAAGTTTTTCTGCTTATACTTGGACATCATCACCACCAATAAAGTCTGTGTCTATTAATGAGCAAAATGCAAAAACAGTTGTTTACAAAATTATTTCAAAAGGAAGAAGCTGCAGTGGATGTCATATTATAGGGACTGTCAGATTTATGCTATATTTTTGCTTTGTTTTTCTGAGGTCTAACTTCAGTGAAAAATATTGTGTTGGATTTAAATGTTTGGGGAGTGAAGAACCTTATCTATCCACAGACCACAGACAGTTTGAACCGCAGCATCTCTTCTCCTATATTCTACCAAGTGCTTCAACCTGTAAGTGGAAGGTCCATCTTTAGAGTGAGAAATTACCATTGTTTCCAATAACACTCATTACTTCTTTTCTGCTAAGGCTGACAATTACTTCATTATTCTCATTTACCCAAAGGCCTCTTTATTTCTCTCTATCCATGTAAAAGACTTTAATGTAGCTATAAAGATAATTTGCTTCCACTTCAAATCCCGTAACACTGCCACAGAGTATGTGTGTAAACTATTACCATATTTTGTACCTAATTTGGGAATCCTCTCCAATTTTCTCTAAAAAGATTTTTAAAGCCTCACTCCAGCTTGAAATCTCTTATGCTGAGTCTCAGGCCACAATACATATTTGACTGAATAAACCATTTCTAAAATATGGGACTTGGAATACTGATATTTTTCCCATTCTTAGGGAGAAATTAACCCTTTCTATATCTATTTTTAAATCAAAACCAGGATGTTCACTATGTTCAAATATGTATCTATCCAATATTTCCAAAGGCAAACTTCTGCCTTGTATAATAAAAAACTTCTTTCCAAAGACAGGAATGGAATACATTTTCCAAATGTTTATTAATTTTAAGACATGTTTTATATTATCTCAAGAAAAGATCTGAAAAACTGTCTAGTTCTGGCTACATTTGTAAAAGTAAATAAGTGCTGCCTACATACTTCATACGATAATAATTTGTCTTCTAAATTGCATCTTTCTTTATGGGTACCAATAGAAGCATGTAAGAACTAGATTTAGTGCTGAAAACCCAGAACTATAGGCTTGTTTTCACTAGAAAATTAAAGAAAGTTGGACTATAGCAGTGAGGGGTCAATCAATGTCAAACAGGATGATGACCTCAGATTTCCAGTTCTTAGAGTTATGTTACGTTCTATACATTATCAGCTGCAGTGAGTAAACTCCAGCCCCACCAGAGTTTGCCAGCAACTAGTGGAGAAAATAGTGAATATGTCTATCAATAATGACAGAAACATCTGTTGTTTCTTCTCAAAGTTGTAGAACTGATTAGAATCACAGAATCATAGAAAATTAAGGTTGGAAGGGACCTCTGAAGGTCATCTAGTCCAACCTCCTACTCAAAGCAGGACCATCCCCAACTAGATTATTCCAGCTAGGGCCTTGTCAAGCCAGGCGTTAAAAACCTCTAAGGATGACGATTCCACAAACTGTTTACGTAACTTGTTCCAGTGCTTCACCACCCTCCTAGTGAGAAAGTGCTTCCTAATATCCAACCTAAACTTCCCTTCGGCAACTTGAGACCATTGCTCCTTTTCTGTCATCTGCCACCACTGAAAACAGTCTAGTTCCAGCCTCTTTGGAACCACTCTTCAGATAGGGAAAGGCTGCTATCAAATCCCCCGCCTCAGTCTTCTCTTCTGCAGACGAAATAAACCAGTTCCCTCAGCACACCTCGTAAGCCATGTGCCCATCCCCCTCAACATTTTCATTGCCTTCTGCTGGACCCTCTCCAATTTGTCCACATCCTTTCTGAAGTGGGGGGCCCAAAATGGAACACAGTACTCCAGATTTGGCCTCACCAGTGCAGATAGAGGGGAGGGACTAATTACTTCCCTCTATCTGCTGGCAATGCTCCTACTAATGCAGTCCAGTATGCTGTTAGCCTTCTTGGCAACAAGGGAAGACTGTTGACTCATATGCGGCTTATTGTCTACTGTAACTCCCAGGTTTTTTTCTTCATAGTTGCTGCTTAGGCAGTTAGTCCCAAGCCTTTAGCAATGCATGGGATTGTTCTGTCCTATGTCCAAGGCTTTGCACTTGTTCTTGTAGAACCTCATGAGATTTCTTTTGGCCCAAGCCTCCAATTTGTCTAGGTCACTCATAATTTGTCTGATCCTAGCCGTACCATCCAGCATAAGTACTACTCCCCCCAGCTTGATGTCATCTGCAAACTTTCTGGCGGTACGCTCCCTCCCATCTTCCAGATCCTTAGTGAAGATATGGAACAAAACTAGCCCCAGAACTGACTCCTGGGGCACTCCTGGCCTGCCAACTAGACATCAAGCCATTAATCACTACCTCTTGAGCCTGAAGTTCCAGCCAGCTCTCTATCCGCCTTACAGTCCATTCATCCAGTCCATTCCTTAGCTTGCTTGAAAAATACTGTGGGAGATTGTAACAGAAGCCTGGCTAATGTCAAGGTACATCGCATCCGCTGCTCTTCCCATACCCACACAGCTAGTCATCTCATCATAGAAAGCAATCAGGTTGGTCAGGTATGACTTGCCTGTCATGAATCCATGCTGACTGTTCCTGATCACTTTCTTCTCCTCCAAGTGCTTAGAAATGGATTCCTTCAGAACCTGCTCCATGATTTTTCTGGGGAGTAAGGTGAGTCTGACTGATCTGTAGGTCTTGGGATCCTGCTTCTTCCCCTTCTTAAAAATGGGCACTATATTTGCCCTTTTCCAATCACCTGGGACCTCCCCCAATCACCATGAGTTTTCAAAGATAATAGTCAGTGGCTCTGCAATCACATCAGCCAACTTCCTCAGCACTCTCAAATGCATTGCATCCAGCCCCATGGATTTGTGCATGTCCAGTTTTTCTAAATAGTAGCTTACCTGCTGTTTCACCACTGAGGGCTGTTCACCTTCTTCCCAAACTGTACTGCCTGGTGCAATAGTCTGGGACTATTAAGTCCTGTAAAGATCAAGGTAAAAAAGGCATTGAGTACTTTGCACCTAGCAAGGCATGAGAAGGGTAACAAGAAGAGTCTCTACAAGTATGTTAGCTACAAGAGGAAGGTCAGTAGAAGTGTGGGTTCCTTACTGAATGAACCCACACTTCTCCTGACTTTCCTCTTGTTACCCTTCACATGCCTTGCTAGGTGCAACTTCAATTGCGCTTTGACCTTCCTGATTTCATCCCTGCCTGCCCAAGCAATGTTCTTATACTTCTTCCTAGTCATCTGTCCAAACTTCCACTTCTTGTAAACGTCATTTTTGTGTTTAAGCTCACCCAAAAGTTCTATAAGCCAAGCTTGTTGCCTGCCATATTTGTTACAAAAATCATCAAACCGCCACAACAAAGGTTGTAGCAAGGAATATAAAACTGCTTGGCCACTTTATTCAGGCAGCTGGGAGCAGTTTTATTTCCCAGTAAAAAGCAAATGGTAAAATGAAACCGCACCCAGCTGCCTGTGTAAAGCAGTCAGGCAGTTTTATATCCCTAGCATTAAGCAGAGGCAGAATATGGGCTGACAGTTCCACTGGCAATCAAGGCTCCACCCTGGGGGGCCAGAGGCACCAAGGCCCACGTGGACCCCCTGGGCCAGGCCATGCTGGGTGGGTGAGGGTGTCCATGCAGACAGCAACCATGTCTGCTGCCTGCAGTCCTGGGAGCAGCCAGCCATAATTTGCTTTTTACCAGGAAATGAAACCTCTCCCAGCTGCCTGCATAAAGCAGCCAGGCAGTTTTATATTCCTGGCACTAAGAAGGGGCAGACTATGGGCCAATGGTGCCACTGGCAATCAGGGCCCCCACTGGGGAACCACGGGCAGCATGGCCCAGGCAGGCAGGCTGGCCAGGACCATGCTGGGTGGGCGGGGGGTGTCTGTGCAGGTGAACAGAAGATTGATTCATGTCAGGCTGGGCTGCTACACCTGGTGTCTGAAAATAGCCACTACACACAAACACATGCAAATTGAAGCAACATCTGGTGGACAAAGGGTCTCACTACACAAAATATTGTAGCGGCATCTGGTAGACAAAGGGGTTCATTACCCATCATTCAGTGAATTCACATGTACACGTGACAGATCAATGGCTGTATCATTGCAATTTGCATGGATGCAAACTAAAATACATTGGGATGTGGTTTATTTTGCATTGCAACAAACTCATTTAATCACAAAAAACCCATACATGTAAAATGCAGTGCAATTAAACCACAAAAAGGGCAATTTTCATCACATGTATAAGTACTCGAATAATCGTGGGAATGTATGAAATATCAAAGACAAGTCTTTTCCCTTGACCTTTGTTCTAACATAGAGACATAGGGGTCACAGAAATGGATGCCTGACTGTAAGGTAGAGATGCAATGGGCTTCTGTATAGAGGAAGCTTATAAGGAGGGAAGGCTTTCTTAAAATAAAAGGAAATGCCTTCAGTTGCTGGAAGGCTAGAAAGAATGGAGACACTACCAAAGACAGAGACTCCATTCTCTTACAGAGGTTGAATTGTGGGAGAAGGTTCTAAGACTCTGGAGAGGCCAAGTGTAATATTGCAGGTGAGAGTCATATTCTAAAGACAAATATTTTTTTTTAAAGCTGACAAGTTGGGATTTCCTTCAAATCTAAATATCAGTGGGTTCTGAGTTATTCACCTCTTCATCTGTGCTACCTTACAAAAGTTGGCCAAAAGCAAGTGAAAGAAAATTTGAAGAAAACTGCCTCTCTTGAATGTTTAGAGGTAGCTTTCTTTCTTTAAATAATATGAAGAATATTGGAGAAAGATTATAACTGGCATAGATTAAAAACCCATTAATTGATTTTCACTAGATTTATCTGATTTAGCTAAACAATATATAGAACTGACGGACAGACAGCTCCCATAAGATATTGATATACAAATATTTAACAGTATAAACTGTTCTAACAAGGACAGAGAGTAAATTTATGCTAAATAAATACTCTGGTTTATTATGTTTTAGAGAATAGAAATGAAGACTTTTTTGCCAATTTGCCAGACCCTATTCTGACATGTAGAATTGTAGGGCATTTATACAGATACATTTTCTTTCGCACGTTCTGGAGATCCAGCGTGTTCAAGCAGACTCAATTAATCTAATTAAACCTTTGAATTATTTTAGTTCAAAAGTGGACCACCGCCATTTTCTGCACACTGACATGCACTTTGCTGCTTATACAACTGCATGCACCACAGCACTGAGTGCTTTTCAAAGTGCCTGGTGCTGTGGCACATACATGTGTAAAAATGCCCGTACTCATGAACACAGAGGAGCTGTGAACCTTGTGACCTGCCTTGTTTAAACATGGCAGAAGACTAGTGCACCATCTGAGAAGCTCATCATTTTTTGATGACTGAATTTGCACAAATGAAATGACCATCCAAAGATAACTGGGAACATTTATGGTTAGAAATATAACTAACACTAACCATAAATCTAGGCCAATTAATTCATATTGGGTGTGTCTACACAAGACACTCTACTACACATTAGACTAATCTGCTGCTCAGTAAAGCGTCATTATGTAACTGTGCACAGGAGCTACTGTGCAGTAGATTAGTCTTTTGAGTGGTTTTCTACTACCTCTAAATACAGGTAGTAGATTTGCCATGCACTAGCTACTGTGCAGTAGTACTGTACACAGTTACATAGCTGACTGGAAGCAAATTGCTCCCAGTTACGAGCAAATTGGGAGTTGGGAGAATTCTCCCCACCTTCAGGCAGCTGTCTGCTTCTCAGCTGCCTACAGCCATGGAGCTAAGCAGGAACTTCCTGCTGAGGGGGTAGGGCCAGCAGGCCCTGCTGTTTCAGGAACCTGCTGTGGCTTCCCCTGGGTCCTACTGTCCCTGACTCCTGTCATCTTTGACAGGAGCCAGGGGCAGATAAATATTAAATTTCAAAAATTTTTAGGGGCCCCGCAGGCTGGATAGAATAGCCTGATGGGTTGCATCTGGCCCTTTGGCCATATTTTGCCCACCCCTGTGGTTGAAGCGCCATCTTTGGAGATTTTCAAAACCTGGTTAGACAAAGCTTTGGCTGGAATGATCTAGTTTGGGATAGTCCTGCTTTGAACAGGGGATTGAACTAGATGACCTCCTGAGGTCCCTTTCAACCCTAACTTTCTATGATTCTAGTGAAGGCCAGATTTGCTGTACCTGGCCAGTCATTAGTTAGTTATCATGATGCAGTGTAATTCGGTGGATATGACATTAAGAGGGAACCAGGAAGTCTGGCTTCTATTCTTTTCTTTGCTGTGCTTTGCTTTTCTGTCAAATCCCTTTACTTCTCCATGCTTCCATTTCCCTATCTGTCAAATATGAATGACAATGCTTGCCTCTTTTGTAAAGCATTTTAAGATTTCATAAGATAGACAGATATATCTTAAAATATAAGTGTATATCTTAAGATATAAGATATACCTTATATTATATAACCTATATTTTAAGATATATTCTTATATTTATATGTTATTCTTATATCATTATATATAAATGATCCTTGTCTCTTTGAACTTTCTTTTAAAAAATACTTTTCCCATGTTCTGGGAAGTTAATTTAGTCATAGCAAGGGGTGGGGCCTGGAAAAATAACACTATGCAGCTAGTTTATTCACAGTCTCAAAATATTAAATGAGGGTTAGGCGGACTACACTGACATTATAATGCTGTTCTTCTGGCTTTTATAAATTGGGAAGTCTAATTTCTTAATCTAAACCATGACCAAAAGCTCAGGGAATGGAAACATGCTTAATTCTCTGTTATGTCGGGAACCCAAAATATCCACAGCAATCTTTAGCCTTTTGTACATGTTCATACATGTTGCATAATCTCCAGACAACTTCTAGCTGCTCTGAATGATCTTGGGAACAAGGATAAGCAAGACAGAATAATGCACAGTGGGAAATGGACAGAGGTCTTCACTCATTCCATGACAGTGAGTTGTGGAGCTATTCAGCCTAGAGAATAATATTAGGCAATTTCGAGCTTTCGCCATTTCTCTGAAATCCGGTATCCTTTCTTTCCCACTACGACTTACAAAATTGACTCTACTGTTAATCTGGGAGAAAACTACATACTTTTGTTACCAAAAAAGAGAAAGAGAAAAACTATATCCCTGTTTCTGGAATAAATAGACATGCTATATGGTGGTAGGGGTAGAAGTCAGTGAGGGACACATTTTTTATATTTTCATAAGCGAAGGTATTGCTCTACCTGGCAAATACTGGGCTTTGACTAGTATGAACTGACAAGTTTTTAAGCCTGTTTCATGGAGAATCCTGTTGAGGATGTGAGCTCAGTTCAGTCTTTCTGACTGGGGAGCAAGATTTCTGCATGTTGTCAGAAATATGCTAAATTCTTTCTTTTCAAGAACCCTGCTACTTTAGTCCGAAGTGGCTATATTGGAATCCCCCAGGTGCATCAACAAGTAAAATCTTTTAGAAGCTACCATTTTCTAATTGTCTCTCTCTAATCTTCAAATATGGATGTGAAGTAATTAAAAGCAAATATTTTCTGTATGTTGCATGTGCCTGATGAAAGTTATGATGTGAAGAAAAAATGACAATATTGAGCTATAAGACAGTTGCATAGCTTAAAACTGTTAAGCAAAATGTATGTCAACACATTTTTTATTTAAAAATAAAGGATTTGGGGCAATATTTGTTTACATGTTCCTATCTCCCCTAATTGTCAGAAATGTAACTGGAAAGTATTTTCTCTTTTTAAGTGGGATAACTGTATCTCTAATTAAGTAGCAAATATTTTGCTTTTCACAAATTTTTGATTGTTCACAAAACAGTCAAGATCAAAAACACTAACAAAAGCCATGCAGTTATCATTTTAAGCACACACACAAAAATGCAGATTCTGTGACCAAATGGAGGGTACTACTTTGCCTAAAATCAGTTCCTCCCTGAGATAGCTTCAATGAATTTTGTGGTGTTTTGAATATAAGGGTTGCAGATTAAGAATGATGTAGGAGTTGTGTCTGGTAGGCTATTTATGTGCCCTAATTCTGACTTTGCTATCAGGATAACCTTCAAACTGACAAAAAAAGAAATCTTAACTGGAAAATATAGTGGATGACTTTGAGAATGTGTGTCCTTTTCTGTATCTTCACCATGAACTGGGTTTCCAGAAATGCAACTTAAATTTTGTGCAGATGTTTCTGCTGGAACAAGATGCTTTTGTGGAGCAAATGCCACCAAAATGCCTGTCAGCGCCCCAAGTCTTCCTTAGGGCAATATAAATCAGGCTGTGTGGCTACTACTGAAAACTGAAACAATGTGATAGTCTGGAAATTTACATGTTGTAAATCTATTAAAATTACAGGAGCATACTCTACTCTCTTGGCAAGGGTCTTGGCTGATATAGTTCTATGAAAGACACAAAGAAAGAGGCTACAATACTGACTTGAGAAGGGTGAGGTTGTAAAGGACCTGCTGTATCCTCACAGGCTATAAATAATGTATCTGGTACATGTATCCATGAAAACAGGCACATGTCCATGAAATATTGAATAGCCAAAGACACTGCTTCAGGATTTGGTGTTTCTGTCCCATAGTCTGTTCAAAGCTGTGGTGGAAGGAGGCACACTGCCTGTGCCATTGTGCATGCTATAATGTATCCATAGTTGTGAAGAAGAGGATAGATGGGAAAAAGATGACATGTTTATTGTTACATCCATGACTCTTGCACCTTAATCATAAACCAGTACAGGTTTCCCTCGCCTTATGCAGGTTCTCTTTGTGTGAATTTGCTCTTATGCAATGAGATTTTTATACCAAAGATTCGTTGTATGCAAGGTAAATTCACTCTTACGCAAATGGTGGGGTGAAAGCCCGCAGTCAGCTGCTTTGTGCGGTGCATTGTGGGATGTGCACCCAAATATAGTCTCCTGTATGGATGTATTCTCCTTGTTCGTTGTCTGCATCACATGTTTCTGTAGTTGCCATCCCCATTATGATAGAGCCCTGTGCTTGTGTGTACTGTCTGCTGTTGGTGAGTACCAAAATTATCTTGTAAAAGTCGTAGAAATCAGTCTGGGGGTCAGTACAGTCAAAGTCTTGGAACATATCCCTATTTGTTACATTGTAAAGTGGGTTCCTTTTATGCAAATTCGAGCTATGTGCCATTTTCCAGTAACACATGTAGAGCACAAGGCGAAGGTAACCTGTATTACATGCTGATATCTTTAGTGTCTCTACTTTGGGTTCTTGCTATCCCAAATAGCACTTACCCATCTTGCCTGTTGCAGACCAAAGCTGTTCCTGTGGAGTTATAGTTATGTAAATGTTATCTGTTTCTAAGACCCCCCTCTACACATTACAGGTGCTCACAATTACCTGTTAATTGTGTATTTACCTTGAGACAAGCTATGTGCACAAAGTACTTATCACGCCATAAAAAGTTCCAACTAGCTATAAAGCTATTAGACCTCAAATATGTATACCAATTTTATAGCTGATTGCTATCAAGGCTTAATTGGCACACATAGCAAAGTTTCTGCTGAGGGCTGTGGGCTCCCAGTCACTGGAGTGCACCTTGCCCAGCCGAGGCTGGGAGTCCCATAACTGCAGGGGATTTTCAGCACAAGCAGTTGAGGACTCTAGGTCCTAGCAACACCTTGCAGCTGCCAAGACCCAGAGTCCCATAGCGATGGAAGCTGGGTTCCTGCAGCATGCTTCTCAGGGATCCCCCTGCCACAGGGTTGCATGAAACCCCCAGAGTGGGAGGATCACCACTGCAGCAATGTCCCTGCCCCATGGGGTGTGTAAAACCCCCATAACAGAAGGATTACTGCTGTGGTGATCTCCCCACCCTGAGGGTTTCATGCACCCCCAGTATCTATACAGTATCTATACTGTAGTTATAGCAATTGTAAAAACTCAGTGGCTAAAAGTATAGTTTAGTCTATGTTCATTTAAAATATGACTGCTTTAGTAAGGCTAAAGAGAGAGAATGGGATGTTTTCATTAATAATCAGGCCAGTACCACCTATTTATTATTGAACTTTTGAAAGAGCTGAATAACTTTAGGATTGTTTCCTCTCTTTTGTCTTCCTTCCATTGACCTCCACCCAACTACCTCAAGACTGAAGGAGCTCAAGGCTTTTCAAGAAACAACCATTGCAGAATCCTATGTGTACGTTTCTTTAATAATCTGTTTAAATACTGACGGGGGAGTATTACAATTTTATGGAGATTTGTGATACCTTAAAAGTGTCAATTTTTGTTCTTTTTCCCTATGGATGGAATGATTTATGTCTAACAGTCCTAACAGACTCATGCATATACAAACAAATATGAGATGTCAGACAGGGAACACATTCTTTGTATGAAAAGGCCAACCCTTCACTTAAAAAGAACATCTTTATAAACAGCTCAGACTGATGTTTCAAATTATCACTGGCTAGTATGATAGGTATATGCATGTTTGAGAAACCACACCCTCTCTACAGATCTTCAATTCCCCAGCACTGGGTACACCCAAAGTTCACTAAACTGTTTTGGCATGTGCCTTTATGATTGTGACGGTAAAATGCTGTGGGTGCTTTCTGCTTCACCCATGTACAGTCATTCCTTTGGCTCTGTTTTAAGAGCTGTTGCAGCTGTGCTGGACACCACAGCAAGTTCTCAACATGACTCAGATGAAAAATTGCATTTCATCTTATCTACACTAGCTTTTTGCAAAAAGTAAATTTTTTGCTATGGGAATGACTGAAGCTGTCTGACTCTTAGCACAGAGCACTTGTGAACATGATGCTACACCTCAGAAAAATACATTGTTCCCCAGTGAATACTCTATAAATTGACTAGAAATTTGAGAGATGAACTGGACAACTTGATAACCTTCAGTCAGCAAAGTCATGTTCTAAACTGCCTTCTCACTGCCTAACCGTATAAGCAATATAATTACAATTAGCATAAGTTGTATTATTTGGATATTTTAGTTCATAATTTTTTTAATAAAGCATCAGAAACTGTTGAGAGATGCTCCTTTCAAAAATTTCTTTTTAAAATGAGACACAGATAACTGAAACTTCATCTCAAAACCAGTTTGGTTGTCTAGAATAAAACTTTTGTTCTAGATGTCTAGATTATAGAAGAGTATTGCAAATAGTTTTCTTCATATTGAAACATCAATGGTAAGGCCCCCATTCTAATTAATTGGTTCAAATTCATGACAGTTAAAAATAAGCTATTGGCCTTTACCAAGAAGCTGGTTGTGGAATTTTTTTATCTATTGTACTCCTTGCTTGTACAAAAGTTTACATGAATCTCAACGTGCTTTAAGGTGTTACAATCTCAAAAAGAAAGTATTATATGAAATCAAATTTTATTGTTTTCACTGCTTATTTACTGGAGTTATACAACCATGCTTGGAATAATCATTTACATGGAGACAATACTTCTGGGACATACAACACAGCTGACTTTTGTTATTTATTATATGTTGAGTGCCATTACTTAATACTTTGCTTGAACTAAGAAATTTCTTTTTAAAATGAGACATAGAAAATTTTTAATATTTTTATAGCCTTCTATTTTTTTCAACAAAAAACATTTGCTGAATTTGGCCCGGGCCAAATCTGCAGTTTTGCTCATTCAAAATTCCATGTTTGGTGTATTTATTATTTATCAGACTGTACAGCTCTAAAAATAATATTCTCAGAATACAACCTTTGCTTCAGTCATAATGCTGAAATTATAATGCCTATCTCTAAATAATAAGTGTTTTTCATCTTCATAGCTCTTCAAGAAAATTTACTAGGTAATTACTGAAACATGGATGTGTTGGGTCACTTTACTGATTCACTGAAATTAGTAGGATTACACATCTAAAGCTTGTTCATGGAAAGAGCTCTACGCTATACAGTGATAACTGAAACTTCATCTCAAAACCAGTTTGTTTGGTTGTCTAGAATAAAACTTTTGTTCTAGATGTCTAGATTATAGAAGAGTATTGCAAATAGTTTTCTTCATATTGAAACATCAATGGTAAGGCCCCCATTCTAATTAATTGGTTCAAATTCATGACAGTTAAAAATAAGCTATTGGCCTTTACCAAGAAGTTGAGGCTGGTTGTAGAATTTTTTTATCTGTTGTACTCCTTGCTTGTACAAAAGATTATATGAATCTCAATGTGCTTTAAGGTGTTACAATCTCAAAAATAAAGTATTATATGAAATCAAATTTTCTTGTTTTCACTGCTTATTTACTGGAGTTATACAACCATGCTTGGAATAATCATTTACATGGAGACAATACTTCTGGGACATTACAACACAGCTGACTTTTGTTATTTATTATATGTTGAGTGCCATTACTTAATACTTTGCTTGAACTAAGAAGACGTGGTTCCTAAACAATACTTACTTTTTTTTTTTAGTAAAATAGAAGTACCCAAAAAAGACAGTGGAAATAAAAATGTATGCATAAAAGCCACCTCTCATTGTTCTTTATTACAGAGAAATAATTCAAATGTTGGTACTAGCACATCTATTAAAAGAAAATAGATATCATGCTCCTAAATCAAAACAACTTGTTGGAACTCAAGAGTATTTGAGTAACTGCTCATTGACATCAGTAGGAAGGTTTTAAATTAACACTACCACATTTTAGAGTTAATAAATGCAGAGATAAAATGTAAACTATCAACTATCAAAGTTAAATAATCCAAATAGTGAAATGTTCTTAGCTATCTAAAAAAAGAAAACCAGGAAAAAGAAAGTGGAGCTAGTATTTACCAAAAATATAAAGATTAACAATAGCCCAGGTGCAACCCAAAATGAATTATTAATAAATAAAGGTTAGGATGCAGAGCATATCCATCCTCTGCCCCATGACATTTCAACATAGGTTAGGTGAGCCTGGAGTCAAATGTCTTCCCTGACCCTTTATGTTTTCTATGGGTCAGATGTAAAAGGAGCAATAGCATATGGGAGAGAGGCAGGATCACTAATAGGAAGGCAAATACCAAAACTAAAAATTACCATATCTTATGTGGAAGCAAAGCTCAAAGAGCTTAATGTCCTTGTCATGAACCTACAATATCTTGAGGTGTTTGTGGAATGTCATGAATGTTTTCTTGAGTTTGTTTTACTGATATGGCATGTATAGTCTCTACATATACATACCAACACGCTTTATTTAGACTTACTGTTACTATGTCTGCATTAATTGTGGTATTTGATGTAATTTTGATATATTTTTATATTTTGGACAAAACTGATTTGTAAGGCAATGTTTAAATTAAGTGTTCCTCGTTTATTCACTTGGGAGAAATAATTGCCAAGAATTAGCATCTGACACAAATATGTTTAATGGCTATCAATCAGACCCTTGTGAACTTAGGAAGCCCCTTCCAGACAATGAGGAATTTATATTTTAAAAGACCTGTAAGAATATCACAGGAGAACAGGCTATTCAGAGAAGGACATTTCTCACAGTGGGGAAATTAAATGACACTATTTTTTGGATATTGGATTAGTAATCTTTGTGTTTGAAAGGATGTAAATATTTTCCTGGTCACAATTAGATTAGGAAATACTTCTGATCTAGTAAATGAATATACCCTTGGAGGAGTCAGGAAGCTACATGTATATTATGAGCTCTTCAAGAATCCAATGGATAATATAAATAAGAAGCCATACTTAAGTTTTGCCTTAAGTAGCGTGACCATAATTATCTTATGGAAATCCAGGATGAGGGCATGCCACGGGGTGCACACACATGCACACACACACATACACATACACTCACATGTGCACCAGGGCTTTGTGTGTGTGAGTGGGCAGGACCAGAGCAGGGTCAGGAGCACAGTGTCTTTCTCACCAGGCCTGCAGGCTGGGGTCAGGGCCGGGTAGCAGGGTACTGGCTAGGCTTGGGGCATTGTGTGGGCTCTGACTCATGGTCCCACCCTGTCCTGGCACCTGCAGCTGCATCCTGGCCATGTATCCCCAAGCTGGGCAGGCACAGCCAGCCCTAGGCTCACATCCCTCTCCTAAGTTAGGGCAGGGTGCAGCCAGGCCAGGCTGGCCTGAAGGCCTGCAACCAGGATGCAGCTGCAGGTGCCAGGATGAGCCTGGAGTCATGAGTGAGCTCAAGGCAGATGGAGCCCATGCAACATCCCCAACTCACCCAGCACCCCACTCTCAGTCCCGGCTTGCAGCCACAGCTCTGGTGACAAAGACACTGGGCTCCCCACTTGCATCCCAACAGCTACTCCAGCCCTGCCTGCTGCCATGCACATCCATGCACAATCCACTCTGTGGCTTCCAGCAGTGGAGCCAGGTGGGACAGTTCAGTACACACACACACACACACACACATATATATCTATGTATATAGATATAGGTATGTATGTATACATACATGTAACAGGGTGATAGTCAACCCTGTTCCTTGGTAGGATTCTTTTCCCAAGAAGAGGGGGGAACCAGGTCACAGAAAGGGCAAAGACTCAGGTACGAGGCACAGCTGCACCTCTTTACACACCAGGAAGAGACACAGTGGATGAGCATTCAGGAGCTACAAAAGAGTGGCACCCCAGACCACATCAGTCCCAGGTTCCTACCAATATGGGATTTTTGCTTAAATGTTCTCCAACAGCCAGGGGACTGAGACAGCCTATAACATTCAGGATTGTCCCAACCAATCCAGGACATATGGTCCCTTTAACCTTGAGAACAAGTGTTGGTCTAAAGCTTCCTGGGGATAAAGTGCGTGGTTCGCTCAGCCAGCAGGCTGGTTATTTTAGCTGACTGGAGAACATGCAGGTGGCCCTGGCAGGAAAGTGAGAGGCAGGAGCTGCTTTCTATCCTGTTGAGCTGCATAGAAGCATCGTTCAAAGGTTTAAGAGGCAGGATAAGATCATATTACTGTTCTGATATTTTCTTTTGTTGTTTCATTATTGTATCTCTCTCTGTATCTCAACATATGGTTACTGATTTCTGATGTTTGCTCTTGTTTTCTGCAATCAACTCTTTTTTTATCTTTTATAACTTACTACTGTTAGGATTAAGTGTGATTTCAAAGCATTTAACCATAAGGTTAGGCCTCTTCCAAGAAAGGGGGGGATCTATCATTTCTAAATGCATGGCCGGACAAGTATGTGATTATTCTACTAAGACCTGGAAAGATTTAGGTGAGGTGGGTAAAGCTGAGGTGCCACAGGACAGGAAGGTGATCTTTTGGAGCATCTCGGTGTGTCCTCAGTGGCCAAGCAGCAGATGGGAGAAAAAGGTTTGGGCCTGAAGGATACCCAAGTTTCAATGGTGCACTGAACTGCATCTGGGGTCGAGTTGTTTCACAATGCTCACATCAAGTGAATAAGCTCCATCCAGAATGGTGAAATTACTGGTTCATGAGATATCAAATAAAATAATAAAGATTTTAAAGAAATTTATCAAATCAAGGATTTTACTCTACTGGGGAATAGGAAGTATAGTACCTCTGTTTAAGAAAGAAGGAAAAAGTGATTCAAGCACCAGAGAAAAGTTGGCCTATCCTGGAAAGTATACAAAGCTTTAGAGTAAAGTTTTAAGGACAGAATAATTAAAGACATTAAGGCAAACTTAAAATATGCGACAAGGGTTTCCAATGGTAAATCATTGTGGATTAACCTAGTATCTCTCATGGAGAAAAGAACTCTTATTAGACAAGAGAAACATGTTAATAAATTGACCTTTATTTCAGTAAAGTGTTTAATAAAGTGTCACACGGAGAATTATTAAGAGAATAGGATTAGTGTAAGAATTTTAAGGTCAGAAAGGCTTTGGATGCACATTACATTTGTAGAACTATATATGTTTATATAGCACTATTCTCTATGGTGCTAGAGAGCCATATTCTCAGGCTCTCTAGCACCACAAAAATGATGGATCCACCACATAAAAAATTTCTGTTTGAAACAGGAACTTCTGTGTACTACTACATTTTGCAATGCCACATGTGAAGAATACATGTGGACAGTTAGATATAAAGCTACAGGGGGCCTCTCAGACCTGCCAGCATCCCACAGCGCTCCACACTCCCCACACGCCTTCCAACAGGTTTGCCAACCCAAAAACACGTTTTTGCTAACAATCTGCAAACTTTTTACTGATAACCAGACTTTTTTCCTGACACATGTTTTTACCATCAATAAAAAAAAATCTTGGATTGGCAGCCCTGCTTGATGACAGCAATGGTTCTACATTATGTTGATCTCACTTCAGGGGTCCCCTACTCATCCCACATGATGAAAATCCAACTTTACCCAACAACATTCTGCACCCTGAAATCAACCCCCAGTCTTACTCCTACCACCACAGTCCCCCATCCCAGAATAGACTCCCACCATCCACCTCTTCCCCTCCATCTGAGCCCCACAGCTCCAACCTTGTCTTGCCTTGGAGCCCTACATACAGTACATTCAGGATGATCACTGAGAAGGCAGGCACACAGTTGGTAGCACTTGCTAAATGAGCTCTACAGGCTGTATTAGGCCAGAAAGCCCTGATAGACAGTTCATTTCAGGGCTCTGAACAGACATCCTGCTTTGACACCAGGGAAAGAGATAGAAGTTATGTTTTTTGCATGATGGACCCCTGAAAACACTCCACAGCCATGCCATGGCATATATGCATGGCTCCAGAGTACTTTTTAAGTGTCCAATCATGTGACAAATTAACCCTCATTAAATGAAGTATCAGATGAAGGTGTTCCACTTCAGAGCACCTTAGGGAATGTGGGTTAATTTGTGGCATGATTGGGGCTGGGCTGATGAAGTGGGGAGCAGGTAGATCAGAGCCATACTTAACCCTGTGTGACCTTGTCATGTCAGGAGTTTCAACTTAAGTGAAAGTGTATTGTGTGTGGGCTCAGGAAACATGACCCAGCACTATACATCAAATTCAGAGGTAATACCAGACCTATTTGATTTGTTGTTTATACCGACAGAAAATGCTCATGGTGAGTTTAGCCCTGGTTAATAGTTAATAGTTAATACATGACATATATGTATATCCATATAAGTGATATGTTATATCAGCAATACATAAAAACACAAATGTCATTTGTATAGGTAATGAATGAGTATTCATTAATTAATCAATTCATTAATGAATTCCTGCATTCATTACTGTCTGCATGCAAAGAATGGAGTCAGACTGATCTCTTCAAATTCACTGATTTACAGCAGTAAATGGTTTGGCCCATTGTTTTAAGAGTAATACAGGTAAGTAAAATACAGCATGCAGTTCATAAACAGTATTTCTTCAAGCGTTATCAGATTTCCACATTAATACCCACATGCATTTTAGGATTAGGAAAACTCCAAAATTAAAATAATTTATATCACAAATTTCCTTTAGGAAGTAAAATCCTCTCAAGCAACTTATTTTTTAATGTGATTTTACACTTCTCTCTCTCTCTCTCTCTCTTACACATACACACACACACACAAAGTATGCACACTTCATGTGGGCTGGGGTGTGTGTGTGTGTGTGTGTGTGTGTATCATATGTAGATACATACAAGATCTCCAGATGTGCTATTTATCTAGTTTACTTAGCTGTTTCTTCTGTAAAGCCAAGAGAAATATTAATCATTTCATCTACTGTTAAGGGGATGGTCTTCTTCTCATATTGCAGAAAGGGGCTGGAAAGTTAAGAGAAGCCAAAGTTTTTCCTATTTAAGGCCAAAGCACTGGAATGCCTGTGGCTGAGTTCTGTACAGGGCCCGGGTGCTGAAAGGGCAGGGAACAATCGATGGTGCTATTTTGAACTGATTTTTCTTTCCCCCACATTTTTATTTTTGCACATAGAGTCTCATGTCTAATATTTAGACATGATGAGCTTTGTGCAAAATATAGTTTTGCTCATTCTTGCCATTTTTCAGCCCTCAGTTATTTTGGCACAACAAGATGGTGAGTAATTCACACTTCTTACATTTTTATATATATTTATATGTATTTATGTTCATTGGTCATCTTAATAACCTGTAAGAAATGAGACTTTTCAAATCCCCCCAGAAAATATTTCCATCACTGATTCCTCATTGCCAAAGAGTTAATGTTTTAGCTGAATACTGTAGTTCTGTGTTTTATTAATCCAGAGGTTTATAATTGTAAAATATGCTTCGCTTTTTTCTGCATTTAAACAGACTGAACAATATTCCTTACTTATGTTGCTGTGGTTCTTGTTTGTACTTGCTTTCGCTACCACAGGCACTGGAAAGTTTTTCAAACTATTTCTTTTAACTCTTGGAATAACCTCTTAACATCGTAGCTCTGTGCATTCTGGAAGTCATTTGTCACAAGTCATCAGTTTCTACTTTCAGCTATTTTTTGAATTGTTACTCTGTACCACATAATACATGTTCCTTTGGCATCACAGGAAGATGTTTTAAAGACTTTGGGGAGTGGGGGACTTAAAAGTTCCTGTCAGGATTGCTGAATTCATTTTTTTTCCTAAGACAAATCAAAAAAATATGTGTAAGCCTGGTAAGTTTCTCCTTTTGCTTTTTGACATAAAGCAGAATGATGAATGGATATACTCATATAAAATCTTTTCAGTTATACATTTTCAGGTTGTTTTAAGTCCTTACAGTATCAGGTAATAACTGGTGGGAGGGTGTGTATGAGAGAGAGGGAGAGAGAGAGCGACAGAGAGAGGTGAATCTGGACTGTAGTGAAAAATCAGTCTACACTTACTTACTCTTTACTCTAAAATGAGTTTATCATGATTAGGATTATGATTAAGTTAAACAGCTGCAATTCTTGAAAGACATTTGATACTTTTTGGATCTGCACCATTTCTGCTTTCTGGTGATTCTAATGAAAACCTTTCATGTCTTACTCTTAAAAAGTGATGTCATCTTTTGTGTGTCTTCTAAATATGAAAGAAACATGATGCATTATTCATGCACTAAACAAATGAATTACTTTATGATTAGAGAGATAATTGGTAATAGCATACATTGTACTGCATTTAGACATGGTCAATCCCTTTTTAAGTGGAAAAAATGCAAAACCTGTCTGGAAAAGCATACCTAGAAAGCAACCTCTGCATCTGGGTTTACTAATTTTCCAACAGGAGGTTTTATTAGTAGAGCAGCTGGAGCAGAGTGAGTGTTTCATTCTGAGCAAGTCAAGAATAATACTCTGTAACAAAGAAGCACTTAAAATGAATTCTAAATGCCAAATACCTAATGAAAATTGAGGGAAGTTAATCTTTCTAAATGCCATTCAAAACTGTTAATTTCAAATGATTCTTTTGCCTTTTCAGGTTATATTTTTACTGCTGTTGTTAAGTCTCTTTTTTCAGCATATAGATTAAACAGGTCTCTGAAAATGGAACATTGCAAAAGCCAAAAATATGTATATAATGGGTTACAGCAACAAAGCAAATTCATATGTTTTTCACCATGCACAATGGAGGACCTCTCCACTGATCACAGTGAAAAATACCCCCAGTTTGAGACCCTCATCACTTAATAAAATCTCTTGTGCATCATTCCATGATAAACCTTCTCCCCTTAGTTGGTTGTGTCCCGTTTTGACTCAAGTAACCCAGCATTAGGCAAAGAGAAACAAGCATGCCAAGAAATGTGAAGGAACAGCCTTAACAGCGTATTTCTTTGCCACATTCACGTCTCATGGTATGGCAGCATTTCCATACTGGGCTAACTTCCATGAGGATAGAGAGCTATGGTTACTTGGAAGATAATAGTAAAACACAAAATAATTTATTTGTAAATGGAGATGAAATTGAATATCCTTTTTGGTTTCCTAGAATATCTCCTGTTGTCCTCTTCCTGGAATGTTCTCTTCCACAACTTTTTTAAAAAAGTTTTGTCTTCTGAAAGAGTAGCTTTTTTTGCTTTTTTCCCCCTCATCATAATGGACATGCTCAAAAAAGCCTAATAATAAAAATAGAATTCAAATACTTAAATAGTAATATTGCTGATGCACATATAATGTAGTGATGAGCTGCACTAAAATGTCCGGGTTTGAAAAGAAAAATTCCAGACATGCTGAAGTGCCCATTTTTCAAAATATATGATGTGATTTGTAAATCATACAATGTAAGGAAATACAACATTTTCCTTGCAAAATATTGCTACAAATAACCTTGCCATATTGTTAAGGAAGCTACTTAGTGAACAGTACGCTTAGAAAAGTCAGATGTAGTTCTGAGTTCTGCGTTTCTTTGTTTTCTTGTTTCCAGGAATGGACGTTAAAAATCAGTTTAAGAAAGAATCTCCCCTTTTTTGGCTCATGGCTGTTGTAGAAATTTGAAATTTTCCCTCAGTAGCACTAATAGAGTTTTGAAAATGTCCTAGCAATTTAGTAGGGTTCTTTAATCTTGTAAAAATGATTCAGCTTGATATGGGTTAAGCCTAGTTTTTCTGGCCTGTGGTGTCATAACAAAGCGCCACCTGGTGGCTGGCAACTCTTTTTTATACATGACAAATGAAGATTCAGATTCAAGAAATTAATATTTAATGCTCATTTGTGTTACATTATTGAGTCAGTGATTTGGGAGCTATTAAGTTAGTCAAGGCACTGTTCTTCCAGCTTCCTCACATTTAGTAACACTAAAGTATTAGGTCCCTAAAATATTAGAAAACAAAGTGCTGAATTCTGTCCAATCTTGCATAGAGTTACCATAATGTTGAAAAAATATGCAAAAAAAATGTAAGACTAAAACTTATTCCTGAGCATACAGTTCCTCTGATCAGGTATATACATGTTTCTAGAAGCATGTGAGATTTTAGAAATAAGCCGTAAATTGCACATCACTAAAAGAATTGTTCACACATTTCAAAGTATTTGAAATAAAGAGAGCTATAGTTTTGGGTGTTTTACTCTCCTGAAAGCTCTGCCTCAAGCTATCATTATTTACCAACAGCTTTCATGGATGAAGTTCACTTTTACACAAAAAAACTTTCTTGTAAATGAGGAAGTACCACATACATGGTGCAGAGCAAATGGCTGTCTCTAGCATAGGATCTCACGGAAAACTCTAGTAAAAGACTACTCCAAATATATTGGTTTACACCCATTTGAAGGCTGCCTTATTTTCAAATGTACTAAAGGAATTTTCATGTAAATAGGAAGTAGGGTCAAGAACTACGCACAATTTTGCTGCACTTCTAGTTGACTCTACAAGGTAAATTACTATCAGTCCTCTGCATAGTTTGTTAGACTGATTTCAAACTATATGTTACCCGCCTGTTATCTATCTATGAAATGAATGTACTCATTATTTCTCACAAGCTTCCTGACACCCATCCATGATGAATATAAGGATATTTTGGAGACCTAAGACCTAGGATTTTTTTTTCTTTTTTACACCGTAAATAATAAGTAATTCCACTGAGGTCATCAGAACATCACTATGTGATAGCAGAACGCAACACTAAATCTTTGCATAGCAATAACTTAATGCTTACATTATCATATAAATCCACCTTTTTCATGACGTTAGTGCAGGGGTGGGCAATTATTTGGGCTAAGGGGCCACTTCGGGAGTTTAGGTGAGCTGTTGTGGGCCAAGTCAGCACTCTCCACTCCCACCATGGTAGGCAAGGTCAGCAACCCCCATCCCGCCCAGCCTACAACAGCTCACAAAAATTCTGTATGTGCCTCTACCCTAGGTCCCAGCCATGTGCTGTTTTATGATCCTGGCCTGGGCCTCAGGGTTTCCATGGGGGCTGGCTTGGGACCCCCACAGGCAGAGCAAGCCCTGCTAGGAGGATGAGATGGGGCTACAGGTGGGTGGAGAACAGTGTCTGGGAGCAGGAAGGGCAAGTGGGACTGGGGCCAGGGCTGGGATCATGGTATGGCTGCAGCATGGGGCTGGGGCCCAGGACAGAGCCATGATCTGCTCCCTACATGCCCCTACCCATGGAACTGGCACCCATCGCAGGAATGTATGAGCAGCAAATCATGGCTCTGCCCCAGGTCCCAGGCCCCAGGCCCCAGTTCCACACTGCTACCACCCTGCATTCCCAGCCCTGGTCCCAGCCCTGACCCTCCATCCTGCTCCTGGATGCCACTCCCTGCCCACCCACAGCCCCACCCCATCCTCCTACCCAAGCATTCCCTGCCCCGGTGTGTCCCAGGCTGATCTTCATAAAGACCCCACTCGCTCCCCTGCCTGCTTGCCCACCCACTCACTCAGTCTGGTGCCCCCAGCAGTGGGTGAAGGGTGGACAGGATCGGGTGTCCAGGCAGCAGGACCAGGTCGGACAGCAGTGGCACCACTGGCAGTGTCAGATGGAAGGAACTGCTGCCACTTGGGCTGCCAGAAACCAGAGTCCAGCCTCCATAACACCCCAACCCCACTGCAGGCTGGATCCCTTTGTTTGCCCACCCTGCTTTAGTGTGTCTACATGCAACAATATGATATGTGTGCATTCTTTAGTTATCTAAATTAGCTCAGAGCAAGCGAACACCTGAGATAAGAGGCAGTGTCTTTGTTGTATAGATTTCTCTGATCCATTTATATTTATCAGATTGCCATTATTTAAGATAAAGACAGAGATGGATTGATTATAGTCCTGAGTATCATCAATGTATGGCCATGGATATTAGTAGCTAACTGAGTGTTCACATATGACAGGTCTACTATCCAAAGAAAATGTTCTAAAATGACTGGGTTTGTACCACATCCATCATTCACTGAACAAGAAGAGACTCACCCAGTCTAACAAAAAAAGGAGTGGGGAAATAAGAATAAGAGCAAGATGGATCAGAAATCATGCTTGTATTCAGCTGAGCAAATGGAAGAAAAAGCATTTTTGTAAGAAAGTTATTCCAAGGACTTCCTGGAATAATAAAAGAATTCTGTAGAGAGAAGGCAGCAATATTGTATATTTTACCAAAACAATCTTAGGCCATCCATTATCCATTTCCTACTCTTCACCCTATTTTGGAACCACTGTCTAATAAAATGCCTCAACACCTTTCCTTAACACATTCTCAAATGCACTCAGATCTTAAACAATTATGAATGCAGAAACTGGCATCATGATGTTCTACACAGGCAGCTGAGTGGAATACTTGGCAGTGTACATCTGGCTTATGTTGCTTCACCCTGTGTTTGCTATCAAATTTTGCAATGACATTGTTAAAAGTGAACATATGAAATTAAAGACTCAGCAGAGTGTGCACCACAAGCAAGACTGTGTTTTGGAAAAACTATGCATGACTGTCTAAATTAAAGCCTGTAGAATATTTCCTCCCTTGCCCCCATGACTAATCAGGTGTATATGTTTTCCTGGAAATGTGACAGATTTCATAAACACACATTCCCAAGAGACCTTATCCTTGTGAAAATGAGAGCATTAGCTCCCTCTTTCCTAATTTCCCATGCTTGTTTTTCATTTGAGACCAAAGTGAAGCAGACTTTTTAAAAGGGTGGGTGGGGGATGGCTGAAAACATCCACTGCTTTATTACAAAGGGAAGAGACAGAGGTAAATGGTGCTTCCCCTAGCCCTGATGGCAGTGCTTTAGTCAAAGCCAGTACATTTGTTCTCCTAGCAGAGTTACAAATTACAAACAGACACCCTGTCTCTTTCCAGCTGTTGGCTGCATTTGGGGACTTGAATTAGACAGGTAAAAATTAGACTCTGTCTCTTGCAAAATGTTAGTTGTAGCCAGCCTTAGCAACACTTGGCTATTAGTTATAATTAATTTGTTTGGTGGTGGTGACAGAAGAGCTAGAATTAGTATGTTTTTTGTAGATTCTAGTCCTATATTGGCATGGACATTAACTTGGACATATATGGGCATTAGCTTTGGATGTAGACATCTTGATAATCTGGAGAATATGATATGCATTACTAATGGACAACAGTGCAACCTGTAACTACTGCTAGCTATTACTAACATGCATCTCTATCCTGCCTTCTGTAGAGTAACGTGGTTAACATGGGAGTTAGGTGCACATAAGAACCTCCTAGACCTTAAATGCTGGAAGCTGCAAGGAGGAGAGGAATAGGGGAAAAACCCTGGTCATAACCTGCTCACTCTGCCTTTCAACATCCACGCTCTGTCAGTGTGTGACTCAGCATACTGGGCAAGATGGACCTATGGTCTGACCCAATAAATGGAGTTCTTATGTTCTTATATAGCTACCTCTCTACTACTGCCATATAGTGTGTCATATTTAGTTCTTCCCAATTCTGTCTGTAACAGATTATTTGGATTTAGGAGAAATCTGTCAAGAGAAGGAAGAGGTGCAGGCTACCACTTATAGGATTCAACAGTATGGCATCTTTCCATGGCAGTATGAAAATAATGTTAACTTTGGATGTGCTCTTAGTGACCTTGGGTGTGCTTTTAGAGAAAATCAACTATTACAATAGCCACTGAAAATTTGCATTGTCCTCTAAATCAGTTTGTGCTAATGACTGTTCAAAACCTATTAGAATGAGAAACAGATCCGTGTTGTGTCCATTAACTCCTTCTGATGTAATTGTGTGCATGCGTATGCATCTGTGATGGTGAAACACAGATAAGGATATGAGGAAAACAAACAATAAAGGGAATATGATGTTGGTCATTAGTTTGTTGAGGAACTTAAGGTAGTTGTAGAAATAATATGTGATATGAAAAAATAAATCCTCCCTTGGTGATTTCCAGTTTTAAGAAGCTGGAATAAATTGTCAGCGAATGTGTTATCTAGGCTTATTGCCTGCATTTGCTGTCCTAGTCCTAGTTTGTTAAATTACACATTACTGTCAGGTGGTAACCTGGTTCTAACTAAAAAGACTATCAAACATCATACAAAGGCTCTATAAATATTTATAATCAGATACACATTTCTAATGATACAATATTCGAAATAAAAATAGATTTAAACTCAAATTTGATAATATTAAAATACTTCAATATTGGGTGGCAATATTTTTCTCTTTGACAGATACTATTTTTTATGTTGCATATTAAGGAGAAGTAATTTCTGTACTTCCTAGTTTTGCTCTTTGACAGATATCTTAATGTATCCCACCGTAGTTAAGTTTTAATTACATTTTTTAACCTTGAAGCAGTCTCAATAATAATATAACCATGTATCATAATTTCCAGATATCAGAAGTAATAATTATATGTCCTGTATTTAACATTTGTCATGACCTAATATGATTTGTGCAATTTGGTGCCTAGACTAAATTCTGAAAGGAGAGAAAGATACCGAATAAAAACTTCAGAATTAGCTTCCTTGAGGTTAAGGATGATTTTTTTTTAAATATTTCATTCAATAAGTAGCATAATCCCTTTCATTGCCCAGAATGAATGGAACCTAATAGGGGAATAAAGTGGGAAAATTTCTGTCTTTCTGATATTACCTTCATTCTCAAAATCTATTGAGAAAGGTATTTACTCTTAAGTAAGACAGAAGACAGGGCAGGGTGGCACTTCAGAGTAACTGCCTCAGAGGCATAAGCTTTCATAAGCAACAGAGTCGAATTAAGTAGATAATCACATGTGAAAGTTTATGCCTCTCTGAACCAGTTGTCCCTAAAAAAAACTATAAAAAAAATCAGTTGCTGATTCAATTTGGGGGAGATTCGGCTCAATTTGGCGGTTGAATCTCCAAATCCAAATCGAACCAGGAGACCCATTAATCTCTCCAAATTGAATTAGAATCCTCCAATTCGATTTGGAGAGATTTGACAATTCAGCCATAGACACAGCTTTATATATTTTTTCTAAGTACCTCAAGGTACCCAGCATGGCTCATGAACACTGTGATGGTGGGGTGGAGCATCCCACAGGAGTGTGTGGCGGGGTTCCCTGCATGCTTGGCAGTGGACCTGGAAGTGGACCAGAAGTACACTGGGTCCACTTCCAGGTCCACTCTGGGTCCGCCGCAGAGCAGGGAGGGGACCCCTCCCCCACCCCCCAGTTCAGCGACTGGTGCTTCCTGGATCTGGGGGGAGCACCCAGGGTCCTTGACGGCTGATCGCCGAGCCGGAGGGGTGCAGGGGGTCCACCCCCTGTGCTCCCATGGGATGCTCCATCCACCCCACCATCTCAGCATTCATGAGCCATGCCTGGTACCTCAAAGTATGTACAAAAAACATATAAGGCTTTGGCCAAATTGCTGATTCTCCAAATCAGAATAAAATCTTCAGATTCACCTGAATTGAATCGGGACAGTGATCCAAATCAGCAAATTGAATCACTGTCTCCTGAATCAGGTCGAATCCTAATCCAAATCAAATATTGCCCACTCTGCACACCCCTAATGTTTAGGGGTGAGGTCACGATTGCACCTGTCTTGTTTATTCCATTATGCTATTATAAAAATGGTTCCCAGAGAATAACCTTTGCACTGAATAGCTTTAGCTGATGGTTGACTCGGACAACCACTGAAGCCAGAATATACACTGGAATAGTCCTTAAACTCTACCAGGGGCTAAGCAGAGCCCTAGACACCGTGAGATCACAAGGAACTTAATGGTGGCTTAAAGTTAGCTTTGATCTTCTTCCCTACATTCTTGCAATAATTGCAGGACAGGAGCAACAGTAAATTGATTCTCATATTAATTTTGTATTGATACTTGCTTCCCAAAATAGTGCAGCTTATTGGCTCAAATGTTGATAAATGTATCTTATAGTTATTACTTTTCCTCAAAATAAATTGTTTCATAGAAACAGCTTTCTCCATTTCATAAATCATCTCCTTTGGAAGAATCCATCCCCTTAAACACTGTTTTTTTCTTTAATATGAATCCTGCTGCTTTTGAGTTTCCAGAGTTGCCTGTTTCATGTCAAAATGACAATGGAAAACATGATATAACCCCTCAAACAACATCATTTGTTAACTTCAGTTAAACTAAACTTCAGCCACTGGGACTTCTGGCTGTGTTCAGTGAAAATGCAACAGAAGAGATTCCTTTCAGATTAGCTAAGAAACCACTTCCATTTTCCATGATTTACATCAAGCTAGGCAGTTTCAAAAATGAAGTATCAGAGCAGGAATGAAAGTGATATGCCTTTTAAGAATGTCTGAATATTTTTTCTCTTGCTGTGTTTCACACAAGTTCTTTGTGAAGAGATGCTGGCGAGGGAACTGAAATCAGAGAGAAAGCCTTATACAACCCAAGAAGACAGCTTTAAAGTAGTGGTATATATTTTGAGGTTTAATGCAGTCTGCTACTTAGAAAGCCTAGACCTTTAGTTGTGGCCAAGGAGCACACAGCCCAGCTCCAAAAGGGGAGATGTAAGTTATAGCTGGAAAGCTTGAGTAGGCTGTGTGTTAGAATAGTCCCCACATACAAATTTATAACAAGACCGAGTTGCCCCAAAAGTGGGGCTTTAAGAGACCAATGCTGAAACCAGAGATAAATGCTGGGAAGGTGGCCCTACATACTGCTGGCCTCCCTCATTATCAGTAACTGGAGAGAAGCATAGGAGTTTCTGCACTATGGCTGTGTCTACATGAGATGCTGACTGTGCAGTAGCCCAATACTAAAGTGCAATTGCATTGCCTGGGAAAAACTGTGTTGTGACACTAATGGGCAGTAATATTAGACTACTGCACAGTAAGCAAACTAAAAAGGCGTTCATCGGCTTACTACTGTCAGTGTTTCACATAGCCCCTGCCCGTGTCACCTGAGGATTGCCTTATCCCATGGAATAGTGGTTCTTCCATGGTAAATTATATTCACTGTAGGTCCAGTGTCCTCCAGCAGTGTGGTATAATATAGTATCACAGGGAAGAATCCAGGCCTGGAGTTCAGTACCAAAGATTAATGGCTGAATTTTGCCAAAGTCATATTCCAGAGTCATGTACCCTTTAGAGCACCTAAAAGAACTAAGCCTTCATCTTCCCTCCTTGGCTATAACTTGTTCCCACTGAAATCGGTGCCTGAAGTCTCAGTAGCCCATTAGTGCCCTTTAGGCCCTTTTATCTCAAACATCAATTGTTTATTCTCTCTGTTTTGTTTTTGTTTTCATTTTTGTTTTTTTCACTGGGGGAAGTCTCATGGTTACTTTTTTGTACAACTGCAACAGCAAAATTACATCTCTGCTTACACAAAAACATGACAGAAACTCTTGTTCACGTCTACACAACTAATGGAAAATATGGGGGAGGGGAGAATTCATTGTGACTTTGATGTTCAGTGTGACTGTTACACTGAACATCAAAATCACAAGAATTACACTCCCCCACACACAAATTTTCCATTAGCTATGTACAAATGAAGCCAAGCTTTTTGAAAATCACACATGCTAAGCTTCTTTAGAAAGTATTTTCTCTTACTATTTTTTCTATCTTGGCATGTTTTCTTCCACTCTGTAAAGAGTCACAATGAGGCAATGCCAGTTTTATGGAACAATGTATTGGAGGCAAATAGCAAAGCTGTGTAGTGAAAATACACTACATGCTCAGAAATCTGTAGAAATCTAGTGGCTTGAATGTTGTCAGAGTGGCCCTCTGTGTTATCCCTCTTTTTAATGTGAGCTGAATAATATCTAGAAAGGAATTGAAGTTCAGAATCACCTTGTCACCTAAGATTTGCTTAAAAAGTGATGATGAGATTTGTTCCCTTGGAAAAATCTTCTTTTAACAGACTTCCACATGCCCAGATTCTTGAATTCATATTTTTCTAATGTCTGTAGCTGCAAGGGGATTGAGCTCAACAGAATTGCTTGTGCCAACTTTGGATGTGAGAACTTAAGTAGCAACCAGTTTTCTGCATTGTGATATCTAGCACTAAGATAGTTAGGAAAAAGGATTTTTTTTTCTAGTTAGGAAAAAGGAATAGTAAACCTAAGAATCAATGGTTATACACAGCGCTGCAAAGTTATATTTAACAGATGGTCCAAACATTTGTAAATGTCTTTGCCAACCATGATAAAACAGCTGCAATGGTTACTTCGGTGATTTTATAATTTTGACATTAATTATCTTGAAATCAAAACAGATTGTATAGCGAGATACTTAATTTCCAATAAAAAGTATCAGACAGCTCAAGAAACACTATAAACACTGTCATGCATATCCAATTAAAAGGCCAAAATGGGTATAGTTGAGAGAACACAAATTGCTTTGCAGATGAGAGTTAAGATGATGCAGGACAGCATTTTTGCTGACCTGTTCAATTTCTTAAGATTTACTTAAGAATTACTTATAGATACTTACAATTTATTTGCAGTTACAGATATAATTCTCTTTTTCAGTTATTGTGCCAGATCATTTGAATATAAAGTACAATCATTACATTTTCCAGTAAAATACAACTCAGGCAATCTCTTTGAATTCAATGAAATTATACAGACAATTGTTAGTGTAGACTCAGATCTCCTGCTGCTTTATTTATCTCTAATGTAACTTGCCTAGGTCAGTGAAGCTATACTACAGCTGAATCTGTATCTGAAAACATAAATGGAGTTTCCACATATACTGCACTGAATTGGAATAGTTCCTGTATGTTCCAGTACCTTGAGAAAAGCACTGAATCAATCTGGGTTCTTCCAAGGTATAATATTGAAATAGATCAATTGTTTAGCCCTCTTCTTCAGCTAGGGAAAAAAATCCATGCTTAATTTCCAATTTCACTTGCCTGATAGAAATTGATTAATTAAGTCCAGCAAGGCCAATAAATAGAAAATGTTCTGCAACCGTTCTTTGCACAGGTCCAGGTTTGAACTTCTAGGTCCTGTCCAGATGAGCATGTCTGTGCAGTGTGTGGTGCTGCAGACACATCTGCAGCACCACACCACGTGTTCAGATGGTTTTTTTACCCTCAGGAAAAAAAAAGCAGAGCTGTGCACACACAGGCATTGCTCACAATACAAAAGAGGAGCCGGGCTGCTGGGAGCCCCACTGCAGCTGCCAGCCAGGCTCTGTGCAACAGAATAGCTGTGGCTACAGCCCCAAGAGGCCCCCAGGACCCCAGGTAAGGCTTCTGGGGGCAGCACAGTGCTGGCTTCAACCTGCCCTACTGACCGCAGGGTAACTTGCCGCATGCCAAAGCATGCACGGGACAGGCATTCCCTGCAAACAAGTAGCAGTAGCACAAGGTACGCAGCTGCTACTTGTCCCCAAGGAACCAAACATCACCACATGTGCACATGGCCCTAAAGTGAAATTTTTAGGCCCTGTCCTATAAGTAGCTTAGCATATATTGAATTCTGTTGTAACTGAAAATGCTTAGCAGTTCGACCGAGATATGGCCCAACTATTAGCAATATGGCAAACCAAAAGGTTCAATGTTTGATTCCATTTAGAACAGCAACCCAGAATTTGAACACAGATCTGAAATTTCTCTGAATTGTCAAACTGATCTGGAAATCCCTCTTGTATGCACACACAAATGAACACACAGTTCTTCCTGCTCTTGATTAGGCGGAAAACATTTCAAGAACACACTTGTATTACGGCCAATCTTTTTTGCAGTCCAAACTAGAAACTAAAGATCCAAAGATGTTTATTAAATAGATTTAGATACAAAGAAAAGACATATGTTATTAAATAGATTTTAAAACTGATACTTTTTAGAACCTCCAGAAAATAGGTATGTTGAATGAAGATACTTTCTGGCAGAGGTAAACCTTCCTGCCCATCTTTAGAAAGAATTTATACCAGCCTAATATATGCTTTTCAAAGATTATTTGTTGAGTCTGTTTTTTGTGGGCGAGGGGAAGGAGAATTAACTACTCTGTACGTGCAGGCAGTTCAATGCATGGCTAGGATTCACAAATTAGTTGAATAAATGTTTTAGAAAACGATCCATAAAATCAGCTGCAGTCCTTTCAGAGCTTAGATTTTTGTGCCAATTTCAATTTGTTTTAGAGTTCTTAGAGCGTTCAGGCCCAACCCTATGTACCATTTGGCAACAGTGACTCTAAGTGGAAGGACTACACTGAAATCAAGTTATTGCAAAGTAAGGAGAATTTGTTTCAATATTATGACTGAGTGACCACATATAACTTGATATCAGCTCGTTCCTTATATTTAGAGTCACTGACACAAACAGTGGTTTAACAAAACTGTTATTCTGTGGAAATATGGAGAAAGGGAAAATCTCATAGAGTATGTGCAGATGTTCACTGCACCCAGTCTACAATCACGTGGCTTACTTTAAGCCACATGATTGTAACTTAAGAATGGCTTTTGCACATTTGTTAGAGGGGCGGAGGGGAAAGGGAGGTGGTGGGCCTAGGAGTGGGTTTTGGTGAGATTAGGAGGGGCTGCCAGGTCTCAACAGGTGGGATTGGTGGGTCTGCAGCGGGGGTTGCCCATCCAGGAGCAGGGAAGTTAGGAGAATAGAAATAGGCTGTCCAGGGGCAGGGCATGGAGGTAGGAAAAGTGGAGCCTGGGTGTGGGGTGGAGGAGGGGTGGTGAGCAGGGGTAGAGTCAGGGACTGGAACGGGGACTGTGGCAAGCTGCACTCTGCAACTGGGCAGAGGTTCAGTAGATTGGGCTAACCTACTGCTGATCTAACTTAGTTTGGCTCTACAAGTAAACTAATTTAGGTAGGGCCAGGCATTTTTACCTGATTTAACCTTCTTAAACATCTGCACAGATTGGCACTTAGACTGAATCGACCTAACCCTAGTTAGGTTGTTGTAAACGTAATGTTTTCATGTACCCATGGATGTTTATAAGTAATAAAGCATTGCCTACATGATAGAAAGTTAACATACTGAATTAGGATAAAACTCTTGTTTCATTATGCTGGTTGATCTCATGTTTCTGATAGCATTCATTTAATGTATTGATACTTTAAGATTTCAAGGATTTTCAACTCCCACTGAAGTAAGCAGAAGCTGAGGCATGCATGATCTGATCCAAAACCCAATGGGAAGACTCCTTTTGACTCTTAGATTTGGATTACAACCTGTATTCATAGCTTTCTATTAAAGAATAATGTGCAAGGATTATTGAGGATAATGTTATTGAATAATATCACAGGGATATTTGAAGTGTGTGCTTGTGATTAGACCTTTTTCTGTACAGGCAGCAAGATATAAGCTTTTGATTTATAGGACCACGTAAGAACATATAAGCTTCTAATTTACAGGACCAAATACATTCAAAGATGATTTTGAAGACAAATTCTCTGACAGAAACCCTTCACTTTGCTTGATAAAGAAGATTTACATTTGTAACAGAAAATATCAAAAAGTAACAAAAATGCTAATATCCTATGATTAGGATGTATGCATTTTAAATTTTACTGAATGGCAAACTGATGTGATTTTTAAAATTTTGGAACTTATCACTTACAAGCAGAGAAAAAGAGTGATGATAGCTTAAATGACAAAAACTTGTCTAGATTCAGGGTCTGAATCTTCTGTCAAGTAATAGCAAAGACAGCCCGGGTGGACCTCCACCAAAGGAGAACTTTGGATGTCATTTATGTCTCCACTTTCCATGGTCCTAAAATGAGCGCATTGTAAGCATCTCTTCACAACAGCGCAATTTCTTCCCAAACGCATTATGGAGTAGCAACATTATTCATTAGCATTCACTTGTACAACTTCTCCCAAACTGAGGCAACCGGGGGTTAAATCAGGATTGCCATGACAACAGGTATAAATAGGTTCATTTTGGAAGAAGAGCACAGAAAGTAATAGGACATTACTAGCATTCAGGCCAAAAGTCATTTTTAGTTGCCCTAAGAGCCTCTTTCTTCTTTTATATATACGCGTACTTACAGCATCAAGGCTTCTTACCATGCCATAGCAACAACACCTTTACTTCCATGCCAGTGAATAGAGAGAGGTAGTTAGCCATGTTAGCCTGAAGTCAGGCAGGACAGGGTGGCACTTTAGAAACTAACTTATTCAGAGACATTTGGCATTTTGATTCTTTGAACTAGTCTCTAAGGTGTAGTCCTGACTGTCTTCCTCTCCAATGAGATGATAAGGCCATTTTCTAGCATTCCTAGTCTATGCAGTGTTTTCTTACCTACATAAACTAGTCAAGATAACTAACAAACTGAACTAAAACCAAAGTCAGAACTGGAAATGTTGCCTTGAAAATAATTATGACATAAACAAAGTATTATTACTTCGGATGTGGGTATTACCTTGGATGTGGGAAAAATAGGCAGGCCCAGATGGACTCTTTAGTCATCGTGCAGATGTTTTCCTGATGTAATTATCTTTACTAAGTGGGAGAGCTATAAGAAAAATACAAATGATTTGCCCAGTTCTGCAAGTCTTTCAGGCTAAGCTGTCTACAGGACTAAAAATAATATGTGATAAGAGTTGTTTATAACTAGTATTTTTTCCATTTCCTTCCATATTGCACCACCTACAGATTAAGTTTTTACTAGGTTCCATATTGGGTTGAATCCCCTTAGAGTGGTACATATCTAGTTTTTGCAGTTTTGCATAGCTTTACTTGCCCCATGTTTTGGGCCTCTCCATTCTCTGCTCTAAACTTCTTAAAATGATCTATTACAGGGCTTTCTTTTAATATTACAAACATTACAGTAAGTACTGTACATCCTACAGATTTCAAAGGTATGCTAGCCAGGTAGAAGCTAACTTTAAAATAAAACAGTAAGCTCTCCTGCTACTTACCTATACTGGAACAGATATTAAATTAGTTTATTTTGCTGATAGTTAAGAATTCCTGCGTCATTTTTGAAACCCTGTATAATTTTACAACGTATATTTTGAGTATACCAACATTTTGTAGTTAAGTATTTTATAATATTGATTGTTTGATTAATGCTCACACAAGGACATGACTTATTTGGGAAAATATTGTGCTTAATAAATGGGAATGTGGAAGCTCAAAGAAATTAAGAGAGAAATTTTCAGAGGCCTTGAATAGACATTGGGATTCAATGGAAGGAATACACCTTTGAAAATCCCACCCTAACTGTGTTACCTAAGGAAAAATAGGCAGTTTATGACAAAACCAGGAAGCAAATGCATAGCTCCTAATTCCTGATCCTGTGCTTTTAAATATTTTCTCTTTAGCATGACCCATGCATTTTTGAGAAATGTAATTACATTTAAGACTATGCCTCTAAGTCTACTTTTCTTTTTTCTTTTTCTCTTGAAAAAATATATGATTTCAAACATTTCTTCTTTTCTACATGCAACTCTGATTATAAATCCAAGAATGCATAAAATGTTTAAAACATTTCCTCTATTCAGCACTTATCTAACTGAACAAAATTTAAAACAGTGCAAAGTATTTTGGCTCAACAAGTCCCTGAGCTCATTCTGAGTGCGTGTTTGTTTCCATTATGGATCTTAGGATGGAATGAGCATGTTTGCTTTTCTTATAAACATCATCATCATAACTGTTAGAGAGTCCACACCATTTGCTTCAAGGTAGACATTTTGGTTTTCTTCCTTTTTGTCCAGTAAACAGAAAGGAATGCTGTTGCAGAAACAGAGATGATTTAAGTTGCTAGTGTTCCCATAAAAATATTCCAGTGTATAGAGGAGCTTCAACATTTCTCCCCAGATTAAACCACTTCTTTCCTGTCTACCTTATCTACATTTTAATCAGCACTGTATTGTATAGATAAAGTACGGTACATAAATAGGCTTGGCAGAATTCCATTTTTAATATTTTTACAATTTCAATGTCTAAAACAGTATTTATTTTTAAGCATTTAAAAATTTTATCAATTTAAATGTTCAGGATTTCACAAAATTAGGGGTGTGGGGGCAGATAATTTAGAAACAACAGTATGCTGTTAAAAGCTTTATAAAATCACGTTAAACCATATAAAAGTAAATATCCATAAATCAAGGAAACATATCTGCTTTAAATCACTCTGTTCATTCATCAGGAAAGAGCTAGGTGGGCAGGGACCAGATGAGGAGGGCAGCAGCACCCTAGAGCGCTGAGAGCACAGGGAGAGGAAACCGCCACCCAGCGCAGGGCAGGAAGCAGCTCCTCACTCCCTGTGGCTCCTCAGGGGGTGAGCCCTACCTGGTGGGCATCAGCAGAGGGGTGGCCCAGCCCTTTGATGGCCATGGCCTTCTGGCCCTCTGGGCAGCATGGGTCAGGGGACAAACTCCCACCAAGCCTGGCCTGGCCCCTGCAAAATCGGCCCTGCAGGGGCCAAACTCCTGATGGACCCCAGTTGCACAGGAGCGAGACTTGATAGGAGTTTGACACCCAATCACTAGGTGGGACCTGGGCAGAGCTAGTGGCCAGCGGCACCAGACACCCAGCTGCCAACAGCCCTGCCCCTCCAACGCCCACTCCCAGGACAGTCCTGCCAGCACAGACCCCAGTTCCTGCGGCAACAACCTGGGCTACTGCCAGAGGAGCAGTGCATGAGTTGCGCAGCTGGAGCTCCCTCCACCCTGCTTGCAGTGGCTGCCGTGTGTGTGTGTGTGTGTGTGTGTGTGTGCGCGCGCGCGCGCGCGCACGCATGCACGTGTGCTCATGGCACCCCCTGGCCCAGATTTCCTTACCCCCCTTAAATATATATATATATTTAAGTACCTGTTCTATACATTTTTATGATTACCAACTGAAATATTTTTCCATCAGTTTATGCATGACAGGTGAAATCTATATTTATTGATGTTTAGTGATAAAAATTGAATCCTGACAAGCCAGTACATAATATAAAAGACATTTAAAAGACATATAAAAACACATGTGAATTAGCTATTTTATGTAGCATATAGGTCTAGGTTTTGGGCCTCAACTAAGTCAGAGATGAGAAAGCATAGACTAATGCAAAAACTAGAGATTGTGTTTTATATAAAGACCATGATTTTAGAGAATAAGTTTGGGAGGTTGATTTTCTCTGCCATTTATCTATAGCTAACTGACTGAAATGATGTTTCATGTCATATCCATATCCATCTTCCCTAAGATTTGACCGGATATGGTTTCTTCTGACACTTACTAGAGTTGTTCTGTGTGTCAGCCAGATACAGCCTTTTATGAGCAACATGAAGTATTTCATTTCAGTAATGCCTGGCTGTTCTACCTGCCTATTCCTGCTAACCTGCTGACTAAATGAGAAGTCTGGGCTATGAGTCAGAAACAATATATGACAGGACAACCTTTCATAGAACAAGTCTTCAGAAATCTTACTTAATGCAAATTTAGAATCTTTATGATCTGATCTGTTCAGAAATGTTGCATGAAAACTCTAAAAGCATGCAACATTTCAAACAGAAAGCTATTTATATTCTGTAAAATGTTTTGCAGATGTTCAAGGATTTACTTATTTACACAATTGCTGACAAGCCATTACAGTAAGTCTCAAAGAACTGTGGTTTTATATAACCACAGTAACTAATGCTTTGAGACTTAGGATTGGGCTTGGCATTGGCATAGGTCAAAGCTATTCGTTTTTTGATATTTCATAAAATCTTAGTTTAATATAGAAGATTAGAAAATACCAAAAAAGCTGATTACAGTAAATATTTGACTAGCTTGGCCACGAGTATAAAACTAAACAAATCAGCCTTTTTTCTACCCTTATTTTTGTTACATATCATTTGCCAACATTTTAGCACGAAACAGCTTTCCAGGGTATGTTGGATCCATCTTTTAATCGTTAGGTGCAATTTACAATGCATTATGTCATAACATGATGACATGCAGATCTACATCTGAGCACAGAGGGGGTGTCTTGAACAGACTAAAGCATCCCAGATGTAAGTTTCCTCTGGAAAACCTATTTAATACTTTCATTCTGCAGAAGCTGCCAAGATTTGCACTGCAGCTCTTTTAGTGTATTTCTTAACTGATTTTACAAAACCCAGAAAGTTAGAAACAAATATGAAAGTCATTATAACCAGATGCCTATGTATTCTACACTTCTTTCTGTTAAATAATGCCATCTACTGTAAAATAAAAGAATGACAGTGTTACAAGGCTGCCTATGGAACTATCCTGTTCCCTCTTGGAGCTGTGCCATTAACCTCAATGAGCACAGGTTCAGACTTCTGAGGAAAAAATGACAAAATAAATTTATACAATAACATTTTACTGTGAAAATATGAATCTTTGACATTAATTTCCTAGTGAATAATAAAGTGATATTCTTGAGCAATTGTAATTAAGTAAAAGCTGAGGCTTGCAAAAAATAGGCAGTGATATTTGAAGTTGAAAATTTGAACATTAAACAAGTCAGCAAACTTTTTCAAATCTGTTTCAAACTGCTTTAAACTGTATTTTTATATATGTGAGTGTTTGCATGCCGATGCTTAGGTGAGGCTATATATATGTACATGTACTCCATCTGCAGGATATAGCTGTAACTTGCATATAATGTTTTTTTAATAATTCTGTGTCGTTATTACTAGCATTTTGCAAGTGACTGATACACAGGTGCTGATGCCACTTGAAAAAAGTAACAATGTTATGAAGAGGAACAACTGAGGGGGTTACCTATAAAAAATAATTTTAGAATCATTATTCTTTAATTTCCCATATCCAAAATAGGAGAACAAGAGTGCCCTCATTCAGAAAATGTCTCCAATGAGCTCAGTATTAAACTTTGTAATCCTTGAAGTAGCATATAGTATCTTGACAGCTGATCTGTGCATCACAATGTGAATTGACAATTCGGACGGTATAACGACCGGAGGGTGGTATCATGTCTCTTAGTCTCTTAGAACTCCCATTAGGGATTCAGAGTTTAATTTCTGCTGATGTTCTTCAACTTTACTATCTTCAGACATGTCTCTCAAATTTAATTACCAGGATCGTTGCAAAAGATACTTGAACATAATACATGAATTCCTTTGTTTAAAATGTTGAATGAATATACAAAAAACTTTTTTCTAATGCTTATATACTTCAAAATATAAACTAATTCACAGCTTTTTTTCCTCATGTAATCTTAATGTTATGTTAAGATCTAGCCCATATGGTCTGTGCCTGATATGCTTCCAGAATATATTTTGAAAACACTTGAGACTCTCTATTAACTCAAGATGTTGGTAACCAAAGTTAAGGTTAGAAAACCTGTGAATGATGTTAGCAGATTTAAATGCTAGACATCTCATTTTTAATTAAGTTCATTATTTTTCTCCATATACATTTCATCCCCAGAACAAAATAAATGATTCACTGTAGTATGTGAAACACGTGTGCTAAGGATGATACACCTAATACCTTGGATACATTCTCCTCTTTATCAGCCCTAAAGAGCCATCTTGGAGATATTATAGATTCTCTGATTTGGCTCATCGGGTCTCAGTGTGAGGCCACTGAAGTCAGAAGATTTGAGTGTGTTCTGAATCAGCCCCAAAGGCTGTCCACTGGTGTCAATAGATGTATAGCAGGCAAATACAGCACATAATTTCTTGTTCATATAGTAGATCATTAAATCTCATTTTAGACACTTTCATTTCTCAAAAATCCATTTGGGGCATGGCTGAATGATATACTGATGTTTGCTGAACATGTTACATGTGATTTTATTTCTTTTCCAGTCATTCTAGGATCATGTACTCATCTTGGGCAAGTATATGCTGACAGGGATGTATGGAAACCAGAACCATGCCAGATTTGTGTATGTGATTCAGGAAACGTTCTTTGCGATGACATCATCTGTGATGATCAGGAATTAGATTGTGTCAACCCAGAAATTCCATTTGGAGAATGTTGTCCAGTTTGTCCAACAGCACCAACATCAGAAAAACCTGTAAGCACAAACTCTTTTCTTTGGAACAGCTCCTTAACTTTGATCCATATTTCGCACAGTCGGTATTCTACCATATCTTGATTCAGTTTGTCAACCATTAACACATAGTAAGCATTAACTATAGGCAAAACATGTCAGATAAGATAAATACCAGCCTGAACCACCATTAAACTTTAAAGCAAAACCTTTACTCGGGTTCAGTAAATTTCTTAACTTTTAACCAGTATTATTTTTTAAGTATCTCTGTTCTTGATTCTATCAGAACAAGATATGATAAAATGATACTTTTCAAAAGGTACTTTTGCCAGATAAGCTAACCAATCTAAAAGCAAAAATCCCGTAAGTACGTTTTTTTCTCATGAGAATGTCAGCCAATTTTACATACATCAAAGGTTTTGATAAACTTTGGGGAAGCAGCAAAAACATCGGATCTCTCTTATCAGCACAGCTTCAAATTCTGGACTGTAACTTCCCCCAAAGTTCAGAATTGATAGATTTCAGAGTTTCTGTTCAAGAGCATTCAAACAACATTTACCCAGATATCCTGATCCAGATCATAAAGCAAGTTATAATGTTTTCAAACTGTGGTAAAGCTCACATACTAGATTGTGATTCATGATATTTGTCATGAATCAAGCAAACAAAACTTCTTCATCTTATGAGAATCAATCAACAGTGGGCACATCTACATGAGATTCTTACTATGCATTAGCCTAATAACACTGTGCAGTAGCGTGGCAGTTACAAACCAAGGTAAAAGCCTACTGCTCAGTATTTTTAAGCTAATGTGCAGTAAGTGTCACCAAAAAAGTGCTCTAGCGCTAGTGCACAGTAATTCTAGTTACCGTGCATTTAGTTAGTACTTTTTTAAGCAAGTACTAAACTAAATGCACAGAATCTAAGATGCATTATTGAACATGTAGATACACCCAGTAAGTACTGATTGTTAAAAGATAGAAACAACTGCACATTAAGAAAACCTGTCTGAAGTAATCCTTCCTTATAGAGCTGAATAAATTCTTTGGACAAAATTATATTCTCACTCCAATTTTACCTCATTGTAGAATACCTCTATTTTCTTACAGTAGTTATTTCTGATTTACTGAAATGAAAGGTGAACCAGATCTTGCATAATTAGTTTCTTATTATCACACACTTAGATGTCAGCTATATGTAAAAGGAGGTACAAATGTCTAAAAGATGTGTCTGTTTAGCCCAAAAAGTGAGGTGAATTAGCCCAAACTGAGCTCCTTTCTGCTGCAGCTAAATGGCTTCTAATCCCCTTAAAGCAAACTCAGGCATGCTTACACAGTGTTTATACCATGCTGCATACCCATACCCAAAGATTACCTAAAGATGCAGGAATACATTTTGTCCTGACTTACATTCTATACAATTTCATTAAAATAATGGTATTTGCACAAGGTTATGGTGCTTTTTGCCATCATTTCATGGGAATTACTTTCTCCTGAGATTTTCATTGTTTCTAGGTTTGGGCTGAATTAAAGGTCTGAAGAATTATCTTTCTTAGAGAATTACAGAGGTGTGTTTCAAGCACTAATTGTGCACATGTGTTGTGTATGTGTGCACATGTGAAAAAGAGAGAAAGAGCATACTTCCCTCTAGTCACTGGTTCCAGCATTTTCACACCTTCCTCCTTCCTCACAGATAAGTCATTTCTTAGCTCTAGCAGTAAAGGCTTGTGTTTGGATGCTGATGCTCTCAGGGGCTGTGCCCCACTTGATCAACTCCTGGCCATGGTGGGTAGATAATAGGCTCTTCTACGAACTCTTACTTCACTGTATAAGACTGGCCAGTTCAATGGGAGGTGGAATATTGTGGATCAGGATATGGGAAATGCCATAGAATCACAAAAGATAGGGTTGGAAGGAGCCTCAGAAGATCATCTAGTCCAACCCCCTGCTCAAAGCAGGACCATCCCCAACAAGATTGTTCCAGACAGGGCTTTGCTGAGTGGGCCTTAAAAACCTCCAAGGATGGAGATTTCTCCACCTCTCTAGGTAACTTATTCCAGTGCTTCACCACTCTCCTAGTGAGAGAGTTTTTTCCTAATATCCAAACTAAACTTTTCTTGTTGGAACTTTAGACCATTGCTTCTTGTTATGTCATCTGCCACCACTGAGAACAGTCTAGCTCTATCTTCTTTGGATAGTTAAAGGCTGCTATCAAATCCCCACTCAGTTTTCTCTTCTAACTAAGCCCAGTTCTCTCAGCACTCCTCGTAAATCATATGCCCCTGCCTCCTAACCATGTTAAATGTTCTCCACTGGACTCTCTCCAATTTGTCCATATCCTTTCTGCATTGGGGGACACAAAACTGGACATAGTACTCCAGATGTAGCCTCACCAGTGCTGGATACAGGGGAAGAATTGCTTCCCTTGATCTGCTGGCAGTGTTCCTACTAATGCAGCACAGTATGCTGTTAGCCTTCTTGGCAACAAGGGCACACTGTTGACTCATATCCAATTATTGTCCACTGTAACCACCACATCCTTTTCTGCAGAGCTGCTGCTTAGCCATTTGGTCCCAAGCCTGTAGCATTACATGTGATTCTTCTATCCTAAATGCAGGACTTTGTACTTGTCCTTACTGAACCTCATGAGACTTCTTTTGGCCCAATCCTCCAATTTTTCTAGGTTACTCTGATCCTAGCCCTACCCTACAGCATATCTACTAGTACCCCCAGCTTGGTGTCATCCATGAACTTGCAGAGGGTTCAGTCCATCCCATCTTCCAGATTGTTAATAAAGATATTGAACAAAACCAGCCCCAGGACCAACCTGAAGGAACCACTGAAGAAAACTGGTCATGCTCAAAGGATCAAAATTCAACACTGGAAGATCCTGAGGGTCACTTTTAATTTAATTATGGTTTGAAAATTAAACTTATAAATCAATTCACAACAGCATTTTTGTCCTAACGAAATTCTGAAGATTTTTATCTTGGCTATTGATATATGCAATAATAGATTAGGGAAGAAATAAGAAAAGTATTCCCTTTGGATTCTCTTAATGAAAGCATATAACATACAATTTTGAGCCATTGCATCCAGTGGCAAAGCTCTCATTAACTTCAAAAGGTTCAAGTTTCATTTACAGTATTTGTCATACTTGGCTCATACTTGGCTACTGTCTGCCACACTGTAGGGTGCTCCATGGTAATACAACTGAAACACTTTTCGTTTGACAGTAGAAAAGCAGATTGTTAAATGTTTATACGGAAGTAAAAGATAATGTTTGATAAAATTATGTTTCCATTGTTGGAGCACTTTTTCTACTTTTGATTATTATATACACTGTTTTTTTTCATGTGCACTTAATTGTTATTTTTCTTTTTGTTTTTCTTGCAGCCTCCTCGTCCTAATGGTTATGGTCCTCAAGGCCCCAAGGGAGACCCTGTAAGTGCTGTCAAATTTTTCAAGGAAATTTCCAAAAAAATAAAATAAAATAAAGGCAAGATCTTGAAAGCATTAAGCAAGCTCATGTTGGTGTCTGCTAGGATAATTTAAACTCTTTGGCTATAATCCATTCAAAATGTAAAATCAAGATAATCCCATTAATCTAATTAAAGTTGGGAAAACAGAAGGGAAAGGAGTTTTTAGCTCATATTGTGCATAAACGTGTAGACTTTATGGTTCAGGGTTACAAACTGTAGCCATGTGGTCTAAGGACATAGGAATGTATGTCTAAGGACATAGGTTCTGCAGACACTTTCTCAGCCTGACAAAAGGTTGCAAAGAAGAATTTGTCCAGTGATTTGAGCTGGTCTAATAAAAGATATTGGATTTGCCCAAGATCCTTGTCTAGACTTTATGGTAAATTTCATTCAAGTTGAAAATAATGTATATAGGCTGCTGTAGCACATTTGCATTTTATAGTGAACTATCAGCTTGTACGTTGATATTCAGTTATGTACATGAACCAAAACTACTTGCAATCAGATTAAAAAAAATACACTTTTTCTCCTAGTGTTTTGAACTGTATTCATTGTTAAAAGAGAAAGTTCTCTCTTATAATATATAGAAACTCACAATGTACTGAACTGTATAATATTACCAGCTCTTATTTCCATTGATTTCCCCAGGGGCATGACTTGCTCTATGGGGCCCCAGAGTCAAATATTTCACAGCAAGTACAAAAGTATAAATATCTTTCTATTTCAAACTTTCTAGGGTAGTCCTGGTATCCCTGGTAGACCTGGTTCACCTGGCTCCCCTGGAACACCAGGCAGTCCTGGTCCTCCTGGCTCCCCTGGGATCTGTCAGTCATGTCCCCCTGCAGATGGAGGAGTAAGTTATCATTCTATTTAACTCTTTAAGTTGCACATAGCACTAATGGCAATATTGTCACTCGCTCAATATGCCTGTAATAGACAAAGAAAATGGAATAGATCCTCCCTTACTACATTGTAACCCCATGTGTGCTAATGCAAGAAAATGATCTCATCAGAGCTGATATGCCTGTTCCATCAGCTATATACTGCATAGATGGGTGGAAATGGTTAGGAAGTAGAAAATGGAGGGTTGGGCTAGAAGACTTGTGGAGGCCCCTTCCTGCTATACTTATCTGTGATTTCTTCTCTATGAAATATTGACTGTACCACCATATACATATACATACCACTCCTTTACAAGTCAGTACAAGCAAGCCAAGACAGCATGGAAACAATCTGAATATCCCCAGCCAGAGCTAAAATCCTGGCCACAATGAATACAATTAAAGAACTCACATTAATTTCAACATAATTATCATTTCACATTAGACACTAGTAACTATGGACCAACAGAAAAATAGAAGCTAAGTTATGATATTCTAAATCACAGTGAGTGTCCCCCACAGTGCAGTTGTTACTGCACCGTCATTTAGTTCTTGCTTTAGGAGGTACTAAATGATGGCACAGTAACATCCATCCCAACACAGTTATATTTAGCAGCTACATTGCTATAGCAATGCATTATAGTGAGGTAGCTTATCACTACGGTGACATAGTGATGGCATCACCATTTGTGCCTGCTGATGCTGCGTCACCACAGTGATGAGCTAGTCGCTCTAGTACATCACTACAGCAACATAGCATCACATGTAGATGCTCCCAGTATTGTCCTGGTCTGCTTCTGGGACCATAGGGCTATTCCCTGCCATTCACCCAGCGAAAACAGTGTATACTATTAATGTGCCTTAAGTGATATAATGAAGATGGGAGATTCCCAGACTGGTTTAAGGCAGTTACATATTCAAATCCCATTAACTTTCAATGACACTTGAGCATATAACTCCCATTTGTGTTTTTGAAAATAACAACCTAGAGTACAACTTTTATTAATACAGTTGTTCTGAAGTGCAACTAAATCAGTCATCTGATATGCCTGAAAGGTCCAGGTACAATAAAGGACTAGCATACCTCAAAATGTGTTGGGCTAGAAAGGCAGTGTGCAAGAGTAAATATGACTCTGTTGCCCAATGGTTAGTATTCTCATCTGAGAAGCAGAAATCCTAGGTTCCAGTTCTTGCTCTCAGGGTTATTTCTGTATGTTATCTGGTGGGTGCTTAATGTAAACTACAGAAGCAATTTTAGGAGGGGCGGCCAAAGCCTACATGTCCTTTCATCCAGGTGAGTGACCTAACCACTAAACTACAAAGTGAGGAACGTTCTCATTTCTTTCTGGCCCACTAAATCTTGAATTCCTTTCCACATGGGAGGACAGGTTGAACCTGGGTGTGTGTATGTATCCACAAGGGAAGAGGCTTTCACCCAGTACAGTGGTAAGGGTACTGTCTGAGAAGGTCAGAGATCTAGGTTTGATTCCCATCAGTGAGAGGAGGGGACTGAACCTATTTCCTACCAGGAGTCTCCAATCACTCAGCTATTGGATAAAAGCAGCAAATCATCACCCTTCAACTTCTGTTTCTTTTTAAATTAAAGCTACTTCAATTTACCAGGAATATGGACTGTTTTTATGTTATGGACAAGGTCTGAAAGTGCCTACAAACTCAAAGCTCTTACAGAACTTAGATGGAGGAGTGCCTAATTTCTAGGTCCTATATGAGCTTAGGTATGAGTCAGGCATTAAGGTGCTCAGTCCTGTCAAAGCTGAGGCACTTCTGTACATACCCAGAACTAGAAATTTCAGCCACTTGTGAATGTGGATATGAATCAAAATTTGCATCACCTACAAAATATAGGTGCCTTACAAGTTTTCATGATCACAGTGTTGGACTTAGCTTTCTAAATTCTGCTAAATCCCTACCCTAGATATCTACATCCTTTTTTTGAAAGTAGGGCTATTTGTACTCTTGTACCTTGGAACCTTTTAGCTAAAACGTTATGCATTTATTTTTGTTGCAAGAATTGAAGAGCAAATGATTAGAAGGCCGATATTATTCCTGCATGAAATTAGATTTATCAATAGTTAGTTTCACACTTCAACTGCTTTAGCACTAGAATATAAAAGATTTTATGCTGTAACAGTTGCTCTTCCTAAATATGACTCAACTTGGTCCATCATTCAAAAATAAATGCCTTCATAAACCTTTTTCATCAGAAAGTGAGCCAAAGGTACCTCTTCCTTGTCTTTATCTACTTCCTAAAGGAGTAGTTTCAAAGGGACAAAACTTCTGGGTGACATATGATTAGTCAGTCAGCATTTTGCTATTGCAGCATGTTCAACAGAGAAGAAGAGGGCCTGAATCTGTCTTCCACTCACATTCTAGTTCTTCACTTAAATCCCCAAGAGCAGATCCCTCTGCTCACATAAAGCCCTGCAAACATCACCGATGCTCCACACTGGGATAGCATTCTACTTCTACTGCTTCAGCTCCAGGTTCTGGGTCTAAAATGGGCTGAATAATCACATTATTGGATGTATTCATGCCTTTCCAACTTTTCCTCTTAAGCACTTATCTGACAAAAATATTTACATTGCATTAATTCCAGTTCACCTCACTTTACCAAATACATTCAAAAGGTATGCAAGTTAGCAGATAAATTGTGAACATCCTGGAGGACTGAAAGTAAATTCTGTTTTGCTTTGTATTGTCAAAAACCTATTGTCTGAAAATCACATATTAAAAATAACACCTGCTTTCCAGAAGCCAACCGGGCCTGTTCTATCCTCTGGCCTTGTTCAGAACTCTCCTAATGTTAATGTGGGTTTGTCATAAAAGAGTGAAAATTATCTCCTTGGCCTGGAACTGGAGACTATCTTTGAATTGTTCAGCCCAGCATGAGGAAAGCCTTAAGAAATCTGCAGAGATGAAAAACAGCTGTAAAATGGCTGCGAAGTTTCTTGCTCCACATTAAAAGATGCACCAGGTCTTAATCTGAGTTTATTTTGGGAAGCTGAGGGAAAAAGTTAGGGAATGACAAAAAGATTTTCAGCTTAAAAAGGCTATGAAATGAGATGTGGTAAAATATTTGTGTTCACAACACTTGAACCTTTAGTAACTGACTCAGTTAATACCACTGTGGTTTATTTCCTTTGCTGTCAGTGGAAAATCTCTAATTAACTTCATTGTGTTGAGCCAATAAAGATGGAGTTTTAGGAAGAAACTTAGGAAAATAGAATGACCCAAGTTTTCTGGTAAGGCATGACCCAATAATAGGTATGGAACGAAGAAAAGAGAAGACAGACCAGGCAGGCATACTTGTTTAGATCCAGCATAGGTCTTAGCAGGCTCATCTACACAAGATGTTTACTGTGCAGTTTCCTAACTAATGACACAGAAAATGTTTCAGCATCTACATGTGCACCCCTATTCGGACTCATGAAACTAATAAACTCTGCAGCAGGGTAGGATTTGTAAATACAAGTGCTACCCTGCTACAGAGGGGGTTTTTTTCTGTGCACAGTAGCACACATATATGCACTGATTGGCTGGCTGGAGCACGAGGGTGCTTTGGTGTGGGGTTAGCCAGTAGGCAGTGCCCTCACTGAAGCATCCTTATGCCCCAGCCAATCCCCCCTCCCTGGGCTGGCAGCCTGGCCTCCAGAGACCTCCTGCCAGCTGGAGCTGCTGTGACTTGACCCAATGTGCTCTGGTCTGGGCACATGGGGAGACATGCGCCCGTGAGCTTCCTAGGAGAAATACACTGTGGGACAATAAGCTCCATAGTATTTTGCTGCGCCGTAATGGCACATGTAGATACACTGAGCCATATATAGAGCTTTTGCTACCCTCTTCCCCAGGATGAAGGCGAAGAAAGATGCCATACAGTTGTCCAGTAAGGAAGCCTTTCAAAACATGACAGGGAATTTAAATTTGAAAACATTGTTTCACTAAGTATATACATGAATTATTTCTCATTAAAGAAGCCTCAATAAGTACATATTTCCTGTTTTGTTTTCTAACAGACACTTCTGGTTTTTTTGATCTCTGTTACAGAGTTATTCTCCTCAGTATACTGGCTATGACACGAAGAAGGCTGGTGGTGGTATCATTGATGTAAGATAATAACCATTTCTCTCTCCATCGTTAAGCACACTTTTTCTTCCTTATAGATTGTGCCATGGATGTTTATCTCTTTTCTGTTAAATGAATGAGGTTATTTACTGAATCACTGCCTGCAAATGGAATAAGGTTTAGGGCAGAGTTTAGCTGGAAATTATTGTTCTAGAGCAGTTCCAGATTTATGCACGACTATGCAATCACTCCTCTTCTTTTTTTCTCTTCCTTCTCCTTCCTGTCTCCTCATTTCTTTTCTCCTACATGCTCTCTGATTCTCTCTCATAAGCTATTTCCTCTTTTTTATCTTTGCTCATCTCTTTCTCACTTGTTCATTCCCCTCATTTTTGCTTCCTTGTTTCTCTCCCCTTTTTCTCTCTTTTTCTTCCTGTATGTATCACCATTCCTCTACTCATTGTTTGTCTCTTCCTTTATTAAACGCTTCTCTCTCACACAACATCTCTGCCTTTCCTTTCCTCTCTCCAGTAACATTCAGGGTTATTTATGTTCAGTATAATCCTTTATCTCACTTTCCACAGTGGAAATGTGGTTGGATGAAAAATTAATATACATCCCTTCATTCTAGTTCTTTTCAGACCAGATGCAGACAATTTTCTACTGTGTTCTTTTTACCCACAGCTAATCAGACTGCACTAAGGATGTTGACTCTATTGCCTGATGCAAGCTTTTCAGATTTTTCATTTAATGAAGTCAAAAAAATATATTGAATAAAACAATCATGCAGACGCATTATGCACTCTCTCTAAAGTTGGAGAAGATGCATCTCTGGAAGTTTCATTTTGTGCACAAGGTTTTTAATTTTGGCATCACTGCTAACATGAAGTGCCAGAACTGTAGTTTTCCATTGATATGTACAAGTGCCTTCTGATTAAAGTTAGGGAACACAGTACAATATACAATGGGTATAATTAATTGTTATCTGAAATGGTTACTTCTTCATTAGTTACAGTAATGCTTTTTCTAGTTTCGCAATCTGCATAGCAGGGATTGCATAGCATGTCATATATTGCATGCAGGCAGCGCAAACAACATGCAAACATGTTATTTCACGATGTTCCATCAGATCACCGTGTGGGATGAATGGTAGACTTCCTCTTACTGAACTATATATATTTTTCTCCTCACTTATGTTTTCTATTGTTTGTTTCTACCTCATTCATTCACTGATACGGTCAAGGTTTCTACAGTCATTCATTTGTCTACTATTTTGTTCATTCACTCAATCTTTTGTCACTCGTCCATTTATCCTTTTCTTTATTTGCAGTTCCTTAGTTTTTGTTCATAGTTTGTATACCATCTACATTCTGCTACTTAGCTTCCGACTATAAGATGTGCTGAACTAGAAAGACAAGAGATACTCTTCAGTTACTTGCTCAGATCCAGCATACATTGGTACACTGTATTTTGGCATTTACATTAGAGTTGATCATATATATTTCATATGCAGAACACAATTTGGGGGGGAAGGGCAGGAGGGATTTTGTGGGGGTTTTTAAGCTAAATTGGATAACCTAAATGCTTTGCTGTCTGTTTTAGCCAGACATTGTCTTCCAACATGCTTTACATGTGACTGATATGTTGTGATTAATACAGCCAATAGAACTAAACTCATTACTAAACATATTATTTTGTGGCATGCTATAAATCTCAAAAGCATTTCTTTATTGTCATTGTTGTTTTTATTAGTATCTTTTTGTAAGTTCAAATAAGTACTGAATCTCTGGACAGTTTGAGGATGCAACTGGTGTTTTCCATAGCTCAAATGTTTTCCTTAGAGGTGCTTAACCATGACTAGCATTTCATTATCCATACATCTCTTCGCCATTATCCTTGCTATGTCCTTTTACTATATGTTAACAGATCTTTTTACCTCTACATGTTAGTTTCTCTTCATTGGTTTTCATTTTATATTGACTTTCATATGGTCTGTTTTATTGTTTTTCTCTCCACCAAAGCACATTTTTCAGCTAAAAAGCACTGTTTTCACAATCTGGAAACAGTGATAAACACATGCCATTCTTAACTATGGCTTTATTTCTATGTTCTGTACTTTGAAAGATAACATGTTTTGTTTGTGTGTAGCCATATATTGATCCTGCAGCAGTGCAATTTCTTCTATGTTAAATTAGTTCTAATGATGAAGAGTGAGAGACTCCCTATAACAACGACACATCAAACTGATTTGCCCAGATCCAAGTTCTCTGTCAATCAGTGTACTCTGATAAGTACATAGCAACTGCTATCATAATTTTCACAGCATAAACCTCTGAAATATTGTTTACAGCAGTCGGATTAACCTTGTTAAGTGAAAATTGGTTAGAACTAGAGCATCTGTTAATATATTATCTGTGCTGTAAATAATGGAATTCTATCTGTTCCATGAGAAATACTATGCATGCTCCAAGCTATAGAACATATTTTCTCCACTATGAATAATATCATTTATGCTGTTCTGATTGGACTGTAAATACTGAAGACTATAATTTGAAACATAATAAATTGCTCAGTCATTCAGTAAAAGTGCATTCTGTTTCTGCTGAGGTACTCTTGGATACTAAAACAATTTTTTTGGTACAGTTCCCTCTTTCCTGATAGGAAATTTTCCACCAACTACACTATATTTCACTACATACTTCTGCTTAATAGCAATAGCTCTACTACTGAAATTGTTTTTTTACTATAATTCCCACTAGCAGTATGGTCATGTTAAGTTTTATATCTGGCTTATATTGCTATAATTACTATTTTTAATTCTGCACTTCAGGGTACATATCCAGGAGTTCCTGGTCTTCCTGGCCCACCCGGGCCCCCTGGCCCAATTGGCCACCCAGGTCAACCCGTAAGTACAATTCATTTGTGCATATACCTTTTGTGTCTTGAAATATCCAGACCTTTTCTCCTTGAATTTGGGCACAATTACAGCTAGGAAATCTAGTTTCTAAGAGTTTTATTATTTTGTCTTGGTTCTCTTCTTGGCCTGTAACTTTCCCTCTGTAACAGACGTCTTCGGGCCACATTTAAAACAAAAGCACTCCCAGTGGAGACAATGGTATTGCTTGGCATGTAAGTCACAGCAGAATTTGGACATCAAAAATTCTTAGAGCAAGTACGCCATTATATGTTGATCACCCCAACCAAGCTTATGTTGCCCTAAAAATGACACTCCCAATCTAAAGTTAGTTTTATCAGACAAGAGCTAATTATAGATTGGCATGGGTTAACCCACCCTAAAGAGATTAACACAACCTAAGCATTTGCATGCCTTCCCAGCACAGCCCCAGAACTGGAAAAGGCCAGCCACTCTCTACAGTCCCAGGGCTGTGCTGTTTTTATGTTCATGATCCTGACCAAGCTATTTTTATCCTCCACCTAGGCACTGCTCTGGCCTGGGCAGCCCCCCAACTGCAGACCTGCAACCCCCTCCCCCCCCCCCACACGCACACATTTCCAGACCTGCCAAACTCCCCCGTTCTTGACTTCAGCTGCCCACACCTTCTCCTGGCAAACAGTGAACATAGCACATGGTAATCCTGATTCAGTTTTAGGTGGCCTAAACTAAGATGCCTAAACCTGAGCTAAGTCCCACAAGTGCTTGTTTGCACCCTTACATTTTAATCCATTTTCCATTAATAACCTTCCAGACTCTAAAGTGATATAAACATTAACAATATGAAGCATTCTGGTAAACTGGAAATTCCACTGCGTGTACAGTGGCATGTTACATGTACACTGGGGCTTGAGGATTTTGATGTAATTCTTAATTCACTGCAGTACTTTCCATTCACGTTCCTCATAGGTTTATTTCAACTGATCATTTGATTCTGTAAACTTGCTTCTTTCTAATGGTCCAGTCATGGTTCTGAATTAATTATTGTATTTTTTAAAATCACTGTAATGAGTGCCAACCCCACAGAAAAGAAACCAGTGATTCTTATGTGTTTTTCTACACAATAGGGTACGAGTGGATACCAAGGTCCCCCTGGTGAGCCTGGACAACCTGGCCCTGCTGTAAGTATCAGGTTTACATTAGTATGAACATCAAAATTCTGCTACTTCTGGCTTTACTAACCAAAATGTCCACCTTGCTTTTTAAGATTTTATTTCGTAAATTACTCAGGGGAATCCAACTTTTTTTTTCAGGGACCTCCAGGCCCAGCTGGAATAATTGGCCCAACTGGCCCAGCTGGAAAAGATGTAAGTTCAATATTATTCATCCATTAACAAACTACTAGTGACCCCTAAACAATTAACTACAGTGTTACTAAAACAGATGCACCAGGGTGTTTAATGATTTTTGTGCTACTGTTTATAATCCTCCAATTTCTAGATTTAGCTGTATATATAGCTGTAAACATTTACTCTTGGGTATAAAACGTCTCTGCTCCAAAAGAATAATAAGAATCTCAGGCACTTTATTAGACTACTGCAAATAATGCATGTGAACAAGAAGTGAAGACAAGGTGACTAACTTAGCAGATGTTCTAGTCTTTCTTTGCTGTTTTAACTTAAATTGTAGTTTAGATTGTCATTCGTGTGTTAGGAGATTTACCATGCCTGTGCTGTCATGAAGTTGCAGGTTTTCATGTTTGTTTGTCAATTTGATGATCTCTTTTGGCTGTGCTGAGAAAACAGAGGATTGATTTCCCCAGTGGTTTATCTTGCATTAACATTATTAAGGATCCAAGGACCAGTGCGGCTAATGGAAGACTGCCATTAACTTCAATGGATTCAGACCCTAAATAAATGAGTAGTTATAAAGATAGGACACAGGTTACTGTTAATATGTGCCTGAAATCTGGTTCTGAGGTTAAATTTGATTAACTAAAAATCAGTTATCTATTTTTTGAAAGACTAGAGTCTTTAATCCCTTTGAATCTTTTCTCACAGGTAATAAACATCAGCATCCAGTGCTTCACCATCATTTTTACTAAAGCTAGCTAGAGGAAGTCTAATTCATGTTAAACAAGGTGTTAACTTTATTTCTGAACTTTACGAAGTGCTTCAAATATTTAAACAATTTCATCTTATATTGAAATTAATTTTACCCTGGCCTTTACTGATGTGACCTTCTCCATGGGTATTAATGGGAGGTCCACCTCAGTATTTCAGTTTGTTTGGTCATGTAGGGTATTTTTATATGTGTTTCTGTTGAAGCGCTGTGAGCTTTAATTAGCAAGCTGTGCTAATTAAAAGCACCTTCACATTGCATGTATCAACCTTGCCACTTGTCCCCGTGCTGATGAAATAGTGCTGGTGACCTTCAAACTAAAGCTCATTGGATGTGTTTTATTTCAAAGTGCACCACCACCATTTTGTCAGCACGGAAATGCATGGTGACACTGATACACATGATGCACAAGGCTGCTGGAGCATTTCAATTTCCATGCTCCAGCAGGCTTGATTAATTGAGTCTGCTCTGATGAGCTGGTTCCCTGCATGTGTGTAGGAGCCCATAATGTTCATTGCCAATAACTGAAGTAATAAAAATTCAAGACCTCGCATCCCCTATATGTTTCCCTAGGGAGAACCTGGAAGACCAGGCAGAAATGGTGACCGTGGATTCCCTGGACCAGCGGTAAGAAAATGCTCTTTCAGAATCACAACTGATCTTTTGTTGGTGATTTTGCATTTAAAGTGTAAGTCAATATTGAACATGGTATTTAATACACAATAGGTTGCAAAATAACACACGTGTTTTATGTTTAGGGCCACAAAGGACACCCTGGTATGCCTGGAATGCCTGGATTGAAAGGTCAAAGAGTAAGTATTAGTAGTTTTCAGTCACTTACTCTAATTAAACCCTAAAGTCTCATTCTCCCTTTTTGTTTATAGTTCCCTTGCTAAAGATTTTAAGGCTTTTAGATTATACGGTCTGGTTTCTCTATGGCAAAAATCATTGCTTCCCTAGCATTTAGTTCCAATGGTCAGTCACTGTTAACAATGTATGAGTTAATTTTAATTTTCGTATGTCTGGCTCTAGCTGCTGATGCTTAAAAAATGTAACAGCACAGGCCTCATTAAAAGTTCCCAACAAGTATCTTCTATTAAGGATGGGAGAATGGGGCACCACCCACAATCACTGACTTAAAGGAGACATAATCAGTGTTATTATCATGTGCTAGTACGATTTGGATAGGCACTAACAAGGGATAGTATGAAGATTGCAAGCCAAGGCAAACCATATTCTGTCCCTATAGGGAGTCATATAAGTTGGTAGCATTTTAAATGTGAACATGTTAATTGGCACTCATTATTCTAAAAACTGCTTCTGTAGTAATTTGCATTCATATTAAACACACAAAATTTAGGCATGCAAGCAAAGGAATGTGTATTTTTGCTCTTACTGAAATACAATAATTATACATAAAAAGATAAAGAAAATGAAGTATTAAAGAGCCACTAAATTATTTTAAGGTTTAGAAATGAATGTAAATTTGATATGAAACATTCTAGAAGCAACAGAAATAGAAGTTCAGAGAAACCTTGCTTCTCAAGTAGCCTTCCCAGAGATTATAGAAGCAGATACACAACAAGCATTCTTGTTTCACATAATGCAAATGCAGACATGTTTTTTACTGGGTTATAATGATGGTTTCATATTTTGATCTCCTTAAATAATCCTGTACAAATCACTGGTTCAAAATAAATATGAAAATGAAGTGACAATTGGGTCATAATAAGTCGATATTCTTTTCCTAGGGGGTCTGAAATATTTGAACTTGAATAAGATCACAGTGGTAAAAACTCTAAGAAAATACTGCTGTCAGGGTATTGTAGTATATAAACCTTTTTATTACGAGACATAGGTATGACTTAAAAACTAGTATATGAATATTCCCTCCCACAGAAATTTTGGAAGGTTTAGATCTGAGCTTTTTAATTGCAACTTATTTTAATATTGGGTCATTAAAGATCTAAAATTCCAGATGTGAAGATTATTAGAATTGCAGCAATGTAAGACAGATATCCTCAAAATACAGTACTCAATTTTTATTGTTATGCTACTGTAATTTTTAACAACAGGTTTTATTAAACTTCCATAGGTTTTTTTCACATTACTATTTGGCATAATGTAAGCCATCTATCTGCAATATAAGATATAAGGTTAGTCTTTTCAAGGAAAAATAAATAAATAATTAGTATGTACTTGAAGTTCGGTATCGCTTAAGGATAACCAGGTTTTCAAGAGTACAAATCAGATACATATGTATTCAGATATTTTATCTTGTTTCCAAAGGGCAACGATGGAAAAGATGGTAACAGAGGAGAAGCTGGTGCTCCTGGTCCAAAGGTAAAATAACCTTGCCATTTCCTATGGAAAATATGTAATTTTATGCTGAATTGTTTGTTATGCAGCTATGCTTTCCATATTATGCTTTTAGTTTTATTTATAAAAAAAACTTAAGCTCTAAATGTTCAGTCTGATCATTTCTTTTTATGTCCCTGACTCAATAAAAATAGTCCATAATCCCAGGCAATTTATCTGCTATTACAACACAGCAACTATGATTTCCTAAGAGTAAAAATATAATGGCAGACCAAGTCTTCCTGATGTTGTATGCCTGGACTTGTTGAGACTTGTCACAATTTACTGCTATAAGACACTGAGGACATTTTGCACCTCACAGAAGAGATTTCTTGTTACTAAGGGTCAAATCAACAAAATAACATGTATGAACTACTGTATTAAAAGTTAATTTTATCATAACATGGTATCCTCTTCATATAACAGGGTGAAAATGGTCTTCCTGGAGAAAGTGGATTGCCTGGGCCAATGGTAATTTCTTTTTCAGTATATTTTATTTGGAATTTTGGATAATTGGTACGTTTTCTGCTTTTCAGTGCTGACTGTCTTCATTCCTTTCCTCATCAAGGGCCTGAATCTGCCACTGTTACACTGAGTGATATTTATCCATGTTTAAAGAAAATAGGGCTAAAGAAAATGAAATTTAAAGATAATAGTGTTTTTGCTTATTATATAGTGCATTTGAGTATCAAAACCATAAATCAATGTCTTTACTTTCTTTAGGGTCCAAGAGGTTCCCCTGGTGAAAGAGGAAGACCAGGAAATCATGGTGGTCCTGTAAGTAGTTAGGATAAAAATACAGAATTACTGATGTTTCTCTTGCAGAAGTAAACAGGTCTTCATAATGCTTTGTACACAAAGTGTAAATTCCCTGCTTCAGAGACCTTTAAGTCTAACTTACACAGAGAACAACAAGCAATGAAAAACACCATGGAAAGGATATGACAAACTATATACTGTATTTACACAAATCCAAGACAACTTTTAATTTAAAGCAGTGCCCTAATAATTGGATTCTAGACATGTAAAATAATAAATTTGTTATAATTATCCATATCTAGAATCTAATTATTAGAGTGTGGTCTTAAGTTTGTACCCCCAAAGCAGCATTGGAGGCAAAAAACCAGACCCCTGCCCCTTGCCCCCTTCCCCTTGCTTCCCCTGCCTGCCTCCCCACTCATGCCCCCCATGTCTGTGGCTGCTCCCCTGCAGCCTGTCTCTCCTGCCACTTGCCCCGCTGGTGCCAGCCGTCCTGATCCCTGTTCCTCCTGCCACTTCCCCATTTGGCCCTTATGCCTGTGCCTTCCACAGAGGATAGAGCTAGACTGTTCTCAGTGCTTCCACAGAGCACGAAGCAATGGTCTCAAGTTGTAGCAAGGGACATTTAGGTCAGATAGGAAAAACTTTCTCACTAGGAGGGTAGTAAAACACTGAAACAGGTTACTCAGACAGGTTGTGGAATTGCCGTTCTTGGAGGTTTTTAAGAACTGGCTAGACAACATTTTGGATAGGGTGATGAAGTTGGCAATGGTTCTGCTTTGAGCAGGGGGTTGGATGGTCCTGAGGACCCTTCCCACTCTCATTTTCTATGACTCTAAAATTATAACTCTGTTTATGGCTCTGGGACAGTCAGCAGTGGCATTGGCTCCAGCCTGGCCCAGGAGGAGGAAAACAACAGCAGCAACTCCAGGCCTGTACATGTTGAGCCAGAAAGGCTGGAGCTAGAGGTGAAATAAGCAGTGGGAGGCAAGGAACTAGCAGGCAGGTGGCAGGGGAGCAGGCTCTATGGTCTCCACTGTTTTTTCTCCCCCATGCTTCCCCCAACCTGCACACTGCAGGTCACCCTATGTGTCCCCACGACTTTGTAGTCTCCCCAACACTTCCCTTGCCATAAGCCACTCTGGTACATAGCAGTCAGCACCTCAGTTCTGGCTTCAGCCTCAAACCCCAGGACTGAAGTCAGAGCTGAGCCACTGCCTGCCTCAGGCCATAACTTGCATATAAAAGAAAGCATTTCCCCTGACATGTTGACTGGGGTAAAAAGCCTCATCTTGGCTTAGAGTAAATGCAGTAGTATTTCCAAAGTTATCATATAAAATTACCACATCAAAAGGTAAATGTAATAATTAACTTGATACACATTTTTACTCTATGCCTTCATACGTTATGCTTCACCACCCCCCTCTAATGTATAATTTTGAGAAGAAAAGTTCAGCCAAAAGTAGAAGTCAGCCCTAAAGGCTTAACATAATAAGTAGCTGAAGAGAAGCAAAACAGGCTATATGGTATCCAAGGTCAGGAAGATACTCACTCCAGTCTTAGAAGTGAGCAGGGGTCATGATTAACATTATTTCATAGACATTAGGGCTGGAAGGGACCTCGGGAGATCATCGAGTCCAGCCCCCTGCCCAAAGGGCAGGAAGTCAGCTGGGGTCATAGG
>NW_017728949.1:30044084-30049719 GCF_001723895.1 Crocodylus porosus | reverse complement strand
ACCTCTGATGGCAGACTGTTCCAGACCTTGGGGGCTCGGACAGTAAAGAAATTCTTCCTTATGTCCAGCCTGAAACGGTCTCGCAGTAGTTTATGACCGTTTGACTTCATCATCTGTTGGGGCGCTCTGGTGAACAAACGTTCCCCCAGATCCTGGTGGTCACCCCTGATAAACTTATAGGTGGCCACCAGATCACTCCTGAGCCTGTGCTTTTCCAGACTAAAGAGCCCCATGGCTCTCAGCCTGTCGTCATAAGGTCTGTTTTCCTGACCTCAGATCATGTGCGTTGCTCTTCTCTGGACTTTTAACTAACATAAAATCTAAGAGAAGAATATGTGCCATATATACTAAGCAGTGAAGTTGTCTGTCACATCTACAAAATAGATAACAATTCTCAAATGATTCCTGTTATTGTTTGGGGTATATTTTTTAATAACACTTAAGGGTATTTGTACATGCCACAGGGGGTTACTTTGGTTTAATTCTCCCTAAATTGAAGCAGTGGGTGTTTAAAAACACTGCTTCAATTTAGCGTGAAGTAAACCCCCGTGGCATGTTGTATACAAGGGTTGGGCCCAACCCTTACCTGCCTCTCCAGTGGCAGGGCGGGGAGGGCGAGCTGCCGGCACACTGAGCAGCCCCTGAGCTGCAGCGTGGGACTGGTGCTTCCCTCCACAGCAGTGGCAGTGCCCCCCAGGTGGCACTGGACCTAAGTGGTCCCAGAGGGCACCGCACCTGCAGAGGGAAGCACCAGGCCCCCATGCAGCTCAAGCAGGCAGGCTCCAGGAAGAAGAAGAAAAAAAAAGGATCAGGCTCATTTTTTTTTTTCTCCCTTCGGTGCAGCCTGCCTGCACAGGCTGCCGCTAGGCTGTCTACACAGGCTGCCTGCACAGCCCCTGAGATGCACATGGCCTGGTGCTTCCACTTACAGCAAACTAAACCACCTCAGAGATGTTTTATTTTGCTGCGTCCTAAAGTAAATTTAGTGTACATTATGCCACCGACATGTGCTAACAGCCTGCCATTAAAGTGCATTATGCCATCAACACGTGCAACCAGCTGCACCATTAAAGCAGTGCAAAAGGGCATTAAGCCATTTTGAAGGCCAATTTTGTGGCATGTGCAAATGGCCTATGTCTCTCTATGGTCTGCAAGTTACTGTAATTTTGAAATACGTAGCTTTGTTTGCTACTTTATTAATTCAATCTAAGACAAAGTCACACATCATATTTTGGGTTAGCCCTGAATGAAAGATTTTCTGGTATCTAATAGCACAGCAGAGGAAAAGCATAGCTGGTAGGGAACTTTTGGGTAATAGTTAATTATTAAGAAAATAGTTAATTATTAAGAACACATAGCTGGTGTATTCTGAGTTCCTTAATAAATAAGAAACATAGGAAATGTATTAGGCATAAGGAAACATAACTTGAGTGTCAATATCCTTGTTAAATGGCTTTTTACATTTTGAAAAAGAACACTCGATATCTGATATGTTTTATTTTTTCTGTAGGGTGCTGCTGGTAAAGATGGTATCCCAGGAGTAGCTGGTCAACCTGTAAGTACTTTTACTTATTCTCTTATTTTAATTATTACATTGATAAACTGTTGCTTCATATACTTGATATGCTAAATTAATGAATCCATAAGACCACAAAAAACCCATACTGAGACCAACAATTAGTCCATCTAACCCAGTACCCTGTACCCAAGTGTGGCAGCGGCAGATGCCACAGAGGGGGAGAACTAAACCAGATATAACTAGAGTGATCTTTCCCCTATTCAGTACCCTTCCTGATATCCACCATTATGGTTTAGAGATACCAGAGGAAACATCTCCAATTAGTCTGTTCAATAGCCATTAATAGATCTATTATACATGAATTTATCTACCACATTGCATGGTGTATAAATCTATTTGGTATGTAAGTCAACCCCATATTTCTGATCAAAAAGGTTAGGATTTTCATAGATCCAGTTTATATGTCAACCCACACTTTATAATGATCCATTTGTAAAGAATTCCATGTACAGTAAGTATTCTCTTGTAGTGGGAAGAATTCAGAAAAAACAATCACTGTCATGATTGTTTCTGAAGACAGTCATGCTAACGACCACCAGCTGTGAGTTACATACAATGAACAATTTCCTGAACACAATTTAAAATTCCTCAGTCATTTTCATCATTGGAAGTGTCAGCCCCAAACAGTTCCATCCAATCATCCAAATGATTAATTTGATCATTGTATGGGTCCTTCACATCAGAAGTTTCAGTTTATATTGGAAGTTTCATGTAAATGTTCAAAGATAAATGAACTTAGAAACATTTTTTTTTTTATTTCAAAGTAGTGCTATGGTGTATAAGTCAAGGTGGAAATTTAAGGGTAAATATTTTGGCTTCAAACTTTGACTTATATACCATGAAATACAGTAGTCTCCTTTTGAACCTGGCTAAGCTGTCTGCCTCTATTACCAACACAGTCATAAATTTCACCAAGCTTGATTCAGTTTATGAATTAATGTCCCACACAACACTATAGGATGCATGCACATACCTATATGTTTGTTTATTATTATAATTGAAATATAATGCACTTATTTTGAATGAAAAAGAAAAAGAAAATAACATAAACATGTCACTATATATGTGTGTGTGTATACCCTAATACCTCTCAAATTATAAATTTATGAAAATAGTGAAAATTTTTATATGGACCAGATTTTGATGACAGAAAAATCCTAGAAGAATGAGAAAGTTTACCATTTTCTCCCAAAAAGGAGGAGGATAGAGCTGTATTTTGGCAGGAATATATCAATATTCAGTGTAATATTGCAATCAGTGTAAAACATCCTTCATATGTTTGCTGCTCCATATGGAATAGGGAAATGTTGGACAGAACCTGGACATTAGGAGTAGGTGTCTAATGACTTTCCATAGCATTCTACTTGTGTAAATCTTTGGGATTTTCCTTAGATACATGAATTACAATAGAATCAGGTCTCTTTTTTTTACTAAATAATTTTTTTGATGGGGTTTGTCAGAGGAACCCAGGGGTATTTTATTCCTGAGGATCCAGAGTCTGCTATAATTGTCCTAACACCTTAAGTTTTCTACAGGCTTTAAATGCCACACTCAGAATTGTTTGGGATTATATGTAGAAAACTTAACAATTAGAAAATCACAGGTTCCTAACAAATGCATGGGATTTTTCCCATATAGCCTGATAAATGGTTCTAAATTGTTATTTTCCAGCCACTATAAACAAAACAAGTATGTTGCCCATTCTTCTGTCTTATGCACACACGCGCGTGCGCGCGCACACACACATTAAAATGAGCCATTAAATATATATTTTTACTTGACATTATTACATTACAATCAAATAATTCAATAAAAACACATGTGATTCCAAATTAGGAAGAGGGAGGACACAGGAAACTATAGGCCTGTTAGTCTTACCTTGGTCCTGGGGAAGGTATTTGAGAAAATCATCCAGGAGCACAACTGCGAGGGACTAGCATGGGAGTGTATGCTTAGGGACAACCAACATGGGTTCATCAGAGGCAGGTCCTGTCAGACCAACCTGGTGGCGTTCTATGACCAGGTCACTAAATCCTTGGAAGCAGGTGTCGTTGTGGACACAGTCTTTCTGGACTTTAGAAAAGCCTTCAACACTGTCTCTCACCCCATTCTCATTAAAAAATTAGGCAACTGTAGTGTCAATTCCTACATGGTCAGGTGGGTTGCCAATTGGCTTGAGGGCTGTACCCAGAGAGTGGTGGTGGATGGGTCATTTCCAATGTGGGATTTTGGGATGTGGGCAGTGGGGTTCTCCAGGGCTCAGTCCTCAGGCCTGCACTGTTCAACATCTTCATCAGCGACTTGGACAAGGCGGTGATTAGCACCTTGTTCATATTCGCAGATGACACTAAGATATGGGGGGAGGTGGGCATACTAGAGGGGAGGGACACGCTGCAATCAGATCTGGACAGGTTACAGAGGTGGGCAGATGAGACTAGGATGGGTTTCAATACTGACAAGTGCAAGGTGCTACACCTGGGGAGGAAGAACCAGCGGCATACCTGCAGGCTGGGGAACTCCCCTCTCACCAGCACAGAGGCAGAAAAGGATCTTGGAGTCATTATTGACTCAAAGATGAATATGGGCTGCCAATGTGGGGACTCAGTCAGAAAGGCTAACCACACTTTGTCATGCATCCCCAGATGCATCACAAGCGGGTCCAAGGAGATGATCCTATTCCTCTATGCGACTTTGGTCAGGCCCCAGTTGGAGTACTACATCCAGTTTTGGGCGCCACACTTCAGGAGGGTTGTGGACAACATGGAGAGGGTCCTGAGGAGGGCCACCCACATGATCAGGGGTCAGCAAGGCAGGCCATACAAGGAGAGGCTATGGGATCTGAACCTGTTCAGCCTCCACAAGAGAAGGTTGAAGCCTTCTGTAAACTGGCCAAGGGAGACCAGCAGGCAATGGGAGAGTCCCTGTTCCCCTGATCTCTACCAGGAGTAACAAGGAACAACGGCCATAAGCTGACAGAGAGCAGATTCAGGCTAGATATCAGGAAGCACTACTTCGCTCTCAGGGCGGCTGGGATCTGCAACCAGCTTCAAAGTGGTCTTCACTTCTACCCTGGGGGTCTTTAAAAGAAGGCTAGATAGATACCTTGTCAGGGTCATCTGACCCCAGCATTCATTCCTGCCTGTGGCAGGGGGTCAGACTTGATGATCTGCTCAGGTCCCTTCCAACCCTACTAACTATGAAACTATGAAACTATGAAGCTTGACTGGGGATCACAAAAGTATAGATGTGATACCTTAAGGCCATACAAATTTCCTCTTGTAGAGCATGGCTTAAGTTTTCCAAGTATTTCCGTAAAAGTATGACAGAAAAATATTTCACACAATCAGGTTTATTTCTAAATTAGAATATATTGCAGATGTTCTTCATTTTTTGCAATATTAACATTGTTCTCTTTATTTCAGGGGCCCCCCGGTCCTCCTGGAACTCCAGGATTCACAGGCTCCCCAGGTTTTAAGGTATCTATTCAAACTTATTTTAATATTTAATAAATATAATATTGAATATTATTTTAATATAACTACCTAAGATGTGTTGGTATGTTTTTTACTACATGGCTCTCACTGTCTGACTACTGTTACATCAATTTGACTCAATCTGATAGTTGGTGTGTTCTGTACATGGGAGGCGGTAAATCCTGCTACATTTCCCTGAGCCTTCCCATTGAAGGAAGCTCATATAAATGAATGGAGCAGGATTTTGCCCATTGTTTAAAAACTCTCTCATTTCTGCCTGTATTTTGGATATTTAATGATGGTTTTAAGGACTAGGCTGTCATGTATTTTATGTTGTGTGTAGGACAACTTCTCTGTTTCTTTCAGCAGATGCCATTACTAATTATTCTGTTTTTAAGATCTGATAGTTATCCACATTTAGATACACTCATAGTGTAAATAATAAAATCTTCCAATTAGTATTCTGGTTATTTATTTTGTGTCCCTCTCATGTGAAGCTAAGCCCATCACATCACAACCCGCTCTATATTAAGGAAGAATACACATCCTCGTTAATTAGCAAGGAGCCAGGGGAGGGGCACTC
>NW_017728949.1:30002991-30044073 GCF_001723895.1 Crocodylus porosus | reverse complement strand
TCATTTGACCCCAGTATTCTTTCCTGCCATGGCAGGGGGTCGGACTAGATGATCTGCTCAGGTCCCTTCCGACCCTACAAACTATGAAACCCTGTTAACAGTTCCTTGTAATATCCTTTTTCTGTTCTGAAACCACTATTTATCCCTCCTTTTCTGGACTGGCTCTGCTTCTCCATGTTAAATATACAAATAATATATTCCTTTTCCTATTTCTTGTCTTAAGTAACAAGGGTTAAATCACAGCATTGTTCTTCTGCGGAATATGAGATGGAGCTATGACAACCTGGTAGTGGAACGCTCAGAAGGCAGGGTAGATTTACACCTTACAGACTAAATAAATAAGAGAGGAATATAGCATAAGCTTTTCTGAGCCCAAGCTCATTTCATCAGCTGCTGTGAAATGACATGCACAGAGCAGTGCAATTTTCAAGTATTCTGCCTATACAGCAAAAAGCGGATATAATGCCCCATGGTGTATTATGGAGTATGTGCTCACCTGTGTTCTTCAGGCCTGTAACACATTTTACCAGTTTCTCTATCCAGCAATATCTCCAAAGCCTGCCATGCCAGCCACTTGGCCTTTTGCACTTGGGAGTTATAAGTGTCAGTGTTTTGCCATGATTGAGCAACAATTTATGTAGGGAGAAACAGGTATAGAGATGAATATATTCTGTTAAGGATAGCCCTTGGAACAATACTAGATTACATTCAATTTATGCTTACATTGTCTTTCTCATAGGGTGAGCCTGGTCCTGCTGGTCCCGCAGGGTCAACTGGTCCCCCTGGAGCAAGAGGAGAACCTGGTCCCCAAGGTCATATTGGAGCAGTCGGTCCTCCTGTAAGTAAAAATATCTCAAATGGGCTTGGAAATATTGTGTACACTCATGTCTGCAAAGGGCTATGCATTCCTTTTGATAGAAGGATAATCATTTCTTATTCTTTCCAGGGCCTTGCTGGAAGACCTGGAAGCCCAGGTCCTAAAGGTGAAGTAGTAAGTATTCTACCACATTTTCATTATTTGCTGTTTTTGGTGGAGTTTCAGTTTTGATTCAGGAGCCACAGTTTGCTCATGTAAGATTCCTTCCTTCCCATCCAGGGCCCTTCTGGTATTCCTGGTGCTCCTGGATTAAGCGGAGCTCGTGGTCCTCCTGGCCCCCCAGGTACTAATGGAATTCCTGGAGCAAAAGGCCCACCGGTAAGTCTCCAATATGCATTGTACAAGTGTACATGACAGGAAGACATGGCATAGGCTATTCTATTACCATTTAAAATACCTTTGAGTATGTCCCATTTTTTGAGATATTAGAATTTATTATGCCATTTTTTTGCCCTAGCATATTATAATTATTTACCCAAGCATAATAAAACTAAAATGTTGATAATAGTATCATATTTCAATACAAGGAAGGCAAAATCTGCCATTTTATGATCACAAGTATTGAAATACATATATATGTCTGGTTTGAGGCAACTGTGTCTGGACAGTAACTTGAATCCACTCCTAGCTATTCTGCAATAACGTAAGAACATAATAAGTGCCATACTACATCAGACCAATGGTCCATCTAGCTCAGTGTCCTGTCTGTGACAGTGGCAAAAGTGGATGTTATAGAGCAAGCACATTGAACTGATACATCTACAATTTCTGTCCCCTATTCAGTACCCTCCTGGCATCCACCATTATTGGTTTCAAGATGCCAGAAGAAACAGTTCCAACCATTCTATAAAAGACAGTAAAAAACAGTAGACAGAAACAGCATGGAAGCAAGCTGCCCGTTTAAAAAGCTGAAAGTTATTATTGTTGCAACCTTACTACAATATTCTGGTGTTATGTAGCATTTTTTTCTGTTTAGGGTGAACCTGGTAAGCATGGTGGAAAAGGAGAGCCAGGCCCAAGAGGCGAGCGTGTAAGTGATTTTTCTAAAAACTTTTCTAAAGTTTTAGTACTTCCTCATATTTTCTAGCCTTCATGTTAACAAGCCAAATCTTGTTATCTTAAACCCTGACCAAACTTCCACTGAACACAATGGGAGTTTTGCTTCCATTAATTATACTTTCACTTGTTCTTGTTTTGATACTAGGGTGAAAATGGTTCTCCAGGATCTCAGGGTCCCCCTGGTGAAGAAGGCAAAAGAGGCACTAATGGAGAGCCAGGGGCAAATGGTTTACCTGGTACACCAGGAGAAAGGGTAAGCTCCTACAGATCACTATGCTAAGTAGATAAATCCTGTGAAAAATAGGATTAGGCATATACCAAAACTTTGGATTCAGACTCCCCATTTTAGAGGGAAATTTGAGTCTAGACCCATACTGAATCAGACTTCCATTAGTGAATACCCCAAACACTGGAAAATATCTAGCCATGATATAGTCCCAAATGAGACATGGAATGCACAGTTTGGGTCAACATTAATTTGAAATGAATTTAAATAACAATTTATTGTCAGTTAGATACTGATCTTGGAAATAGTGATGTTCCTACCCAAGACACTGAACAAAGAACAGTAGAAAACAGGAAAATATAGTATGACATGTAATAAAGAATGCAAATAGAACCTTAATCTACCTACAACTTGTAGAAGATGACTTTCTGTAGAGTAAATGGAAGTCTAGTAGATAACAAAGACTCTAAAATGAATATGACAAAGTTTGAATCCTATAAAGTTGGGTCAATTAAACCATACACAGGAACATTAGCTAATTATTCTGCCACCAGTTATTTAGCCTTTATAGTCTAGTGTTTTTAATAGCAAGGGTGTGTAAATTATTTTTTAAATTATTCAAGCAAAAGCAAGAGTGATAACTTTGTAGTCATTTTAATTTCCTATACCTAAGTAAAACAAATCGAACAAATATTGATTCTGTTTATGTTTGCTAGCCTGGTAATTGAATTTAGTATGTGAGCAAATTGTAAGAAAACGATGGAGATGGACAGTAAAAAAATAATAATAAACATAAAAATAAAAAGGATATTGCAAGCATGAGTTGGCTCCAAAAGAAAAATATACTTTAAAAAGCAGAAAATACAAGTTAATGTCATTAAAACCAATGTGGCTGCGGGCCTTATTTCAAGGAAGTGGAAGTATTTTAAGTAACTTTTTCTGGTTTACGCTTTCTGTTTAAAAATTTTAATATTTTAAATATAAAATATCAAATGCAATGTCCATGGAAATCAATTGAATTACTCCCATTGACTTCATTGGGCAGTGGATTAAACTCAAATTGCACAGTATAAACAGCGGGGGGAAGCTACCTGGAGTCTTTACAACAATAGTGACATATCATTTCCATTAATCTCTTTTACTAAATCTTTTTTTTGGAGCATAAGTAAATGCTGCTGGGTGAGAAACATAGTAATTTGTTTTTATAAAGTTTTTAAAAATATGGAGCCACTTGGTTTAAAGGAAATCTACACTTATTTCTTCAACAACCCATAATTTTGTACTGTTGCTATTAACCTGGGTTGATGTTATGCATTATGAGCGACATTAAAACATCTGCATTCTTTTCTGGTAGGGTTCCCCAGGTTTCCGTGGCCTACCCGGTAGTAATGGACTTCCAGGTGAAAAGGTACATATGTTCTTTTCATATAGTGCCAATTGTATTTTGTACAATCCATGATGATTATTGTGATGATGACAAGAGTTTAAATTATTTTTTTTTACGTACTGTAGTTCCATAATATATTTTTCCAAATCAATTAAGGGTCCCCCTGGTGAACGTGGTGGTCCAGGATTTCCAGGCTCACCAGGACCTCAAGGAGACCGTGGACAAGATGGTAACCCAGGTCCTCCAGGACTTAGAGTAAGATCAGTTCTTTATGTCTAGAGTTAAGATAAGCTGTACTTTATTAGAAATTGGTGTGATGGTTCTGCAACCAAATTTGAAATGCCAGTAATAATTACTTTTTGTGAATACCGCTAACTGTGACTATGTATTTTTTGTCTTTAAAAATCAATTGCATGTGCCTCTGGATTTCCACGTTACATTTAAGAATGCGAGAAACAAGGATTATTTTTGGGGGGGGGGTGATATCTTTTATTGAACCTACTTCATGGCTGGAATAAATTTAGACAAGCTTTTGGATGAAAGATACTTGTAGAAACCCCTTAAACAAGGTCATTTTTAATAAACTTTCTAATTCAGCTTTTCAAGCCAAAGAAAATTAAGTAACAGAGGCTGCTAACGAATGTTAAATAAAAAGCCCTGTGCTTTACCAGAAGAAGCAACACATTAGTTTGACCCAACTCTACAGCATCTGCATAAATTTGGGAGCTTCGGCAGAGCTTTTGGCACTTGTATCTAATAGCTGATTGAATCAGCTATTAAATAAAAGTACCAAAAAAGCCCCACTAAAACACCCAAATACAGACGTTAGGTGAACTGGGTCCAACTAACTCAATGCCTCTTTTGCGCATCTGCTGGCCTCAGCATGGGAATACACTGAGTTTAAAGTGTTGTCTGTTTGGTTTTTAGCAGCTGTAAGCAGCCAGAAAAAATTGCATAAAGATTAAAAATTGTTGTTCGGGTAACCCTAAATTGTATAGTGTTTGCCCACCACCAGTCTTAATTTCATAGAATCATAGAACCAGAAGGGACATGTAAGATCATCAGGTCTGGTCCCCTGCCATGGACACGAAGTTATTGGGCTCAGACGAGCTCAACAAAGTGCCTGTACACCTAATCTTGAACAACTCTAAGGAGAACTCTCTGCTGGGAGTGTGTTCCAGATTCTGGTGACCCTTACAGAGAAAAAGCTCTTTCTTATATCTTGCCTGAATTTACCCTCCTTTAGCTTATTCCCATAGGTCCTCATCCTCCCCTGAGGTGCCTTCCTAAAGAGTTGCTCCTCTAGATCTCAATGCTCACTCCTGACATACTTGTAGGCAGTTATCAAGTCACCTAGAGATAATTTCAGTTAACTCTTAAATGATTTTAATATATTTTCAATTACTCCAAATAAATGGAATGATTATCTTTCTCTTCACTGCACAATCTGTGCACAGGGAGTGCCTGTAACTAAGTATTGCATGCCTAGACGAGCAGTAGGCTCCAAAGCAGTTACCAGCTCCTTCCAAATAAACATGTTCTTGGCTGCCATGGTTCCCCTGATTTACCTTTGGGAGGACAGGGTGCTATATCTTGTGTTGTTTGGGTTTCTGAAAGTCTTATGAAGAGTTTAGATTATGGATTTGCATATAATGGTTTGGATAGGGATGATCCAGCCTCAGGCAGGGGTTGAAGTAGATGAGCTCCAGGGCTAGGGACAAAAATGACACATAAACTAATATTAGTGATTGGAAACTGATTCCAAACTGTAGCACAACAGAAGTTCAGTGCACATAAACCACTTTCAAAATGACCAAAACCAGTTTAAGATCAGCCTGGGTAGAAGTACCATCAGATGTAACTGATTTAAGTTAAATCAGTTTATTGAACTTCCCCTCCAGATTTAAGTTATCTCACAATCCCCCAGCATTTCAGGATGTTTCATACCACCCCCGCAACCCCTGTCACTCCAAGCAGGGTGGGCAGTCTAACCTTGGCCCAAGTTTTCTGCTCCACCAAGCAGAGATGCGTGCTCTAGCAGCCCCCAACTTCTGGCCTGGGCCACTGCAGACACATGGCTACATTTCCAGAATCAAAAGTGAATGTCTGTTCACTTGCCTATTGGTTCTATATACACAGCTTAGACTAGCCTGCAGAAACTGAACTGATTCAGCCTTGGGCTTTTTGACTGTCTGTACTTAGCTCAGCGGTCCCTTCCAGCCCTGCTTCTCTACAATTTCTATGATTTCTATACTTGGTCAGTGACTGATTAACTAGCATTAATATGGCCCCTTCACAGAGCATTCCTTCAGTTTATGTTGGAAGTTTACATAGAGTTAAATCCATAGAATTCAGGAGACTCCAAAGTGCTCAGGATATGTCATGTTTCATAGGATTTGTTTCTATATGAATTACCCTGGCAGAATTTTCTTTATAGTCTAGTTATAGTCTTTCTAATTTTATATAAAATGTATTATTTATGCATTTTTCCTGTTATAAAGCCTTTAGTATTTGCAACTCAGTAAAAATGTGTTGTTTGGCAGGCTTTAATAAGCCATTCAGAGAAACTGTAAGGCATTAGATATATAAAGCAGTAATATTCAATATATTATATTGAGAATTGCTTTTTATAGATGACAGCTATTTCTGAGTTCAGAAGTCAGCAGACATATTTTTTGCACAGACTTTTTGGGCAGAAAGAAAGTTTTTATTGAAATGAATGGTATCAACTTAATGCATATAGTTAACAAGAAAAAAATTACAGCTTTGTAGATTAAAAAAATGAAGTTGAAGGCTAAAGTTACTTACAGGACTTAATGAAAATGGTTATATTGCTTTTATTATCTACAAATACTTCTCCCTCCCCCTCAAAAGTGTGAAATAATAGAATTTTAGAGTGTGTGTATATGTGAATTCAACCCATCAATACTAGGAGTGAAAATTTGTCTTGGCTACTAATATATATAAAATTTGCTTTGGATACCTATATATAGATACACATACCTATATATAGATATCCAAAGCAAATTGTTATTCCTGGTATTGATGGGCTAAATTCCTATTAAATGAGTTATTGATCCGTTTGTCCCACCCTAGAATTTTTTTTTCTTAATTGGGCCTGAATTTGACTTATGAAACTGGCCATTTAACCCAGCAGAAAGGAAAGATTTCTCCACAGAATGTAATTTAACATTATTATTTTTAAGTAAAAATGGACATATTCTTTTCTTCTAATCCAGGGTTTGACTGGAAGTCCAGGAAGCCCAGGAGCTGATGGCAAACAAGGACCTCCAGTATGTACATTGCACAAATCTTATGCAAGTGTGTTCTGTGAACTTGACACCCCACATATATACCAGATTCATTAGCCATGTTATGCCATGTTATGCACAGTAGTGCTCACCCATTTGGCCCCTTGGGCCAAATGAGTGGCAGAGGATGGTCCATGGACTGGTTTGAGCTCTGCACACCAGGATCAGGCCCTGGGGCCTGGCAGCACCAACCCCCTGCCCCATGCACCAGGATCTGGCCCTGGAGGCACAAGCACCACTCCCTCATGCTGAGATTGATCCCAGGGCTTTGGCACCACCCCTCCTATCTGCACACAGGGATTGGGTCCATGGAGCCTGGTACTGCCCCTTCACAGTCCCACACTCTGGAACCCAGTGCTGCCCCTGTATGCCAGTATTGGGCTCAGAAGCCTGGCATTGCCCCTGCCTAGCCCTGCAAACTGGGATCAGGTGCCCAGTTAAGTATGCAGGGCTCCCTATGTGTCTAGAAATTTGGCAGCAAGGGAGTGGTGCTACTGTGCCCCCACTATCAAAGGTCCAGACCCATAGGGAGCCCCGCAGACCAGATGACATAACATTGTGGCCTGGGCACTGAGCAATGAGGATCCCTCCATAAGTATATTGTTTTATATCCTTTTCACTGTAAAGCAGTGTCAAAAACTTATTGCTTATAATAACATTATAATAAGCACAGATTACTTTTCCATTCCATTCCATTTCCCATTTGTTGCAATTCAAATAAGTAATAAAAGTAAGCTTAAAATGAAAAATTTACTTGTGTTTTAAGTCAGTCATTGACTTTTCACACTTCACTGTTATTGTTGTTATCATCAAATCTCCCCATGCTTTGACTTCTTTTGTTTTATTAGGGTCATCAGGGTGAATCTGGTCGAGTTGGTCCTCCAGGCCAACCAGGTTCACGAGGTCAACCAGGTGTGATGGGTTTCCCAGGTCCTAAGGGTGGTGAGGTAAGTGTGATTTTTTTTACTTAAAAAAACATAAACTTAATGAGCCTAAGTGTAGCTCTATAGATTTCAGCGATGTGACATTGATTTAATTTAGCTGAGGATTAGGCTCTATTTCTTGGAATCTGTCATGCTAGATATGATGCCTCCATATTAAACCTGCACATTAAATATGGTTCATCTTCTTTTTTTCCAAGGGCATTCCAGGTAAAAATGGAGAAAGAGGTCTTCCTGGTCCCCCTGGCTCACAGGTCAGTTTCTTTAATCACCTTTTCTTTAGCAATACTGTACAATGCCCTCTGCATTTTCCATCCTTTAAAAAAAAATGAACTGCTCCATAACCACAGTATAATTTTGGTTTTTGGTAGGGTCTTCCTGGAAAGGATGGTGAAGGTGGTCCACCAGGTCTCACAGGACCTCCTGTAAGTAGTGTCTAAATAGAGTGTCAAAATTAAAAAAATCTGGAACAGTTGATACATTACTTTGTCTGGAAACAGTATATCTGAGGAAATACTCTTTCTGTGGAATTGTTGTTTATAATAAGAGAGGAGATGGCACTGACCAGAGTATGTGCATGAACTCCAAAAGGCATTAAGGATCAAGAATGCATGTGCCTTATGGAGTGCAGGACAGCCATGACTGGCTTTGATTACCTGTCTTCTCTGTATGGAAGTTGTCCTAGCCATAGTCCAATATCAATCTGCTTCTGTAGTGGAAGCACAGGTAGCCCAGAACTATCATAGTACCCAGGGGAGCCCAAAGAGTATCATTATATGATCTGTTCCTCCATGCCCTCTGAGTCACTGGAACAGTTTTGCATATTTAGAAGATACTCAAAAATAAAAGACAACATAGTATTTATAAACAATTAGGAGCCTTAGTATTTTTTAAAATCATTTCTATAAAATATAACCAGTATGTGTTTCATCCTTATTTATATAAAAATACTTGACTTGTATATTTCTGCAAGTCAAATCTCTAAGATCAGAAGGTCATGACAGATATAACAAAACCTGATACCTGTAACAAAACACTAATGGTTCATCTTCCTGTTTTCCTTTTTTCCCTAACAGTTTGTGTTTTAGAGTATACGTAGATTGTTTAAGCCAATCCTTTATGTACAGAATGATGTTGAAGAATTGTATGGCTTCTCTCTTTCCAGGGTAGTCCTGGAGAAAGGGGAGAACCAGGAACTATGGGCCCACCTGGCTTACAGGTATTGTTCATTCTTCTTTTATTCCTTCCAGTATAACATTTTAAAACAAACTAATAAAAAAGGAAATAAATATTTTCAGTAGATCTTATTTCATCATATTTTTAAATGTGAGTGATTGACTCATTTAATAAGTTATGCAGCAATTATAATATTACTAAGCAAGATGCTTGAGGAATCTCTAAAAATAATCTGGATAGCTAGATATCTAGTTAGAACTTATTACTTTATACAACACAGCATTCAAGTACTGAAATATTTCCACATTTTTGTATCAACATTTTTTTCTGTGATTTTAAAGAATAAATAATTTATCTTGGAAAACCTTGACTAGAATAGATTCATTTCTGTAAGTTCTCTAGGTAAGTGTTTCTCAACCTCTTTCAACTCAGAGCACCCCTCCACAGCTTTTCTGAATTTAGCAGCACAGCATTTAAAAAAACGTATTTATTTATAATAATTTGTAAACAATAATATGACTGGAAAAAACATTTTTAATAGGTCAACAGGTAAAAATCTTTTTGACAGTATGGACTTCTATTTGAAATCTTTGGGTTTCTCTTGTGGAGTATGTATGTGTAGGTATTTGTACACTTACTAGGCCTATGCGAAGCTTTGGTCCCCGATTCAATTCAGCAGAGATTTGGCCTGATTTGGTGCCTGAATCTCTGAATCAGAATGGAATCAAAGGACCCTTTAATCTCTCCAAATCAGATCGGAATCCTGAGAATCGATTCGGGGAGATTTAGAAAGATTCAGTGATTCAGACATAAAGACAACTTTATATGTTTTTTCTGCATACCTCTAGGTAGTAGGGGCTCATGAGTGCTGCAGTGCTGGAGAGCATGGAGTGTCCCAGAGGAGCATGGGGGGCTCCCCAGTATGCTCAGCAGCAGACCTGGAAGTGGACCAAAAGCACTTCCGGTTCACTTCCAGGTCCACTGGGGGGCACACACAGGGGGGCCCCCACATCCCCCTGGCTTCATGACTGGTGTCTTCTGGGTCTGGGGGGGCACCTGGGGTCTCCCTGCAGCCAATCTCCAAGCTGGGGGGTACAAAGGGGCCCCCTGCACACTCTCTGGTAGACCTGGAAGTGGACCAGAAGTACTTCCAATCGACTTCCAGGTTCACCGCCTAGCACGTGGGGCGACCCCCCATGCTGTTGTGGGACATTGTATCTGCCCCAGCATTGCAGTGATCATGAGCTGCGCCTGCTATCTCAAGGTACATATAAAAAAAGAACTTTTAAAACTGTGTCTATGTCCGAATTGCTGATTCTCTGAATCAGTTTCCAATTTTCAGATTTGGATTCAGCCAAATCAAATCAAAGACAGTGATCTGAATCAGCTAATCAAATCTCTGTATTCAATTCAGGCTGAATCTGAATCAGATAGAGCCCATTTTGCACACCTCTAACACTTACCAGTGCCATCATTGCACGGCACCCCAGAACTCTACAAAACACTGGTTGAAAATCCCTGATCTAATTTTTTTTTTCACATATCTTCATGAAATATTACAACATATAGCTAAGTTTGTCTAGATAAATAATTATTTATATATATTTTAATAATTGAAGTGGTATCTTTCCTTTATATAGGGATTGCCAGGTAACCCAGGATTAGCTGGAGAGAGTGGAAAACCTGGAGAAGCAGTAAGTTGGTGTTCTTTTTTCAGAAAGAAAGGAAAATCAGAAGAAAAATACATGGGTACATTTACACGAGAGGAGTTCTGCACAACAGACTAATTTGCTGCACAGTAAAGCATCATTGTCTACATGTGCATGGCAATTAGGATTCAGCAGACTAATGTACTGTGCTGATGGACTGTCCCATCAGCTACAAGTGGTATCTAGAACTGCACTATATTACTGCACTTAAATGCACGTGTAAACAATAACATCAGGTTTAGTTTATTCCTGCTCAAATTAAGCCAGAATATATTCAGTCACCCCTGAATATATTAATTTCACATGTAGACAAGCCCAAGGAGGAGCAATTCCTAAGAGGCTCCCTTTTGAGATTCAGCAAGCCAGTAAGCATGTGTCTTGCAAAGCTGTAATCTATGTCAGGCTCCTTCATGCATCAGCGCAGAGGGGATGATTCATTGTGTCATAGTTTCATAGCTGTAGGATTGTAAGGGACTTAAGTAGATCATCAAGTCTGACCCCCTGCCCTGGGCAGGAGTGAATTGTGGGGTCATATGACCTCAGTTAGGTTATTATCAAGCCTCCTTTTAAAGACCCCCAAGGTAGGAGCCAGCACCACTTCCCTTGGAAGTCGATTCCAGATCCTAGTTGCCCTGACTGTGAAGTAGTGCCTTCTGATGTCCAGCTTGAACCTACATTCAAACAACTTATGGCCATTATTCCTTGTTACTCTGGGAGGTGCTTGGGGGAACGGGGTTTCTCCCATTCCCCTCTGGTGCCCCCCGGTGAGTTTATAGATAGCCACCATATCCCCTCTCAGCCTTCTCTTGTGAAGGCTGAACAGGTTTAGGTCCCGTAGCCTCTCCTTGTAGGGTCTGCCCTGCTGATGGGTTGCTAGTACCAGGAAATGGATGAGGACAGCAGATCAAGAACCCATGCTCAGAATGAAACCATTGGCCAACCCCCACCAGAATCAGTAGAGTAGAGGTGGAGTTGGAAGGATGCAAAGATAATACTGCTAATACAGCCATCATGATGCAGGCAATAATTTTATTCTTAAGTCTTCTTCCTTCAAAACCTAATAAATGTTTTAGTAGCTTAAGTTTTAAATCGCTGTCATGCTGTTAGTATATCTGCACTATTAGTGCTGATTCAATTGCCTAATTTCCCTTTTCTACCCACAGAGATAACCCCCTGAAAACAGAGCTAAAATCCAAATGCTTAAACCTGTGAAAGCATGATATTTTGACACTATTTCTGCTCCACTCTCTAAGAAGTTCTACATTTAGCATTTTTAGCCCATGCTACTTACTCCTTAACAGGGGTCAGTCAACATCATGGTGCTTCAAATTCTATTTTATCATTTTCAGGGGTAGCACCAAAACTTATACATTTGTAGTTAATTTATGTTTCATTTTAAACAGGGAATAAAAGGTGAACCTGGAGGCCCTGGACCCCAAGGCGTTAAGGTAAGTATTACTACAACATTTTCATCATGAAACATATAAATGAGATAATAAATGCTAAATCATAAGGCAAGTTCAAGACAAACATTGGAGACAAAGCAGGAATAGTTATTTTTTAATCACAGGGTGAAAATGGCATCCCAGGTGAACGTGGTGCACAAGGTCCTCCAGGGAGCCCTGGAGCTAGAGGTGGAATAGGTCCACAGGGTCCAGAAGGTTCCAAGGTACCTACACATTATTCAAATTTTTTACTTTGTGATGTGCATCATTCTGATGTAGTCAAAGTTGATCTTCTTTTTTTACTTTCCCTTTGTACATTCAGGGTCCTCAAGGTCTTCCAGGCCCCCCTGGTGGTCTAGGACCTCCTGGCCTACAGGGAATGCCAGGGGAGAGAGGACCTGGTGGCAGTGCTGGACCCAGAGGAGAAAAGGTAGCAATGATTTTCATCTCAGTCTATGCTGTGGCATTAGTCCACACAAAGAAAAAATGCTTAGTTGTTATGCATTTCACTTTTAGCTAAATGACATACTTGATGCTCATCTGCAATTCCTTTTAATGCTTCTAAAGGTCAGGGTTTTTTTCTCTAAAAATCAAGATATAGATTTGAAAAAGACTACAGCTTGTAAAGATATAGTGCTAACTATGCTTTTCTAAATTAGTCCACATACTCTGGATGTGTCTACATTAGAGTTGTGTGAAGCTTCAGTCCCTGATTCAATTTGGCAGAGATTCAGCCCTATTCAGTGGCCAAATCTCCAAATCCAAATCAAATCAGAGGACCCTTTAATCACTCCAAATCAAATCAGAACCCTCCAAATCGATTTGGAAAAATTCGGATAGATTCAAAGATTTGGAAATAGAGACAGTTTTCAATGTTTTCTCTACATACCTCTAGGTAGTAGGGACTCATGAGCGCTGCAATGCTGGGGAGCAAAGAGTGTCCCACAAGAACATGGGGTCTCCCCAGCATGCTCAGCAGCAGACCCGGAAGTGAACCAGAAGCACTTCCAGTCCACTTCTGGGTCCACCGACAAGCACGCTGCCCCTCTCCCCCCCCCACCAGCATTTCCCCAGCTCAGTGACTGGTGCCTGTTGAGTCTGGGGGAGTACCCGAGTTCCCGCTGCAGCCAATCGCTGAGCCAGGAGGGCATGAGGGGGCCCCCCAGCATGCTCCCCGGCAGACCCGAAAGTGGACCAGAAGTACTTCCGGTCCACTTCTGGGTTCACCTCTGAGCACATGAAGGGGCCTCCCGCACTCCTGTGGGATGCTCTATGTGCCCCAGCATTGCAGTGATCACAAGCTATGCCTGCTACCTCAAGGTATGTAGAAAAAAGTTTTAAAGCTGTGTCTATGTCCAAATTGCTGATCCTCCAAATCAGCACCGAACCTTCAGAATCAGATTTGGTGGAATCGAATCAGGGACAGTGATCTGGATCAGCGAATCAAATCACTGTCCCTGACTCAGGCTGAATCTAAATCTAAATCGAATAGGGCCCACTTCACACACCCCTAGTCTACATGTGCCTATTAGTGCACAGCAATAAACTCTGGAGCTTCTTGCTTCCATGCACGCATCTGCACGTGCACCCAGGATTACAGCATTATAAGCCAGGAGGAGGCCTCAGGGGTCAGTCTGCCAAGACAGGGCTACTTTCTTGACTCAGCATACTGCAGGGTGGCTGGCTGGGGCCCAAGGGTGCTTTAGTGTAGGGCTAGCCAGCAGACAGCTCTCGCACTGAAGCAATCTTATGCCCCAGCCAGCCTGGGCAACATCTAAACATGTGCTGCTGGGGAGTTTTTTTACTCCACACCAGGACAGTATTTGCATTTACAAGTACTATCCCACTGCAGAGTAAATTAGTTTACTGTAGCATAATAGCTGCGCACATGTAGACATGAGATGTTGACTGCACCATTAATTAGCCAACTGCACAATAAATGTCTTGTTTAGACTCACCTTATTATATACAGAATTTTGCCCTCGAGTTCTGTGTCTGACCCTGTATCACTGTAGAATGTTATACTGAAAGCCAAATTTGTATAACTTTAGTTAAAAACACCAGTTATTACAGTATTCTTGTGGTGTCTTTCTCAGTAAATGTATTGATCCCTTTTGCCATATGTTTGACAGGGAGAGCCTGGTGGAAGAGGCGGTGATGGCTTACCTGGTAAAGATGGAGTGAGAGTGAGTAGAACCTTTCAAGCTACAGATGATGTCATAGATTTCACAGACATTAGGCTGGATGGGACCTTGCAAGATCATCGACTCCAGCTCCCTGCCCAAGAAGCAGGAAGTCAGCTGGCATCAGAGACTTAATTGACTTAATTTCAACAGCTGCTTAATATCCATTTACACTATAAGCATACTTTTAGTGAATTCATATCACTTTATGATATGAAACACCAAATTCTATTGTATCCAGAGCAACTTCATTAGCTTAATTTTTGAAGCACTTACTACATGAGGGACATCAGATCTGGTGCCATCCACTACCCTAAAAGGATCAACATCTCCTACTTTCCAGGAAAGTATCCTAATCTCCTCACTATAAGCTATTCTAGAGTGGAGTAGAGGCCACTCTCCACCTCTTTTGTTAGTACTGTTCTACTTTGTGTGCCGGGCTCCCAGGCTACATTAGCATAAAAATACAGGATTCCATAAACTAGAAAGAGAAAAGGTTAGAACAGCATTGAAACCCAGTTGTTATGACACTTACCTGAGAGAGGGAAGTCCTAGATCCCAGTTCCTACTCAAAGGACTATTTGATCATGAAAGTAATTGCATAATTTAGTAATTTCTAGAGCTGCACCAGTAAACCAGGACTTCTGTCCCCAACGGAATATAATATAAATGCCATTACACTAGAGTGTTGTGCTCTTTTTCTGCAAGCATTTATTTATTCCATATGTGTAGAAACAGCAGAAGAGGGAACTGAACATGGGATACTCACATCTTAGATGAAACTCTTAATACTGAGCTACTTACAGAAGTAAGGGAGAACCCAAACCATCACCACCCTTTGGAGAGAAGTGGCTATTGCTGCCACATTTATACATAATGTATAGTGCAGCTTGATATGGTAGAAATGCTCTGAGAACACATACTGGAATAAGCATCCCAAGTGAAACCAGCAGAGAAATACCTGTTGTGTGCATCCTGATGAAGCCTATGCATGATATGACCACTGAGTTATTCCCTAGGCTTGTAAAGAATGAAGTACTTCTGGGTGTTTTCAGAAACACAGCTTAAATGCCTTTTAAAGCCAAAACTGAAGGTACCTAAATATTTTCAGAGTCACTAGGTTTAGCTGATGAATGGATATTTTTACAAATCATATTTTTAGATTTAGGTGTCTACATCCCTTCTAAATGGAACTATATTCCTTTTATGTATCTGCCCTTACTCCTCTCCTCTTATTTGAGGGATATAGAATTGGATCAAGTATTATACAGCCATGAGATGGTAACTGAACTGTTAGAAAATGTTGACATGCAGGTCAATAAATGAATAAAATAATGATTTGGACATTCAGAAATTCTCTTTGAAGAAATAGATCAACTAACTGGTGTATAAACCAATTAATGGGAGAATGGGTGTAAAGTTATATAAATGTATGACTGCCTTTGTGTGCCAGTGGAAAGACTCCCACTGACTTCTATGGGAATTCCATTAGGCCTTAGATAGTGGCACAGTAAAGTCAATGTACATTAATCAAAGATCAATCAAATCCATCAAAATGCCAACTTGATAAATAGGGGCAAAACAATACATTGACATTTATAGACTTTCTATTATTTAAGTAGCTGCAGAACCATGCTTATACTGAGACTGAAATTCAAGTTCTATTGATCATAAAAATAATACTGCTAAATACTAAAGCATTGTTTTCTAATTATTTAGGGTCCTGCAGGTCCCATTGGACCTCCTGGTCCATCTGGCCCACCTGGAGAAAAGGTAATGTATAACAAAAAAGTGTGTTTGAATAAGGTGTTGTGCATATGTAGGTCTGAAATTGTCTAATGAGTTAGAAGAAGAACTCTGAAATAAACTTCATTCTTTTCTTTCAGGGTGATATTGGACCACATGGCCCCCCTGGTCTTCCTGGTGCCCGTGGGGGTCCTGTAAGTGGCAGTCCTTTTGTCCAACCTACTGTAGATTATATCAATGTATTTGGCTTTATTTCCAAAGGTTTTAAGTGCTGGCAGCTGCATGCAGGCTTAACTGCTATTTTCAGTTGCTCAGAACTTCCGAGAGTCCCACCACTTGTTTTTAATACTACCAAAGATATAAGAATGGTTGTAAAGGTAGTGACACAATGTTTCTACCCATTTCCCATGCATTTGAAAATATCACAAGACCAAAACTAAACCTTGACGTTTTTGAGCCATTAATTTAAGTGGAGTGATTTTTATTTTTTCTGTCTTTTATCTGTTTATTTTTAGAATTAAATAACCAGTTGGAAATATATCCATTTCTGTACTCCAAGAGAAAGCAAGGCAGGATGCCCTAAAAAATAACTCTCTCAGAAAAATATAAGCTTTAATAAGATACATCCTATTTATATGTTATGAATGGACTTACAGAGAGCAGGGGTAGCCAATCCATTCATAGCATCTGATAAAGTATGTTGTTGCCTATGGAAGCTTACATATTTCTGAATGAGTTAGTCTCTAGTCTCTTTATGAATGAGTTAGCCTTCTGCCCAACTTAGATTAACATAGGCTAACTAGCTCTCTGTATGTTTACATTTCATATTAATAAAATGAGCCAGATTCCAATCACACACTTATATCAGACAAACTCCATGGAATGACTCAATAAAAATCAGGACCTGACATGTTATTGATGATTAACACATTTGACATAATAAACCAGTTTGAAAACATACAGTTTCAAAAGCCATATTCACATTTTATTTCAACTACTGGCCTGCCAGAGAAAAATGAGCCTATTCACTGTAGTGTCTTCATATATTAGGCATAAAAACTGTTTTTATCATTTTTCCCTTTGTTCATTTTCTTCAGGGTGACCGAGGAGAACAAGGTTCCCCAGGGCCTGCTGGATTCCCTGGAGCTCCTGTAAGTAAGAATAGGAAAAAAAATTGAAACTCATTGTTTAATTTTAGGTCATTTGTATTGGCTTTTTTGGTCACTGAGGCACATTGAGCTGATGTTTTCAGAGAACTATCCACAATGAAACCAAACTCTCTTTCCTGAGTCATAACAGCCAGTTCAGAACCCCGTACTGTATATACATAGTTGAGGTTATTTTTCTTCATATATATTACCTTGCACTTGTCAACGTTGAAATTCATCTACCATTTGTTTGTCCACTCACTTAGATTGATGAGATCTTTCTGGAGTTTCTCTCCATCAGAGTAAAATTTCAAATTAGATTTCTGTTCCTAAAACAGAAATATGTGGGTTCTGATTCTGATCTCACTAATGTCAGTTTTATATCTTCCATTGCCTTCATTAGGACTACATCTTTTGAGCTTGCATTTCAACCAAGCAACAGGATCCCTCTAGTAATAGTCAGCTCAGTCCTATCATGCTTTTAATTAAATTATATTTAGAATAGTTAATTTTTCATTTTAATAAAGGGACAAAATGGGGAACCTGGTGGAAAAGGAGAGAGAGGCCTTCCGGGTCTACGAGGTGAGAATGGTCCCCCTGGAGTTGCAGGCCCACACGGAGGCCCTGGTGCACCAGTAAGTATTAATTGCTATCCTACTTCTACTAATACTTCAGTCTTAATACAGCTTCCAGTTCTTTCAGCCTTTAGATCAAACAAGTGTTTGAAATACACAACATATTAATGCTTCTCATTTCTTATTGGCTAATTCTATACTGTATTAAAATGTCTCTTTCATGTACTTTAGGGCCCACCTGGTCCCCAGGGAGTAAAAGGAGAACGTGGTATTCCTGGTAGCCCTGTGAGTATTATCTTTTTTTCTATCATTCTCTCACTAGGAGACAGCACACTTAGTACTAAGACAGGAACTCCAACATGGTCTGCAGAAGGCAGAGACATTTATAAACTTCATTTTAAAAAAAAAGTCCTAGCAAAATTCTCCTGCCACAGGGGATAACTGGAGGAGTTAAACCATATGATAGCCTACTTAAGATTACCTACAGTTATAGCTGAAAGTTCTGTTTGGCTGGCTTTTTAAGTTCATGATTTAGATTTTCATTTAAAAAGTTAACATTTGGACTATGTGTTCTGAACTGTGCAAATTAATTTGGGTCTTATACAAAACAACTAGAGTTTTTCTCAAGGACCTGTGTTCCTGCTTCTTGCTTGTACCATGAATTTGATACTACGTCAAAGATGTATTAACTGCAGTTAACAAATCAACCATCTGACATGTCCTTCCCTGCATTATTAGTAGTCAACCATTGATCCTTCTGCATAATGGTGTAAATGTGAGAGGTCACCAGTACCTTCAACATGTATGCCTGGGCAGGACCATAGAGGAGCGGAGGTGAAAGTTGTCCAGACTTTCCATCCCCTCTTTAGACCACTGAGACAAAATCCAAAGGCCAGACTGAGTTCAGACGAGCAGTGCCTGGATGGCTGTAGTTATATGCACATCCAGGAAGGAAACCGGTATCTCCAGTGTAGAAAACAAGTCTACCACTGGACCACAACAACAGGCCTTGCTTTATTACTAACATACAAAATACAGAATTGTATACAGAAATAAGTTTTTGACTTTTCAATGTTTTAGTATTTATGTTTGAAATGTTTGTTTGTAGGGCTCAGGTGGTTTCCCTGGTCCTCGTGGTCTGCCTGGTCCCCCTGGTAATAATGTAAGTTATATTGTCATTCGTTCATACTTACCTTTCAAGTGCACCTAAAACATATCTTTACACGTTGGCATAAATAAAACATATGGTGGGGTATAATGAAACTGAAGTGTCTCCGTAGAAATAGATTTATTCCTGGTAATAGCATTCTTTTATTTACTTCCTTAATACTCTTCTTTTTTTTAAGCTTGCTCCTTCATTAGCATTATTAGGATCTTTCCAATAGCTCCAGTGGTGGTTGGATTACATCTTTGGTTGGTCAAAAATGTCCTGTTCTCTCTCTCACTTTTCTATAATACAAGAAGTGCAGAGTTTAGGGTGCACAGTTTTGTCTTTCTCTCCTCTCCCAAAGCTTTCAGTATTCTGTCAGTCATTTTCAGAGTGATGACAGCTGAGACTCTATGTGTTTTTTCATTGTTTATAGAAAAAACTGTATCAAAACCAAACAACTAGTGATAGAAGTATTAGGAAGGAAAATGTTCCATGAGACCTTCCCTTCCACAGTATGAAGATAAGAGACCTGCAGGTGCACACTGATCCACTGTAATAAGAAGTTGTTGCATAATACCCTTGACCAAGTTTTATAAATCATCCCTATTTGAAAAAAAATGCTACTCTTCATATATATCTTATCTCTGATTTCCATAATACACACTACGGTTATGGATTCTTTAAAAATAATTGAGAAAGCATAGAATTTATTCTGTTTATCCTATTTTTGTGATTAAAAAGTAAATATGAATCTACTGAACATAAATTATCATGCTAAATCTGTTAAGGAAATGCTGATGTAAGGTCTTATTTCCTGGAAGCTCATAATTTCCTTAACAGATTATTATGGCTTTTTACTTAGACCTATATTACAGTTCTTGTTTTACTGCTTGATCGATAAAAATACCAAGATGGGTATATAGGCTCCAATACCTCTATTAACTTTAATAGGTATTGTATCAGACTTTCCACATGTCCAAAGCATTTTTTCCATGTCTATGACATAGTGACAAAGAGAGTTCTAGGATATGAAATGGTTGAATAATTCCAGAAACTGACCAGTACCACCAATGTCTAGATAACCACTTAGAAGAGCCAAATTTTAAAACATAATTAAGGAGAGGTAAAACAAAATCTAGACTTAAGTCAGTAGGAAAGGAATAAACTTTTTATGGTGAAAGCAAATCAAAGCAATTTCAACCTCAGATGCCTCAAGTTATGTCTATGTTTACATTTGACAGTAAAACAAGCAACATATTTTTTTTATAGTTGCTGAACATGGACAATGAGAAATGATCATCATGAAGTAGTATTTATCATATCAGATACTTTATCTCATTCTTTTCTTTTTACATTTATAGGGTAATCCAGGGCCACCTGGTCATGCTGGAGCTGCAGGCAAGGATGGCCCTCCTGGTCCAGCAGGTCACACTGGTCCACCTGGCAGCCCAGGCGGTGCTGGTCTAAAAGGTGAACCTGGCCCACCAGGTGAAAAAGGTCCACCAGGAGGACGAGGAGAACAAGTAAGCAAATTACTTTGCAGGATTCTTTAAACCTATAAATAAAAGTTAGTAAGCACGTCATCAAAAGAGGCTTCCTGATGAATGCTAAAAGATGACAAAAAGCCATGTTTTCAAAAATATCCAGCAGTTATTAATTTAGCCAAATTATTTTCAACAGGGTCAAACAGGCCTTCCAGGCCCTCAGGGTCTAGTGGGCGTACGTGGTCAAGTAGGATTACCAGGCTCACGTGGCCTACAGGGCACTCCCGGTCAACCTGGACCAAAGGTGAGTGGAGATATATTGAAGGAATTACCTTCAAAGATAATACCATTAACTTCATTCTAGAAATACCTAGGAGATTTTCAGCCTGTAAGAACAGTCCTGAGTTCCACATGTGATGAATGTGCCAAATTTTCCAACTATTAGGTCAAAGACTATATAATTAGCATTTAAGCCAGTTTCTACCAATATCAGTTAAAGTTTTGGATGAGTGAAGAGTCCAGATCCACAAAGGTATTTAAGCAACTAGCTTCTCAATCAACTTTTAGAATTAAAAAATTAAGTACTTAACTAGGAATGAAGTAGTTAAATACCTTTGGAGATCTGGAGCTAAATGAAAATTGACCAAGCAATTCTGGACTTGTCTCAGTGTGGCATGAACTTCAAAATTCATATTCATATCTAAATCTAAATTTTCCCTACATTTAGCTTTGTTTTTAAATCTAGAACTGCCTTTGATCAATGGTACCAATATTCTTGGATCAATGTGAGGATTTTAAAAAATATGACCAACTTCACCCAACCGAAAACTCCTTATCATCTTCTCATCACATGCACCAAAACTCTAATCCCTCACGTCTCCAGTTCTACCAGATTTCTTGTTTTTATGTCTTGTAAAGTAAAAAAGCTGATGAAATTCTTGAAGCGATTCTTTAGTATTAACTTCACCTAGTGACCCTTGTTTAATTATCCTTATGAATCTTGTTAAAGAAATAAAACCCAAATAAAATATCACTTTCAAGGCCTAATTAAATTAAAAAAGAGAACAAAAATATTTTACATATTTTGGCTAGTATTGTGTTATACCACTAATACAGTGTTGTTTGTATATTTATGATTTTTTTTTCAGAGTTGGTCAAAATAACTCTGAAAGTTTAAAATCACTGTTTACAATGGTTGTTTATTATTTTGTATTAGCCTTTAACTATATTGGATTTGTACACATAATATTTTGATGTACTTTGTACCAACCTTTTAATGTACACTGCAGAATTATACCATACCCAAGAAGCACCTTTGCACACCATGAATGTGTGATGTTAAAAGGAGGAGGAAAAGTTGGTCAGTCACATCACACATCTGTGAGGCCAGATTTTTTTCTTATATTTCATTTAATCACCGTTACTGAGGTTTTATCATGATAATCTGTCAAACTTAACTACACATCTCTGTTCAGAGTGCTTGTACTCTTCATGCAGGACACTGCATTTGATGGTAAGGAGAAATAGAAAATTGGAACATTTGATGACATTAGGAAAAATCAGTCTTAATGAAATCGTTTCATTTGATGTTCAGGGTGAAGATGGTAAACCAGGAGTGAATGGCAGTCCAGGAGAGCGTGGTCCACCAGGTCAAAATGGTGCTGCTGGTCTAAGAGGCTTACCAGGAGAGCCTGGCAGAGATGTAAGCAGATGTTTCAGATCTTTGTGCTAGATTGTAAATTGTACACAGTCCAATTTATGGAGAAATTTGGGAAATGATTGTGCCTCATTAAAAAATCCTCCCTGAAGAGACTAATACATAAGAGAATTAAGTAGAGTCTAGTCTCATATATGATGATGAAGCTTATTGCTCCAGTACAACCTACCCAGTTTGAGGGCTATGGTTCTGTCCCAGTTGGTAGAGAACAAGTAACACTCTGAACCTTCTTATAAGCACTGAGACTGCAGGGTTACAGGCCCATGTAAAACTACCTAAGGGGGCAAATGTAACCTTTTTGTATGCTCCTTTCCTCAAGCCTTGCAGAAGGGCTGCTCACAAACTGCTCCTGTAAGGGCAGCAATTAATTCTCTTATACCTATTTTCTGATTGTGCGGATCATTTTCCCAATAAGCTCTAAAACATGTTGACTATTCCATAATACTGTTACTATTTAAACTTGTACCACTCTGGTTTTCAGGGTAATCCTGGATCAGATGGTTTGCCAGGTCGTGATGGATCCTCAGGACCAAAGGGTGACCGTGGTGAAAATGGTTCTCCTGGTATGCCTGGTCCACCTGGTCATCCTGGCCCCCCTGGTAACACCGGTCCAGCAGGAAAAGGAGGTGAAAGAGGATTTCAGGTAAGTGAAAAAGACAAAGACAAAGAAGCAATGCAATGTCTATTTGCATTGCTTTGGCTTCTGCAATCTGCTTTATGCAGTAAAGGAAAACAGAGCTGTGGAAAAATCTTGATCATTAGTCTACTAGTATTACAGATTTTTAATAATGGGATCCCATAAGAGGAATACCAAGGAGAGGAAGTTGTTGTGTATACAAACCTATTTACTTCTTAAGATACCAAGAGACACTGTCTCAATGTAATTACTATAATTTGCCTCAACACCACCACCACAACAAAAAATGGAGTTTAAGTTTGTAGACCTATCCCATGCTTTCTAATCAGTCCTAGCCTTAATGCATTCTACCTATCTAGAAAAAAAAGGACAATGGTAACTGTATCTGATGATAATTATCATCTTCCAATTTCACAGGGTCCTCAGGGTCCTGCTGGTCCTCCTGGTCCTGCTGGTCTCCGTGGTACTACTGTAAGTCTCCATGGAAACCACTTTGAAGATCAATTTATCATTTTCTGTTTGTTTGAAGTTTTTCCCGGGTTGTTTTTTAATTTTCATTAAAAAATTATTTTTAAAGGGTCCCCCAGGTGCTCGTGGTGAAAAAGGTGAAGCTGGTGAGCGTGGCATGAATGGCATTAAGGGTCACAGAGGACATCCTGGCACCCCAGGCCTCCCTGGCCCCCCTGTATGTATCTTGCATTATGTTGAACTGCATAATAAAAATGAAATTCTTCTCAAAATTGCAGCATTTCAATGTCAGGCAACTGAAAACTGAATTTAACCTTATGTAAATGACTAAGTAAAAATAACTGTGTAGTAGAATGCTCAATGTATTCAGTCCCTACATTATACCAGGACCCGATCAACAAACTGGAAAAATAAGTATAAGAAAAAATAAGAATAAATATCACAATGATTTGGTTAGTTTTCTAGGAAACAAAGCTGCATTTGTTAAAATGTTTTGGGATTATTGGTTTAGCTTTCTTTAGGTTAAATAATTTTTATGGATATTGGGCATCTCTAAGTGTACACTTTAATGTGCATTAGCCTATTTTAGTGTGCATTAAAGCATCACAGAAAACATGCTACTTAGCTAACATGCATTTTTCTTGTACCTCACAATGGAGGGCACCTATGCATGAGCACTGAAGCTGCTCCAGCACCCTGGAATTCTAGCTTGTAGGACCAGACTTTGCATTAAAGCTTTTAAAGGTCCCTTTCATTTGTGGTGCTAGTCAATTTGGTGCCACCAAGCCTGTAGGTCTGTTGGGGGTTGCTCATCCCGCGGTAGAGCACTTTACATTTCTCAATGTTGAACTGCACCAGGTTCCAATCTGCCCAGCTTGCTAGCCTGTCTAGGTCCACCTGTATCTGTAGCTTATCTTCAAGCATGACTACGCTCCCCCATAACTTGGTGTCATCCACAAACTTGGCCAGTGAGCCAAGTATCATATAGTATCAAAGGAAATTAGGGATGGAAGGAACCTCATAAAGTCCTATAGTCCAGCCCCTTTCAGAATCATCCCTGACCAACCATTCTAGCCATATATCAATGTTTGAATTGTAATGGCAAAAATATAAAATGTAGGTTATAGATGCCACAGCCTAAAAAGTCACTTACTAATATCATACGGTGGCATCTGACTCTTGTGGTTTGCTTGCAGAATGGATAAAGGGATATCTAATAGTTTCATATTCTGGATTTTTCGAAGAAAAGTTACTAACTTTATTTCAGTATATGCTTTACTCTTTGGAAGTTCACCTAAAATTAGTGGTCATTTACTCTTATTTTTTTTAAATTTACTTGCAGAATCCTTGAAATTATCTTGCAGATATCATAGTTATAATAGTAATATAAGGCTACAGGATTTCAATGGATATAGGGCCTTACCCAAATCAGTGGGAAGGCTCCCACTGGAGTCTTTAGCCATTGGACTAGGACATTATATCACTGATACGTTTTCTGTTTAGAACATCATAGATATTTCTGATGCATGGATACGATTAGAGAGTAATACTATTATTATTATCTTCATTATACTATTATTATCTTTGTTATCATTATTGTTAAGCAGTGGTGTAACTGGGAGTGGGGTGTACCAATAGACAATTTGCAGTGGGCGATGAATAAAAGTGGCTGCTGCTGCTGGCAGCTGCATGTTCGCATATGTGACTATGACAGCAACCAGAAGTCACTGCTTCAGCTTCACCTTGGGGACTTGGCCCTATCCCTACACTGCTTTTATTAAGTAAGGAATCTGTCTTATTTTAACAGGGTGCATTGGGTCCACCAGGTTCAAATGGAAATCCAGGAGCTATGGGTGCCAGGGTAAGTAGGATTGCCTATAACAGTTTCATACTGTTACATGTCTGCTTCATAGATTTCTATTAATCTTATTCAAATCTTTTGAAATAAAAACACAAAAGCTGACATTCAGGGAAACACACAAACGAAATTATTTTATCATACTTTCTACATGTTGATTAGTTGTTGTTGTTATTCACCTGTATCTGCTTTTATTCTAGGGTCCTCCTGGACCATCTGGGCCTCCTGGAAAAGATGGTATAAGTGGTTACGCAGGTCCCATAGGTCCTCCAGGTCCTCGTGGTAATCGAGGTGACACTGGTGCTGCGGTAAGTGAGCAGCAAGTATTCCATCAGTTAAACAGATTATTCCTCTTTAAAAAGTAAAAATGCAAATCATTCTTTTTTAAATATGTACATAGGAACATACTCTGGAGCTGCTGCTAGTGTAGAAGTGATCTGACCAATAGGTCTAAGCTGAGAAAGATACCAAGCATGAGAAGCCTTGTTCAAATATTCCCATTGACTTCATTGGGCTTTGGATGAGCACCGAACTCTCCCATTTAAGTGGGAAATCAGGAACTCCAGCTTTCTTTACAGTACAGGCTTCCTGCTTTGAAATGTATGTTGTTCAGGATGAAGTAGGAACTGTGCTATACCAGTCATGTCCCTTAGAGGGAGTAATAGAGGATATAAAGCAGTGGTGGAGGCAGTAGCATTGCCTCCGTTTATTAGTCATTTTGTGGCTGATATGGTCACAGTGGTGCAAAAGCTCCTAGCATACCTCCTTCCCTACAATCCAGCTTTAACAATACGAGCCGCACTTAGTCTCTGAACTAGGAAAAAAATGGGCCCAGGCTTGTCCCAGTTTGGCTTTTACTATGACTAGCTGGTAAAAATAAATAAATAAATACAAGTTTGTCTATAACTCGCCTTCTTCTTAGCTTCATATTTGTGGTCCATAGCATACTCTTATGGCTTTTTAAATCTTGGCTTAATTCTTACTCCAATATTATTTTCTTTATTTCCTAGGGCCCACCTGGCCCACCTGGTCTCCCTGGTCCTCCTGGAGTTACTGGTCCATGCTGTGGTACGGGAGACGGGCCGGAAAAAGGATTTGTGTATCCATTCTACAATGACCAGCCAAGTGATGAAAAGATCAACATAAATGAAATTTTATCTTCAATGAAATCAATTAATAGCCAGATTGAAAACATCATTAGTCCTGATGGCTCACGGAAAAATCCTGCTCGTAACTGCAGAGATCTGAAATTCTGCCATCCTGAATTCAAGAGTGGTATGTTAGATTTTTTTTTTACTCTGGCACTGATTTTTTTTCTTTATAGTTCTGTTCTGAAAAGTATATCTATACCGATTAGATTATGGTGTCTATACTTGTCATGTCCAAATTAAAATTTGCTTCCTTGCTGTCAGCACTGCATATCCTCTGACCTTTCTTTAGACTAGTTGAATGAAATAAAATGTATTATTTTTGTGTTACTAGTTTGATTTGCCCTATTCTCAGTCAAAGATAAGGTACTTCGTGCTTACTACATGTCTTTGGGGAAATAAAAAGACTTCTTTTTTTATCTTTCTGTAGGAGAATACTGGATTGATCCTAATCAAGGTTGCAAGTTGGATGCTATTAAAGTGTACTGTAATATGGAAACGGGTGAGACATGCATCAGTGCTAATCCCAGGAGTGTGCCACATAAGAAGTGGTGGACAAGTACAGATGGTGAAAAGAAACACATATGGTTTGGAGAATCTATGGATGGTGGCTTTCAGGTAGGACATGTTAGATCATCTCATTGAATAGCCTGATTTGTAGTATAGCTATTTCAGTAAAATCTTTAATTAAATTTATTGCATGGTAGTACATATTCACTGGGTGGCAGATTGATTACCAGAGATGGAAGTAAAATAATATATTTTTGTGTTGCACCACAGTTCAACTATGGAGATTCAGACCTTCCAGAAGATGTCTCAGATGTTCAGCTGGCGTTCCTGAGAGTTCTCTCTAGCCGAGCTTCTCAGAATATCACATATCACTGCAAAAATAGTATTGCTTACATGGATCAGGCCAGTGGAAATGTTAAGAAAGCTCTGAAACTGATGAGCTCTATTGAAAGTGAAATCAAGGCTGAAGGAAACAGCAAATTCACATATGCAGTTCTGGAAGATGGTTGTACGGTAAGTAAACACAACTTCTGTATCATAGTGGGTTGGATCCCGTATGGGGGGGGGCTACATTGTACCCTAGCTAATGCAGGTGCAGAGGAATAAGTAAGAACTACCCCAACCCTTTCCTGGCCTATGTAAAATCAGGACACAGTTGCAGCCCTGGTACTCCAGAAGCTTGACAATCAGAGTAAACTAAGTAGGAAATGAAAGGGGTCAGACAGAGAATAGAAGAACCCATGGATGGTTCCCAGAATTAATGGAGACAAAAAAGCTAGTTCATATGATTCCCTACAGCAAGAAGCGGTATAAAACACTTTAAAGATTTATAGTAAATGGTATCTCACCAACAAAAAGAACAGGCAGGTCTGGAAGGCATCATGCTTCTCTTGTAATGCAGTTCATGCTTATGGTCTACCCTTTGCTTGCTATTCAGATCTCTTCTTTATTAAAGGCCTTCCCTCTTTAATGTCCAAATGCCTTGCCCAGTTTTGAAAACTAACTAAAGTTGTGCTGAAATGTTGATCCTGCTCCCTTCACAAATGCAAATTAACACTGTGTAGTCTACTAAGGGCAGCTCTGTAACACAGACTTATGTCAAGTACCAGTACACTCAAACTTCTCTCGTTGTTCCACGTGCAGTCTTCCAAACCAAAAGCAGAATATCCCCATTCACATGGCACCACACCCAAGATAAGCAGCAGCACAAAGCAGCAGAAAAAATTAATATGCATCTATTCTGCTTCTGATTCAGGAGGTAGAGTTTTTTGAGAAGCAGCACTAATTAATCTGATTAAACCACTGCACAAACAAGGCTACACCACTATCATTTTGGAAAGTAGCATATGCACTGAAGCATGGTATGTCTGAATGCAATACTATCTTCCATGGTATGTTTACTCCAGAAACAATCCTTAAGCATTGACTATTAGGGGGTAGATTTCCCAAACAAAAATTCAGAGTGGAAGAGGAGTTAAAATGCACTGGAAGTGAGAGAGTTTATGAAGAATATAACTTCCCCTCAATTCAGCTGCCCCACATATCTACCCCTCCTGGCTGCCCAGTGGGCCAGCTTCAAGAGAAGAGTTGGAGAGCACTCTGGGTAATGTCTAGAATACTTCACTGAGCAGCATAAAACCTTACTCTGAGTGAGGAACACCTAGAGCTTAGATCTCTCCCTTGCTAGGAATGAGCCCTATTGAGGTAAAAGGTAAAAGGTGAGAAGGACTTCTCCTCCAGTGTCAAACCCCATCTGCAATTATGTGTATGCCTCCAAAGCCTAGACAGCCATAGTACAGCCTACTGAGCATGTTTAGAAGAGAAACACAGTGCAAGCATAGCTATGTGAAATCCCCACTGCATGGAAGTGCCAAAAACTGTAGTTATACGTAAGTCCTATAGCTACATAAGTCCTGTAGGCAGTCCTGTGGACTTCACTTAGGCAATGAAGCATAAATCTGTTCTAAGAATCAGGGAACCAGTCCCCTACTTGTGTAGAAAATACATATCATATTTTGGACACAAATATAAAGATACTCTATATAATGCCTGTCTAAAAAGATACTGACTGGGAAAATACAAGAGATTGAAAGGTGGAGGAATAAACCACATGCTAATGTGAAAAGAGCAAGTGTGAATTTCAGTAAAATATAATCTCCACATTGTACTGCATAGGGTTTCTTTGACACGCTTTTCTGTTTTAAATTTTTACAGAAACACACTGGTGAATGGAGTAAAACTGTCTTTGAATATAAAACACGCAAGACCATGAGGCTGCCCTTGATTGATATTGCACCCATCGATATTGGTGGTCCTGATCAAGAATTTGGTGTGGACATTGGCCCAGTTTGCTTCTTATAAATCAAAGATACGCTCCTTCTGAAACCCTAGCAAACAAATTCACACTCCATCGGTGCTCCTTTTGTTTTAACTTTGTCAGCTAGTACAGGTGATTGTCCATATCCCAGTTATTTATTAACAAAATTTCTGGGAATAAAAAAGTAATTTGATTTAAAGGTTTTGTGGGGGGTTTTGCTATTACACAAAGTACAATAAAAATGCTTTTTGCTTTTTTTTTTTTTACCAAATTCCATCTTCAAAACATATCTCCATGGTGCTATATTAAAACTTCAACACTAAATAAAACAACACTGTGTTCTATTAGTTGAATACTAGCCAATTTAAAAAGCACTGATTGCTCCCAGTATCAAAGTTTACCCTCCTTTCTAAGATGAAGTCCATAAAACGAGAAAGACTTCCCTGTTTCAACTACCTCAACATGGACAGAAACTGGGATGAGTCTGATGATTCACACCAAAAATAACCAAACAAATCAAAAATGTTGGAACTATTGGTTAATTCATTGGTATCATTTGGCTTTAAATGATATATTTCTGTACTGATTAGTTATGACCAGAGTACAGGGCATCTGAAGAATTTTGAATACCTTAATGTCAACAATTGCCATGATGTTACTGCTGGATTGTATTATGTTTTCAAGGGTGCTTCTATACTTTCCTGTCATTGCTGGTCAAGACCACTAAAATTAAGGAAGTGTAAAAGACTAATGTGTTGGTGCTAATGTATTTTTCACTTCTAAATCTGCAAGGCAGATTTATTGACTTCCATTAAAAGTAAAGGTTTAGCAACAATTGTAAATGTCTCCTGTTAAATATGTAATTGGCATGTCATTTTTGAAGGCTATGTCCCTTCACCCTGTAAAAGTCAAAAGATGCAGAATTGTGAATTTCCTTTGTCACATTAAAACATTTATAGTGTTGAAGGTTAACCATCTTTGTAAGCTTTTATATGGTTGTTGGTCTATTCCTTACAGAGACACATAATAAAATATCATTAAAAAAATCCTCCTCATTGTTCCATGAAGTTGACTTTTTGCTTTCCTAACCTTCTGTTCATATCCTTTTCCTCCAGTTCACTAATGGGGAAGTAAATCCTGTTATCCTACCTTTAACTGTTATTAGTTTTTCTGAGAATTTTGCTGAAGTAAAGATTATGAGGAGCAAAACAACTTTAGGTAACCAAAATCCAGGACACACCGTAGCTTCCTATGATAGTGGTGGAGGTGGTGCAATGCCCAAACATAGATCTTAAAGAAGTCTGAATCTAATGCTATCCCTAAGCTGGTCAAATTGAATCTGTCTTTTGAATAAAAAGCCTAATGCTCTGATGGTGCAAGGCCTAAGCAAGAAAGCTTCTAAGAAATTTCTTTGAAATCTAGCCTTATCCCAAAGAAGTTAAATGTAGACAAGGCATCTAATACTTAGACTAGTGGTTCTTAGCATGTTTTAGACTCAAGGAACCCCTCCATAACTTTTGTGAATTGAGTGGAAAAAAAATGTATTTATTATATTGCTTACCTCCTTGCAAAAGGGCAGGCAGCGGGGACAGGGGAGTAGCCAGGCATGGAGAGCCTGAGTCTGCCATTATTTCCTTATCTCCACATACTTCCTCGAACACCCTTCAAAGGATCTTGCAGAATTTCAGGTATCCCATCAGCCTGGCTGAGAATCACTTACTTAGGTATTACAATACCTGATGAATCAGCATGCTTGTACACATGACAGGGTTTTAGTCCTTAGGGTTGCATTCCATGTCCCGTAAATTGAAACAGTGGGTTTTAATTGAAATGATGGGGTTTCATTTTTCCATTGCTGTTATGGCAAGGGGCCTGATCTTCGGGGTTTTTTTCAATGAGGGGCCCAATCCTTTTTATTTTTCAGCGAAGCCTGCCCACAGCTGGAATATGAGTTGCCAGCAGTCCAAGCAGCCCCTGAGCTGCAGTGGTCCCTGGACCTTCCCTCCACAGTGGTGGCAGTACTCCGCAGGGACATCCAGGTGGGCTGCTAGTGGGATAGGTGCTGCTCCAGCTCAGAGGCAGCACCCAGCCTGATCCAACTCTTCCCAGCCCTGATCTGGGGCAGCACTAGCAGCCCACTCAGGTGGCTACAAGGGGTGCCACCACCATGAAGGAAAGAACTGGGGCCCCCTGCAGCTCAGGGGCCACTCTGTCCACTGGCACCCGGAAGAGGCAGGCAGACTCTGCTGGGGGGAAAGGATCAGGTCCCTCGCTGCTTCTGTCTTCAGGAGGTGCCTACTGTAGGCACAAGTGGTGAGGGGCCTGATCCTTTTCTTCTGCAGAGCCTGCCCACTTCTCCCGCAGCCAGGGGGCAAACTGACTAATAGCTAGATGTAGTTTAGTTTGCAATGATACAAACTCATTTAAAAACCCCAAAACTCTTGCATGTGTACAGTGTGATGCCATTCAGCCACACAAATTGACATTTTTGTCATGTGTACATCATAATGGCATCATGTGTACAAGCACCTGTGGAAATCTGCTTGAATCTAGCACCTTTAGGAGCGAAGCCCTATGCCAGCTATTAAACATACTAGTAATACTTAGACATATAAATGTGATACTATTGCATCATGCATGAGTAAATCCTGGAAAGACTGTTCAAGTAAAAGATGAGTTAACCTTAAAGTCTTAAGTTGAAGAAAAGTGGACAGGGGAATCTAGCATCAGACAAAGTTAATTATTCTCCTATCCTAAACAGGGAGCTTAATACTCCAGTACTGCAAAAGTCTAGAAAAGCATAGCATCCTAATGAACCAATTTCATTCTAGATCTTAAACCAGTGAAACTGTTTCACCTTCCTACAAAAGAAGCCTAATTTAAAAGGTATTGCGTAAAGCATATAGGCCTCTAAGGACCCTGTTTGGGTGTACCACTGCCTGATCCTATTTAGCCATGGACACCAAACCCCAAAACCACCACACCAATTGGTATCCACGTCAAAACACACACACGCATCCATTGAAACTGATTAAAATAGCTTACCTGAAGAATCGTGGAACTGCATCCTTGGAAATTTCACACAGCAGATTAGATAAACGCTTATCTAAAATGTTTTGAATGGGAATGATTCTGCTTTGAGCAGAGAGATAAACTTGATAACTTCCTGAGATCCCTTCTACCGTAATTTTCCATGGTTCTATAGAGGGTTTGGGGACATTTATTTATACACAATTCCCAGCTAAATCACGACTACAGTGTCTGATTCCATTAAGGTAACTACTGGATAATTTCTGAATATGCACAGTAGGCCAACTATAGTTAACTAGGTAATTTTTCAGGCTAAGATGAAGAGCAACCTTAGCAGAAATTTGCCCGTTGCACAGGGTAGAAAAGTATCACACTTAGATGCCTAAGTAACACTAATATGGCTAATAACCTCTAAGGAATTTATCTGAGTCTGTTTGAGTTCTGCTCCACTGCTATGTCACATAAGTGGCACTTATACAGGCACTTAGTTGCCAAAGTCATGTTGTCAAATCCTATTTCACGCTCCCTCAGACACTAAATCATGCATGTGTGTCATATTTTCCATTTTGCCAACAATAACATAGAGATTACTTACTGGCTCTGCATTCTCAGATCCAATCCAATATGTCCACTTACACACACACGGCATCTACAGCTTATTATGATCTTCTGAACATATTAACTAATTCTTCAAAGTGTCATGGAAGGTTATAAAACACCACATTGGCATCTGAATGCTCCCAGTGAAAATATGTTGCTTGTCACAGGTGTTCCCATGTCAAATTAGGTAAACCTCCTAATTTGTCTACCACCAGTGTCAGCCCCCTAAGTAAGATCATGTAGGAGCATTGAGCAGATTTAAGATACATACTCATTTGAATTAGCATGAATCATCATAGGAGGAGATGTCAGGAAGTGCCAGATTGATATTGAGGTAAGATTAGGGAAAGCAAGGAATTTTGTAAGGACAAGAAGCAGTTCGGTCAAGTAGAAACTAGAGAGGCTTAAAGAGGGACCCATGAGGCAGTAGAGACTGGTTAGAGACCGCTGTGGTAGTCAGACAAGCCTGGGGAAAGGACATATTGAACTAAATGGAGACAGCTTTCTGGGGGGGAATTTCATGGTTCAAGTTGTCTGGCATGAAGTTAGGGAGCCAGACATTGAAGGTGGCCAGAGAGTAAGCTCAACTGTGCTGTAGAATACCATCTCCTGGTGGTAGTATTATTCATTAGACTAAGCATGAGAAACCAGATTACAGCTAGAGTACCAGAGACAGCCTCAAGTGGAATTTCAGAGACCTCAACATTAATCTACTCCCAAGACATGGGAGCATGAGCAAGCATTACCTCTCCAGTGGTAATGTCTCACTTGGGGCTCTCCCACACCCCTGTAATATGTGTCAGAACTATTTGAAAACTGCCTGTTACTCCAGCTTCATCATCTCCACATCATAAAATGTCTGCATGCCCCTCGTCACTCAGTCTGAGGTAGTGAACTGCTAAAAAAAAACCTTGACGCCAGTGTCAGCGAATCCATAGCCTGATTGGTTCTTGTCCAATATCTAAATGCTCTCATCCAGAGCACACCGTAATGCATCTTCTTAATTACTGATCTCACCAGCTACAGGAGGATAATGATGACATTTCATGAGCTCACCAATTTTCCTATATAAGTGTAGAATTCCTAGAGTTCATCTATTCTTTTTCTGTTCAGCTCCAGATGGCTCTCCTCAAGCATTTCCAGAGTGGGGTGTCTCTCAGAGCTTGCTGCTGGGTAAGAGCTTTCCTTCAGAGCTGCTTCCAAAGGACTCCCCTTCTACAAATGGTCTGGACAAAGGTTCCTCTGAAGCAAACCTAAGTTTGTGGCCAGAGAATAGCACAACTGGGGCCTTTGTTTCCCCAAGAATGAATTTTCTTGCTTCTTATCTTCAGAACTGGGGACTTTCTGACTTGGACAAGAGCTGCGGGTAGGAGGGAAGGGGAAGAAGTGCATCCTGCTTGGACACTATGGCACAGTCTGGAGAAAATTTCTGTGATCCTGCCCATAGCAAAATAGTTCTTTTACACCTGCTAACCAGACACGCAGCATGCTGCAGCACCTTCCAAAAAGTGCTAGTAGCTCCAGAGGTGTCTTATCTGCCCATTTAAGCAATGCAGCCATTAGCAAAAATGATAGCTATCTGTTAGCAATTTACAAGTATTGTTTTTGGTCTGTTTGATTCTTTGCTTATGGCCTTTGCTTCTCCACATGTATTCAGGTGATCCTTGTACCTATGAACGTGATATTGCATGAACCTGTTCCCAGTGTTTTGTACCTCTCTCTGCATCCTCAATGGCCTCCAGTCAAGCTACATTCTGATCCACAAAGCCTCAGACTCTGCATGGCAATCAAAGAAGCTGTGGCCTCCATTGTCAGACACTGCAGGTGCAGGCTGCTGTGTCAGCTAGCATTTCCTGGGGGTGTTGTCTCAGGCCCAGACCAGTGAATGTGCAGATTATGGAAAGGTATACTTTTATATCTACATCAAGATATAGCTATAAACTGGTGAAACTCATATGTGTGAGTTTTCTCTACTTAAATTAAATACACACACACACTTATAGATATAAACATTTACATTATATATATATATACATATATATAGCTTAATGTAAGTAGCTAAAATATATATATTTAAGTATCTAAAACTTACCAGTTAAACTCACCAGTTTATATCTATGTCTATATATCTCTGTATCTATATCTATATATTTACAGATACAAATAAATATATCTAGATATATATTTATATAGCTATAGATTAAATATGCATAATTTATATAATATATTTAATTTATATAATTTATATAATTTAGTGCATTTGACCAGGGTGCGGGTCTGGCCCAGGCACCAATTAAAGTGGGCCTGGTGGAGGTCCAGGTGGCAGGTGTAGGGTCTCATCAGCCAGGGTAGGAGAGTGGGTATGTAAGGTCCCTGATGAGCAGGGGTGGGATGATGATGGCACCCAGCTGCAGGTCCTCCACTGTCAGCATGACATGCCCATTCTTCACCAGCATGGCCAGTCCAGAGTTTCTGAACATGTGGGCAACATGCACGCTGCTCGTATGTGTGAAGGTCCCCCAGTAGTCCATGACTGCTGCAGGACCACAGTGTGGAACCCTATGCAGCTATGATAGGGCTGGTCTCTGTGAGGCAGGCAGTCATCAGGATGTGGGTGCTGTCTGCCCCAATACATTGGGGCAAGCTCAGTGCACAGAAAACCTGCCACCACCACCTCTGGAGCATAGACATGGAGAACAGTGTCTGCCAGTAAATCCTGGAGGGCATTGTACATCTCCAGGATGGTCTCCCGGATGGCCTTGCCCATGCCAAACAATTACCCCGCATACTTTAGGCTGAGCAGTGCCAGGGCCAGGAGAGTGTTGGCAAGGAGGGCTGGGCACATGCCAATATCCTGGGACTCCAGGTGGGGCTGGAGCTGGTGGAGCAGGTCTGTGAAGGTGTGACCTGTGAAGGTCATCTAAAAGGCATGCATCTATTGGTCATCATCCCAGTTCTGCTGCATCAGGCAGTGCAACCAGGGCTGGCTAGCATGGTGGGCCCAGAGGCAGTGGAGCTGGAGGTCCAGGAGGGCAATGGTCGCAGCAGTGGGCTCCTGGAGCACCTCATCTGTATCACTGGTGGCAGCAGATTCACAGTGGCAGGGAGCCTGAGAGTGTGCACTGTGGGTGGGCAAGTGTTCTCTGCATGTGGGGGAGCCTGGCAGGATGAGATAGCTGTGGGCCAGGCAATAATGAGCACAGCAGGCCAGCGGGGCAACTGTGGTGGCAAGCAGGATCACAGGACCCTGTTCCAGCCTCTGATGCCGGCAGTGAGGGGCAGCCATAGTACAGAGATGCAGAGCGGGCACAAACACAGCTGTCACATGCTCCCTCTATGTGTGCCCACACTGCTCCGCTGTGCAATGGGAGCATAGAGCAAGGCTAGGCTTTAAAGATGGCTTCAAAGTACTAGCAGCTGGGGCTGGCTTCAAACATGGCTGACATATGCTGGCAGCTGGGGGCCAAAGGCTAGAGCTCCCCACAGTGGTCAGAGGGATGCATGGCAGGGCTGGAAGGACCTGGCAGCCAAGTTTTCCTTTAGGTCCCTGCACATGTAGATGCCTAGCCAAAATAACTTACTGTGCAATAGCTTACTGTGCAGTAAATTTAGTTGTGACTAAATGCACATGTAGATGCACCCAGAAAGATGTAGTTAGCTGAGTTAATCTGAAGTCAAACTGAAGGCAGGATAGATGTGCACTTCATAGACTAACTAAATTACAGATATATATAGCATAAGCTTTTGTGAGCTGGAACTCACTTCATGAGATGCTGTGAAAGCATGTGCACAGAGAAGTGTACATAATGGAGAGAATTATTTGAATACAGAAGGTAGGAAAGAAGGAAGGAGCAGAGGGGGCAGTGCTGGGAGAGACAAGCAAGCAAAGAACCCTTAGGAACAAAGGGGTCACAAAAATCTAATCCAGGTAATGGGATAAATCTGTTTGATTTGGGACTACAAATTCTTATTGTAGATTTCATAGACATTAGGGGCTGGAAGGGACCTCGTGAGATCATTGAGTTTAGCCCTCCTGTCACAGAAGTCTGCTGGGGTCAAAAGATCCCAGCAAGATAAACATTCAGGTGCCTTTTGAATGAGTCCAGAGTAAGTGCTTGCACCACCTCTGGGGGGGGAGTCTGTTCCAGACCCTGGGCATACGGACTGTAAAGATGGCTTTTCTTATGTCCAGTCTAAATCAGCCTTCCACGAGTTTGTGGCCATTAGACCTTGTTATCACTTGGGGGGCCCTGGTGAACAGCTGTTCTCCCAGGTCCTGATGCACCCCCCTTATCTACTTGTAGGCTGCCATCAAGTCTCCCCTGAGCCTTCTCTTCTCCAGGCTAAAGAATCCAAGGTCCCTCAGCCTCTCCTTGCAAATCTTGCCTGGATTAGCTTTCATGACCCTTTGTCTTTATCCTTTTACCTGGATTAGCTTTCATGACCCGTTGGTCCCAGCACTGCCCCCACCCTTCCCCTTCCTCTCCTTTCCTACCATTTGTATTCCAATCACTCTCTCCATTCTATACACTGTTCTGTACATGTCTTTTCACAGCATCTGATAAAGTGACATCCAGCTCGTGAAAGCTTATACAGTAAATGCTGTGTTAACTGGCATTCTAGTATCTGAAATACTCTATTAACCAGAATTTCCGTGGGAGGGTGGGGCAAAGCTTGCACACAGCAGCCACTGCAGCTACCCACCAGTCTTTGCTGTCACCGCTGCATGTGCCGCTGGTGCCACCCCCACGCTCCCCATCTCTGCCGAGCTTTTCAAAAAGGTTGAAAACCCCGGCTCCAAATAACCAGAATTTTTAGATAATTAGCACCCCACTTATCCCACTCATGCCAGTTAACATAGCTTTTACAGTACTATATATATATCTCTAATTCAGTTTGTCTATAAGGTGCAAATCTACCCTGCCTTCTAGTCTAATAGTCGAGCCCCGGTTATCATCTTAGGAACAGAAGTTCCACCCCAACCCCTGACCTTTGCCACCAGAAGTCCCTCCCTTGCCCCCTGGAAAAACTCCTGGGGGTGGTGGGGAAGAGTGCCATCTTAGAACCAGAAAAAAAAGATCATACACTAAAACTCAAACACCTTCTATAACATGTTTTTATTTTATTACAAAAGATTTTTTGTCATGTATAGAGGTGATTGCATAATAACTCAAAAATAAAGTCTTAGCTTCGTATATTGTGTGGGAGTTGTGATGGGGGATGTATATGGTGGGGTGTGGGGTATGTGTGTATATAGTGCAGTGTGTGTGTGGTGGGGTGTGGGTGTGTGTGTCTGGTGGGGTTTGGGGGGACAGTGCTTGTGCATGGCGGGTGTGGGGGTGTGTGCATAGTGAGGCATGGGGTGCATGTGTGTGTGCACGGTGGGGTGTGTGTATGGTGGGGTGTGGGGGCATGCATGGTGGGAGGTGTATGGTGGGGTGGGGGATTTGTAGGGGTGTAGCTGTGTGGGGGCAATGTTGGGGTGTATATGTGAGGGGGTTACAGGAGCAGGGTGTGTAAGAGATGGTAGGAGGTGTGGAAACCCCACCCACACACTCCCTCCATGGCACATAGTCCCTGCAGGTGGCAGAAACATCTGCAGCAGCAACAGCAGCAAGCTGGGTTACTCAGGGTGCTTGTGCCTGCTGCAGGTGCTGCCACCCTGTGGCACACAGCTCCAAGTGCTGTACATGGGGGTGAGATGTGCAGCTAGGGCTTCCTGCTGTGCACATAAAGCTTCTGGCACTGTGCACCACCGAGACAAATCCTGCACTGGAGCTGGCTGCTTTCCCCACCCCCTGCTGCACAGGTCCTGGGACTCCAGGGGGAAGCAGGGCCTGGGGCTCCTTCTGGCAGAGTCTTGGGACCTGCATAGCAGGGGGTGGGGAAGGCAGCCAGCTCTAGCCCTGAGGGGCTTCCCTCAGTGGCGCATGGTCTCAGGAGCTGCATGTGCACAGCGGAGAGTCCCACATGATAGAGGCAGACCAGCTGAGCTGTGCTCCTCACCCCCCATGTGCAGTATTGACTAGAGCCGTGAACTTCTGGGAAGCAGCATCCGTGCCAGGCACAAACACCCTGAGCGTACCTGCCTGCTGCTGCTGGTGCTCTTGCTGTGGGGGCTGCGTCCCATAGGAGGGAGTGTAAAGGGGTCCCCACACCCCCTCACCTTCCCTCACACCCTGCCCACCCAAGCTCCATGCTTCTGCCACCCCCCAGGGTGTGGGCTCCCCGCTGCTGCCATGTAGATGTCCCTTTCTTGAAATTTAATATTCTCTTTTTGATTCATATTCTGAATTGTTTTTCTTTTGGGACACTAGTTTTGAGTTCAAAATTATCAGCCAGTTCTTTAGCAAAATTTTGGATACTCGTGAATGCTTCATGAGGAAATCTTCCAAGGCTTTTATCTGATGCATAGCTCATTCAATATCTACTGCAGCTTCTGAAGCTTTTTTACTTGCAATTTTAACTTCATAAAATAGCATGGCAAGGTACCACACTTCACAAACATTTATAGTTGCAGAGTTTGAGTGTCAGCAATTTATCATACTTCTGAATTTTGGTTTTCCTTAGGTTTGACTTCTTTCATATTTTTTATTTCTCTTTTAGCTTTTGCGTTATTCAACTCCAGAACAATGTTTTCATTTTTATAAAAGTTTTTCACTATTATTTTTAGTTTCTTTCATTTCACAGACTCTCCATATGCCTGAATAAGGGTCAAATCAAGTCAGGTGAGTCCTGGGGCTAGTGCAACCATTAAGGCACCTTAGACAGGTGTTTGTGCTCAAAAGCTTGTAAAGCTTTTTTCTAGCTGTTCAGTTGGTCTAATAAGAGAGATCACATTTAACCAAATAACCTTGTCTGACAGTTTCTTTCATGGCACTTTATACTATCACTGAAGTCCACTACTAGCCAAACACAAATATATGCAAATACAAACTAATCCACTCTAAACAAACCAAATTCAAATAAACAGTGCTGCCTTGTCACATCTACTGCTGTCTGACAAGTTCTGTAATGCTGCCAGTTTTAACAGAAAACAGTTATTGCAGGTGAGTAATAATATTTATGTTTGTGAATTTGTTTTATTTTCTCCTTATCATGGCATGTAACTCTTTTTACTTACACTAAAAGCATCTTAACTTAAAGTTAAGTTAATCTATTTTGGCAATTGCTGGCTTCTGGAACAGCACATTGAAAGGACTTCTAATTAAGCCACAAGGAAGAAATATCTAGTCAGTACAGAGGCTAAGCAAATAGTTGGTAACACAAATAGTTGGTAACAAATACTTGTATGTGAAGTTCACATATGAACTGAATGTAATGATGCAAAAGATATTGGTAAGAATATATTGGGGTGTGTGTGTGTATATATACACATACACACACAACTTTCCAAAAATATATATACAACTTTCCAAAAATATTCTTACCAATATCTTTTAACAACACCAAAGGTATACAGATAAATATTTACAATTCGATACATTTACAATATGATACATCATACCAAATAAATATTTACAATACGATACATTATACCAAACTAACCCAATTCCATAGTATTTTGTACAACATATTCATAATTATTATAACAGTTATACAAAATATGAGGCACAGTTTTACATAATATATGGTGCATTTACCCCGGATTCTAGCTAGCAAGGGGTGCTTCCCCTTCTATGGGAGCATCCACACATGCAAGTACGTGCATTTCCAGCAGCTCAAATAGAAGCAGTGCAAATTTGAGCCAGGGCTTTTTGCCTCGGTGCATGTGCTTGGACATTCACTTTGTTGTGGAGCAAATTGTGCCAGTTGGGGCAAAATAACCTTGCCTGGCTCCTCACGGATCTCCAGCCAGGGGGAGCTAGAACCCAGGGGCAGCACCTGTGTTGTCCCCATCAACATAAAAAGCCACCCTGGCAAGTAGCTCAGGGCTACTAGCTCTCAGGACCTTCTGGGGCCCAGGCAATTGGTACCTGGGGACACTACCCCTTGTGCCAGCTGGACTGCTGAAGCAGCCCTGAGAGCTCCCTGCACCCTTGGGCCCGCGCTGTTCAATCTCTTTATCAGCGATTTGGATGACAGGGTGAAAAGCACCCTGTTTAAATTTGCTGATGATACCAAAATTTGGGGTGAGGTGAGCACACTAGTAGGGAGGGAAAGACTGTAGCAAGATTTGGATAGGTTACAGGGGTGGGCTAGCAAAAACAGGATGCGCTTCAACACTGACAAGTGCAAGGTGCTGCACTTGGGCACTAGTAAACAGCAGCACACTTATAAGATGGGAAACTCCCTTCTTGAGAGCACAGAGGCAGAAAGGGATCTTGGAGTCATTATTGACTCCAAGATGAACATGGGCTGACAATGTGAGGTCATGGTT
>NW_017728949.1:30001342-30002591 GCF_001723895.1 Crocodylus porosus | reverse complement strand
GAGTAGGTTTAGATTAGACATCCATAAGAACTACTTCACAGTTAGGGCGGCTAGGATCTGGAACCAACTTTCAAGGGAAGTGGTGCTGGCTTCTTCCCTGGGGGTCTTTAAGAGGAGGCTTGATGCCTACCTAGCTGGGATCATTTGAGGCCAGTTTTTTTTTTTTCTCCTGCCCTGGCAGGAGGTCAGACTTGAAAATCTATAAGGTCCCTTCTGACCCTACTTCTATGATCTATGATCTATGATCTATGATCTTTACCCACTGCAGCAGTCTGGCAGTGGAGGCTGCTGCCTGGCTGTGACCTGCTGCCCACCTGCCGGATCAGGACTGCACAACCCGAAGAGGCATCTGTCCCTCTGGGCCAGCTGCCCCTCTGGGCTAGGCTGTGGCTGCAGAGTTGGCCTCTGTATGGCACTACTTCCATGTGTGCCTCCTGCCCAGCCATCTGGGCAACTATCGCCTGGAAGATGTTCCAGGTGTGTTGGCCTGCTTTGAACTATCAAAGCATGTCCTCCTGGCCCCACTTGGCCACTATAAAGAGACAGGGAGAGTGAAACAGAGACAGAGATCAGTTGGACAATGTTTTATTGGTATATCTACAGTGTTAAAGCAATGTGGAAGCCTACCAGTGTCTCTATCATAATAATAAAGTGAACTCCAAATACACATTTCATGAATTCATGAATACATGAATATCTATTTTGCTGCCCTCCCACAGGGGCTACGGCTCCCACACAAGAGTTACAGCTCCCCAACAGGGGCTATGGCCTCCACACAGGGGCTATACCCCCCAACAGGGGTTATGGCCCCCACACAGGGGATATGGCCCCCCATGCATGGGCCAGATGGTGCAGGGGCTGCCATTCCCCCTGCAAGGTCCACATGCCCCACACCAGTCCCCCAATTGCTGCCCCACCCCTGCCAGCAGTTGAAACCCCAACAATGGCTGCCCTGCCCAGTCCCATCCCCCAACTGCACCCCTAAGCCCCCATGGCTGCCCCCCCCAACCCCAGGCACCACCACTTAAAAAAAACCTGAAAAAAAAGCTTCTACTTACTCTAGAAGCAGGGTTGGGGGTGGGGAGGCTCCAGGGCCTCCTGGTTGAGCCCCACTCCAGGCAGCACAGGGCAGTGGGGGGCAGAAGGGCCCAGGCTGGGGCCCCTGGGGCTGTCCCTCTGCCGTGCACTCTGCAGGCAGGGTCCCAATGACAGAGACGGCAGCTACAATTGCTGGTAAGTGCCGGGGTGT
>NW_017728949.1:29995645-30001095 GCF_001723895.1 Crocodylus porosus | reverse complement strand
GGTGGGGCTGGGCAGAGCAAAGATGGGGGATGGAGGAGTGGGTGGGGCCAGCAGGGGTCCCCCCCATAGTTCTCTCCCCCCTCCTCCAGCCCCCCTGACCCCTTACTTACTGACACTGGAGTCCTGGTGCTGCAGCACCTTGCCTGGCAGGCCACATGTTTCAGCACCAGGGCAAGAGGCCAACTACAGAGATGATCTGGCAGCCAGAGTGTTTCTATGAAGGACCCAGCCTCCGGTTGCCTCAGTGCATGGTCCAGGACCATACCCTGCCCCACTTTTTTAAACTCTGCTTTTTTTAGACAGCTGGATATTTTTTCATTCCCATATGTATACAAGAGACATGTACACACTCATCTGGACACACCCTATGGGTCTAGCTGGGAGGGAACCCTCCACCTGAGGCTTCCCTCTGTTGGGGCGGTGGGTTGCCTTATTTCAGGAATGCCTCCCCTGCAGACTCCACCAGGAACTTACAGTTTTCTTCAAGCAGCCATCGACTGGGCCTCAGAGACCTTCACTCAATCATAGGCCCCACCAGTATTGTCTCCATCACTCTGAGACCTCCCCCCCGGGCCTTTGCCTGGCTTTGGGCACTGAGGGTTCTTCCAGCTCTCATGGGAGGGGGGGACCTAACCTTATGCCTAGGCCTCCCCTTTCCTGGGCCCCGCTGTAGGCTCTGGAGCTGTTTCAGTTTTTTTAGTTCTTTGGCTGGGCTGTACTTTGGGGCTCCGGTTACGCCAGGGCTTATGCCAGGGCTAACCTGAACAGCCTCAGGTTGCTCCCAGGGCAGGTTCTCCACGTGACAGACTGCACACTGTAAGCCGGACTACACACAGTATAGGCCCAAGCAGCCTCGAGCTGCTCCCGGGGCCAGCTCTCTGTGTCCCGGTCTGCACACCACTCCACCCAGCCTCCGCTGAGGGTGCAGGCTTGACCTGCCTCAACACAGCTCCCAGACCCTGAGCCTGTGCACTGCTGGGGCAAAGAAGAGATCCTGTGGAGGCTCTTCCCTCTCCAATGTCCATTGCCATCTCTGCCCAGTGTCCACCTCCCCTTCCCCCATGTTGCTTCTCAGAATGGCCCCTGCCCAGTGCCCAATGCCTTCATGACTCCTTGAACTATGGATCAGTGCCACATGCCATATGTCCTTCTGGAGTTCCCCCTTGCACCAGGATCTCCCAGTACATGGTGCAGAGATTTCCCCTACAATCACCATCCAGGGTTCCCCCCATCCCAGGGGGACTCTCAGGAATGTTGACCCAAGGAAGAGTTCCTGGATTTGTGGACAGCAGCCTGCCCCACCACTGCAGCTTGGGAGGGAAAGTCTCCCCACAGGAATCAGTGCTCATACTACTCAGGGGGGTCATAGCTAGATCCCAAGCAGCCTCTGACCCTATGTATAAACTCCTTTTTCTGGTGCTGCAACTCTCCCAGTTCTGTAGTAGCACATGCAACCTCCCTCAGTGAGTGGCTGGCAATCCATAGACCTTGTTCATGGATCTTGGCTGTTTATTCCTGGGTCCTGGTCAATTGCTGAGGCATTGTGGGTGCAAGCAATCACCAACTTGCCCATTCTAACACCCCACATTGAGAGTCCCTTTTAGTCCTCATGTCACTGATGCCATCTGTGCAACCATGGTGCAGAGGTTGAATAGGGTGCTGTTTGTGATGCAGGAGGTCAGTGAGGAGCATCAATAAATTGGTATCAACAGCCTTCCACATGGACAGCCTTCATCAAGCCAAGAGCACGTTGAATATCAGAGTAGGCAACCACAGTCTTCCCCATGAGCATACCAAGTTACCAAAGAGTCACACTAGACAATTCCTTCACCTATAAACATCACATGCACAAAGTCAGCAGTAAAGTCTCTGCATAGGTAACTGCCTTAAGACATTTAGCCAGCATGACATAGTGTGCCCACTTCAAAGCACTCAGAACCACCACACTTGCAACTGTATACACCCCAGCAGATTACAGTGCTCCTGTGTAGTCCAGAAGTTGTCATATTAAAAAGCTCAACACTGTTCTTAACAGTGCACAGAGACTCATAACAGGCTGCACAACTTGCACACACAGTATGTGTGTGAGAATTCTCTGCATTCTCAGGCATTAAACTAAGTGACATAAGACAACAGACACTAGCCAGATGATTGCCCAGAGTAATCCAGAGTCTGAAATCTATTCCTACACCATTTTATACCAACACCGAACAAGTGCTCCATTGGGAACATCCTTGACAGTTCAGCATGGGTCAAGCTGAACAGACTGAGATCTGGAGAAGGATGCTTCAAAACAACACTGCACAGAATGAACATTTTGGACAATATCCTGTGTGAATGCAAGTGTCCAGCAAACAGCACAGCACTTAACTGCAAGCTGCAATCTTTACAAATGCCCAGACAGGGTGGATGAAATCCACATGCTAAGTGATACTCAGACAGTGGCTTATAGCTGGCCAGAAGAAACAAGTGTGGGGAGAGGGTAAACAGGTTGGAAACAGGCGCTTCACTGCTTTGGGTAACTGAGAGCCTGGGGACGAGTCCAGCTCCACACTTGGGCAGACCACACAAGTTCTGGCCTAAGCTAGACTGTGGCCCTGCAAGGGGGGTGAGCAGGGCCCTGAAATGTTCCATGGGATGCCTGCAGAACGTAGCTTACCAGGAGTCAGGATGTGATCTGGTACAGATGTTCATTACAGAGCTCTAACCTACAGTGCTGAAGTCTGATACCACATCCATCCAGGGTTATCTTAAAGCAGGATCTGCCATTTTTTACAGTACTCTGTTTGGTTATGGCTGTAGAGCACTCTCTGCATGCCTACCGTGCAATTAGTATAATATCGTAACCTGGCCCAAAGGTCTAAAAAGAGGTAGAATTTCATACATGCTTTGCATGCTCAGCATTTCCTTTCAGATAGCTATAAGGCAGTGTTCTGCTTGGTATACATGTTTTGAATTCAATTCTGAAGCACCTAGCTTTCCCCATGCTCTTCCTAGTAAACTAGGCATAATAATCAGGGCTCTGGTTTCCATTCCAAGGGACAGATGCCTAAAAGTGCCTATCTTTTGGGCATCTGAGTCCTTTATTGGTTATAGTTCTTAAAACTGAAACACTCTAGTAATTTCTCACCTGAAAGGAAGAAGAAAGGGAAGTCATGACCAGAAAAAAGTTATAAAATGACCAAGAGAGACAACAAGAGAGACAAAACCCATACTCTAGAGGAAGAAAACAGACGCTCTGAGTCAAAAAGGCAGGATACAACCCTGCAATCTAACAAGAACATAAGATGGTCCCTCAAATCTACAGATAGGAAATATTACCCATTCATGATAAATTAAGAGAAACTGTCCAGCCACCATAGAGATGTAATGTTTATCTGCTTCACCCTCGTGGTGTGAGGTGTAACCAAAATCTTTTTGCAGAGAATTACATAAATGCAGAGGATTATCAACGCCACTCAGTTGCAGAGAGAATAAGCTCAGAAATTTTGAAAGCTAGCTCTTCACTCATTGAATTCAATCATGTTACTGAGGTTGAAAGACATCTCTGGAGACATTCATTAAAATGTCCCAGGCCTTTTGAAAATGTTTGAAAGATCTGCTGCATTTTAAAATCTCTGGAAAGTGGAGATTATTTCAAAGTCTTAGCTTTACATAAACCTAATAGCAAAATCTACTATCTATGCCAGTTCTCAATATTTGAAGCCATTGCTTGAGAAAAGAAACCTAATACATAACCTAATGTAAAGTCATAAGCAACAAATACAGCACATGAAAAAAATGTTAAACCAAAGATATTTCCTTCAAATATCTTCCTTTAATTAAAGTAACAATTTTAAGATAGTACCTGATTCAGCAATTTAATCCACATAGGTAGTTCCTTACACATCTGAAGTGCCAGATGGTCAGGTAGGAGACAGTAAGTTTAGTACGGACCTATCCACATTATTAGCTTCTATATTTGTGTATATGTATGGCTATATATTCAATATATCAAGCTACCATTTTATAAAATGAAAGACAAGTTTGACTACACATCAGAGTTATAATGGCAGAATCATTGCATAGCTATGGTAATTATTCCACAATCAATAATTACAAGCCAGGAAATTCATTTGAGATTTTAAAAGAATCCAAATATGTCAATGTATGGAAATGTTAGCAAGGCACACAAATTACCTTGACTCAGATATGTAGTACTCCATGCACTAAGCAAACAATTGTGATCATATCAGTGCTTGAATTTCCAGATTAGATCAAACTGATTTCTAGAAACATTCCAGTTTTTCATTTTTCTTTTCTTCACAAAGTTATGAGAAAGTAGAGGTAAAGTTCTTTGGGTATCTTCACCATGTATTTACATAACTTAACATCTTACCACCTGCTATCATTATGTGAAGTTTGGCAGTTACCATTGTAAAAACAGGCACCTTGCCAAAAAAACAAAACAAAACAAAACTTGCAGCTTTTTCTCAATGAGAACAGCAGGATATTTTGAAAGTAGAAAGGTATTTGTGGAATTCTACAGAAGAAAACATTTTTCTTCAAACTTCCTCTAGAAGAAATTTTCAGCTATGTAAAATAATAGAAAAAATATTGCTTAATACTTAAGAAATGTCTGGAAAGGTAGTCTATTTATGATCCTTTGTCGAGGTTTGAGTACATGTGAATTTTAAAGCATCTGTTATTCTGTATTAAAGATCTTTTCCCCAAAGAACAGAATTGAAACCTCGTTCTAAATGTCTTCAGGACATCATTCTTTCATTTACTTTAATTTATAATGTAGTCAATTAATTGGTAAATTCCATACTCCAAGAATAAATGTTGAAATTATTCTTCATGTATAAAAAAGCAGCTGAATCCCTTCCATCAGAGATGCAAACTTCAACCCAAATTTAACAATGGAACTGCAATACATGATTCTATAATACTGAGATAATGTTAATTCATGTAATGGCTTTTTATGGGATTCACTGAAATGAAGAAAGAAGTATAAACTGAACATTCCTCACAATAAGCTCTGCCTAAATAACATGCTTCCTGATAGCAAATTTCAAGTGGTATTGAGACCAGGGGATGAAATTTAGCCATTGCTTTCTTGTGAACTTCCACAAATGACTTTTGAAATACTTGCCAGTTAAATTTCTCTCAGATAAGAACAGTGAAGGAGCCTTATTTATGAAGTTCTTTAATGCAGCAAGATCAGAACTACCACACTAGAAAGAGAGAGACTTGGGAAAAAGCTATAACATCAGCATGTGCGTATCTAAAATTTTGAATGGGGGAATGCAGATAGTAAAGTGCATCATCACATACAAAACAACACAATTTTTTTTCCAATTAAAAATAAACTACAGGCTTTACTAGGACTGTATTACTGAATTTAAAATTGAAGCACAAACCAAAATAACTTCCTTCACGAGTGACTGGTGCCTCCTGAATCTGGGGGG
>NW_017728949.1:29952582-29995545 GCF_001723895.1 Crocodylus porosus | reverse complement strand
CATGCACCCCCGTGGACCCCCTACCAGTTACCTATGACTTCCTTCGAATGAGTTTAAAACTATCTGCAGGGCTGTGAAATAGGAGCTTCATTAGCAAGTGCAGCTAACACAGCAGAATTGCAGAACAATGGATAACTTGACTGGTGGAGCCTCAAGGCCATTAGAAAGAAGAGAGGGTCATTAACACCTGAGTTAGAAAGAATTTAAAGGGGATCAGGTAGATTACAATGAGCTACAAGTCAGTTGACTCCCTCAGCACTGCCTGACTAGAAATGCTGTCACCATTGCCAAGCAGTTGGTTTTAAAATTTGCACAGAGCAGGAATCAAAGGGGTGGAAAGGCTCCATTGTACCCCCACTGCATCTGCTCCTGTACATGTCCTAATAACTGAAACCACAGTAACAGCATGTCTTTGCACTATTCCCTGATTATGTTACTCATGCTGATAAAGGTCCGAGACTATAATTACTTTAAAACTTGCAAATTAATGAAAAGATTAATCTATATATTATTTGCTCTTTATTTTGTGCCTCAGAATAAACCCCAGAACTATACTGCAAGACAACTGGCACCAGGTAAAAATATCTAACATTTTCTGAAAGTGTTTAAACTAACCCTTACTTATCAGTCACAATCGTTCAGCCAGGCTCACATATGTACCAGTTGCAAAGGAGAATATTGTTGCTCACATTTTAATTGGAATTTTTTGCTAGTGAAAACCACAGATCCAGGTTTGTCATGTAAGTAAAACAGACTCTCTCTGCATAAACACCGGAACACTGCTTTTCACAGCATATATCTACCATATACAGAAAACATGCATACATCCTTACAATTTACAGTTCTAGTACAAATACAGTTTGTATTTGCCTACTGCAAATGCAATTTTGCAAAAAAAAAATCTCTACATTTAGTACTATGGTATCAGAGATCATTTAAACTAACACACTGATTTTATCATCATATTTTATTTAGTCATAAATAAAAATTGTGATTCTCTGGAGTTCCAAAGACTATGAACCTGGCAACTTTAATAGAGGAGGTAGTGACTTCAACCTCATCAGAATTGTCGCAGAAAGGATTATTTTAAATTCCCTTTATAATCCTATGCATAAAATACTATAGGTCCATATTTTACAAACAGGCATAATTTAAAATAGAAAAAAAAGTAAAACATATCTTCTCTTTCCCCCCCGAGCAATGACTTGTTATGAGATATGTTGAATGAATTCTACAAAAAGCAAACCACTGACATAACAAGAAGCATGTATTTAATTAAATGCTTTGCAATGATACATGAATAAAGCTACGTGCATGGCTTTTCTTTTGGGATGGCCCCAGCTGTTTATTTGTCTAAAAGAAAAATAAAAACAAAAAACTCAGAGAACAAAAAAATGCAATAAAGAAAAAGAAAATAAAAACAACCCTCAAAGTACATTTGTACCTACATGCTTTACATAATAAAACATGCTGGTGTTACAAAACATGATATATACTGAACGACCAACAGATAAAATGCACTTTAATATTGTTCTTTCAAACATCAAAAATCTAACAGCTACACCCATCCAAAATGATGTTGGTGATAATCATCTTTATTTTGTTAGGCTTTTATACAAGTCATTTTAGCACCATCGCTTTTTTTCACTGTTTTTGCCCTGCCTATCTCCATTCGTGGAATAACAACAGAAGCATAGCACCTTTTCGTATCTAAAGTAAAAACAAGAATATGAAATGCATCCCAACTTCTAGAGATGAGGTAGCTCATGCTAAGAAATGGTGGATCTTCTTGCCCTTGTAATTCAAGGCCAGTAGGTCACTATTACTGGTGAAGCATGTTTGGTTGCTAACTAAAACCCACTAATTTTAGAACATTCTTTCCTTTAGAAATATCTGGCCTCATATTCATGGGCACACTTGACAACACAAATAAACTAGCAACATATTTAAGACAATGTAAAATTTGATAAGTAATGGCTTATTAGATGGGTAAGTATTAAAAAAAATCAATTTGTCTCCATTTTCAGAGCTATTTAAGGGTACATATTCTGTAAAGGATTTATATATACATGGATTTTAGAGAATGAGAAAGGAAAGACCCTTAAAATTCAAATGTAGGCCAAGTCCACTAAATATTCATATTCATCTCAGTGTTTTCTTACTTTGTAAATGTGTATATTTGAGGGATTTCTTCTAGGTCTCATAAATACACAGCCATTTATTTCTGACTTATACCTACAATGGGAAGTTAAATGCCAAATTAAGACAGCCTGGCATTAAAAGATTTTCTTCTTTGAAAAGATATAGGTTATTTTGACTGACTATCATACTAGCAAAAAGACATCATCAATGGTTTTATTTAAACAGGCCAAGGGGGAGGGGGGAAGCATATTTTGCTGTAAATGTTATAAACGAGTTCAAAGTGCTTTGGGTTTTTTTGGTTTTTGGGGGGGGATTTTTTTTTTTGGTTTTTTGTATTTCAATATGCATCCAAGAAGAAAAATAAGTATTCCATAGAATATTACATGGTCCCACATTTAAGCTATTTAAAATACCTATAAATTTTGAATTACTTTGAATTAGGAAGGGGAAAAAATATCTGTTAAAAGGGTGGCCGCTCGTCCTTTTTAAAATGTACTGATGCACTAAAATGTTGGCTTGGATCATATAAAACTGGAAGTTTGTAAGTAAAATAAATATTCAGAAAGAGGCCAGGCATTTAAAATGAACTGTATATACAAGCTGATCCAATATCAGCCATTATTTCAAGAGTCTCAGGATTAACTTCCATCAGTCTAAGTTCTTGAGTTTAGTTGATGATGCTGCTGTTGTTGGATTGTGTGTTAATTTTTTTCCCCCGCTTTCTTTTACACAAAGCAAACTGGCCCAATCTCAATTCCAAATTCCTGGTCAGTACTGCCAATATCCACAGGGGCAATATCTATGATAGGTAAACGTGCCACATTCTGTGTTCTGTATTCAAAGACAGTTTTGCCTACATTCCCATTATGTTTCTGAAAAAGAAAAAAAAGGAAATCGTATGTCATAATTCGAGTTTATACAAAAGATGGCTTGAGTTGAGTACCAGATAACTAATCTTTATGACTACAATCATCCTAAATGGATGCTACTTAACACTTGCTTAAGGAGTACCTTCTTGTACTACACAGCACTTGCCAAAGTTTTATTTAACAACTATTCACCTGCTTGCATCATCAGGGTATTTTTAGTCTTAAGTGGCAACTCTCCTGCAGTTATACAGATGTCTTGGATTTGAACAAGAATTCTACAAGTCTACAAATGTTATTGTACAGGAGAAAATTTGGAACAGCAAACAAGCTGTTCTGTAGTTTTACTGTGGTCTTTCACTTAATAAGAACTCCATTTTGTAAAGTTTCCAATGTGTTAGTAGTACGTCTACAGTCCTTCCTAAATGGCACATCAGTGTTCAGTTTTCAGCACATCTGAATTCTTGGCTGTGATCATACACAGTAGAAAGCGGGTAGTAGAAAGTGGAAGAAAGAAAGAAGAGACAAAAATGAATAATGACTAGTAATTTAGAGTTCAACTGAAAAAACCTAGCATTAACAATTTGTACCAAAATATCTTTTCCATCAGTAATTCCTATTATGCTGATACCTAAGATGAATTTGAATTTTCCAAGTCCAGGGATTTTATTCCAAATTGATAAAAATCTGAAAATATTAAAGGTTTTTATTCTATACTATATGAGGAAATAAGTTATAAAAGACAGAACTTACAGAACAGCTGTCCTGAAGAACAGTATATCTAAATCGGTTGTTTCCTTCTGCTTTGATCTCCAGGTCATTTGACCCCTTAAGAATTACAGCTTTTTTGAGGTTCTTAGACTGGTCATCCATGTACCCAATGCTGTTCTTACAATGGTAGGTGATATTCTGAGAAGCCTCCTTTGATAGGAGACGCAGGAAGGTCATTTGGATGATAGCAGTATTGGGTGATTCACTATCTCCATAGACAAACTGCAAAAATATATAACAGATTATCATAGATTACTTAGAATTATATAAATCTGAATTCACAAAATGTATGTTATAAATTATGAATCATTTCCAGACACAAAGTCTAGAACTGGCTTAATTCCTTTAGTAACTTACTTAAAGTTGGCAACTAAGAAATTCAGATTCTAATATAATCTTTGGAAAATTTTAGCCAAAATGCATAGTGCCTTAAAAACAAAGGCCCTGATTTCTATTCTTAGAACGCTGGGGATATCCCAGAGAAACTGAACAAGCTAACAGGGCTCTGAATGAATATGGGGTTCCTCCAAAACAAGGACACAAAGGAAGAGAAATGCTTTGCTCTGAAATCCTCATAGAGTAAAGCCTCCCATTGAAGGTTACCCAGAGACTGAATATTCTTCCTAAAATATATCCTATAATCCAAATACTTTGTGATACCAGATTATATGGAGAGAATTTAGGGATATAAAGGAGGCTTTAGATTTTTGAAGAGTAAGCATTATTCAAAAATCAAGCATAAGAACAATTGATTATGCATAGTTTGTCTATCAGTATTTCTAAAGATCTGATTATTATACAATCTGTTCAGAATAGTACTGAATAGTTCAGAATAGTTGCAGTAGGGACCCAGCTGAGCCCCGTGCTCACTGGGGTGATGACTGCAGGCTTGCCCCAGAGGCAGCAGGCTCCTGGCCAGGCCCACAAAAACTGGTGAGCCAACGACCTGACAGTATGCTGTGCTGCACTGCAATACCCTGGGCTGGACAGGCAGCCAGGCTCTCTCCTGGTACACACCCCAGGCCAGTGGGAGAGCCAGAACCCCAGCTCCAGAAGGACACAGGTCTTAGCCTGAGAAAAGGGCAGGCAGCCACCACAGAAAGTGATGCCTAGGGTTTGGAAGCAGCAAGTGCAGGGGCTGATGAGCCCCTCCAGGGCTCTCAACATGTGGCGGTGGCTGAGGGACATATGAGAGCCAGCAAGGCTCCAGGTTGGCCCAAACTAACTAGGAACCCCTTACTTAAGGTAGCACCACCCCCAGAAGGGGGGTGGGGATCAACAACACAGCACTGGCTCACACTGCATCCCTGCACCAGAGCCGATGACCCCGGATCAAGGACCAGGATGACACCAGCTCTCTCTCTTTGGAACCCTGATTGCTACCCAGCCACAGGAGGCCAGGTACTTTAGGGGCTCCACAGAGTTTTGTAATACCTGTGGCCCCAGATTACCCAAAGGATTTGGTCCAGCACAGACCAGCCCACTCGGATTGGGCTCATAGCAAGGGCAAACCCTGAAGAGCCCTGACTGCCTGAAGAAAGGAGGCTGAGATATGCTGGGCTAAGAAAAGGCCTGAAGCAAGCACAGATACTATTGCTGGAGTTATATTAATTTATTAATTTTCTTATGCAGGCCAGACACTGCTGACTGCAAAACTTTAACAAGACCAGAGGTCTCAATGTATGCTGGCCCCGGGCAGTGTGGTTTTCTTCCATCACGGACACTTCTCCCTAACACTGAGGCCAGATGCCTAGTGAGGCCACACATCTACTCTGAACACCAACAAGAACAACTAAGTGGAGGGGGGTGTAAGGGAAGTGGAGCCACACGGAAGACTTTTGAACACTGTGACCTATGCCAGTCACAGCAAACCTTATATACCATCAGGTAACTCTTCCTGACACCTTTTCCAATTACACCAAGTTGTGATGGGCAAGATATGAAAATAGGGGAGTGAGACACCCACTGAGTGTGCGGCAGTCAGGCACCAACCTGGTGTGGCTGCTCGGCCTGGCTCCCTCTACAACAGTACTGAGTCTGTTCAGAACAGTACTGTTCAGGTAGGTAATATTGAAAACCAGAAAAAATAATCTAAATGAGTGCTTCTTCCCAAATAAATATATTCAGTTACCTGTGAACCCCTGTTCATGTCAAGACCATACCATACAGGTTTGAGGTCAGCTGACCTACTTGTCCACCATGTTTTGCGTGGTATACTGGATGGGTTTGCAGAAATACAAGTCTCCCCAGTTTCCATGTTGCAATATACTTTAACGGCATCTTCAACACAACCCTGGTTAGGGTCAATCCAATATTCACCTGCAAAACATACAAAATATAATATCTGCATTTTAGTGAAATTCCTGAAATAATTTACGAGTAACAATCAAGAATAGTACAAAACATGAGGTCAGATTTTGTCCCGAGCCAATTATTCTGATGACTACATGGCTAAACAACTTAGCTTGTCAATAATACACCATACTGGGTATAAGATAACACGGCTTGTTTTAATATATGCTCCAAACATACCTTAAAGCCACAACAGTTGCATCAGTATTTAAAACATTTCAGAACTGGGAGTATTCAAAACTTATTTCACGCCCATAAAGCCTTCTGGAACTCCTCCACTGGCACATAGCAGGGGTTTAAATCACCAGTGGATACTTTCCCCTGCAAACAGGAATTTTCTGGTGGCGTAAGGACAGTTTCTATGCCATAATCTCCTAGGAAACAGCAGTTCAGAAAAGGAAGTCCAGTGATGCCCATCTGCTAGACAGTTCTTGTCTGCAACTGGCAGCCAAGACAACTGAAAAAAATGAGGTGTTCAAACCATGCTGGGTAAAGTACTCATACGGTTTCAGCACTTGGATGCATTTTATATCTATGGGCAGAAGTTAACCTTCAGCGCTTGATTGTTAACAGTTCAACATTGCAGTGTATCAACTTATCACTGTGATCACCTACAGTAGTGCCTTAGGAGGAAGAGTCCGATGAAGTATCCAAATGACTTCTGCAATAAAATATCCAAGCATAAAAAACATGCTTGTAAAAGGCTTCTGAGCTGGAGCTAACTATGGTGTTTACCACAACAACCTACATGAGGTATTTTTCTCAGAGATTTTAAAAGTACCTTACAAAAGTACCTCAAGAAAGTACTCAAAAAGTTCTTCAAAAAGTATTCAAGTGCCACCTCAAGAAATACAGGACAATGCAGTGCACATGCACACTAAATTATTAAATCATGAATTTTGTACAAACCACTTTTCTTTGATGGGTGACAGAGTTTGAGATCATCACATGTGCGTGCTGGGTGTTTCTTGGAGCCATCGGGACTGCGCATAGTTTCAATTTGGCTACTCAGTGACTTCAATGTGGCATGGACTCCTGGATCTGTCTTATTGTTGTCATCAGGGGCTGCTTCATCTTCAGTGAACTCCGGCAGTGGATCTGCCATACTGTCATCATAATGACCCATAATGTCACCAATGGCAGCTGTGAGATGACCTGAAGGGCCTGGAGGACCTGGAGGACCAGGATCACCTGGAGGACCCTGTAGGTAAAAGCCATCAGAGATGCACAAGATTCTCTTATTAGGAGAAATGACACCAATCTATGCATTCTATATCTCAGGAATTATGGTTAGAAATATATTTCCTGCAATATTAGTTTGATGTTTTAACTGAGATAAGGACTGAAGGATAATAAAATTAAAAACATTAATATGATATATCACTACTGTGTTTCCCACACACATGAATTAGTATAGCCTGAATACAGACTCTACATTCAGTCCCTGGCATCTCAAAAATAACAGAAAGGCATTGACAATTTGGTAGAAACAGGATAGGAGATAGAAAATAGAGCTGGATAGGATACAGGGCTGCTTGCAGAAGTTTAAAAAAAAAAGAGAAGAACTGAGCTTTATCAAAAGAAGTGTTCCTTTAACCTTGCTCTGAAGTATCTGTAAAGATTGGGCACTTCAGAGGGGCTTTTTGGCACTTTTAGCTAAAGCTGATTCAATCAGCTATTAGATAAAAGTGCAAAAAGGCCCCACTAAAGGCCAGAATCTTTACAGACATCGGGCAAGCTAGGTTGAAGTAACGCATTGCCTCTCCTGGGCATGCAGAAATGCTCCGAATTTAAATTAAAGCACCTTTTGCAGCGGGGGGTTACATCTCAAAGCACTCCAAGATATAGAAACAATAATAATGAACAGATAGGATTAGATAGGAAATAGGATGAAATAAGGGGAAAGGGAATTACCACGCATTTTTTGAGATAGGAAGAACAGCAATTCCAAATCTACTTTGTCAATGCCATTCATCATTTAGATACTTTTATGCTTGATTATTCATCTCATTTCCAAGATAAAGCCCAACGTTTTCAGTCTCGTCATCTAACCATGACTGTCACCCTTTTCTGAACCCACTCTAACTCTGTAATTCCCTTTTTAACATGAGGTGACCAAGGTGACAAAGGCTGTATGCAGATGACACTACTGCTGATTTATACAAATTCATTGTAATGCTATGCATTATTCACCATCGCATTCCTCATGTTGACTGATATCTTGTTAGCTTTTTTGACCACAGTTACATTTTGCTACAGGTTTTCATTGCTGTAACTATACTGACACCCAGGTCCCTTTTCTAAGTTGCTGTAGTTAATTTAGAACCCTAGTACTAGTCATTTTCATTTAACCTCTGATGTTAATTATTTTGCACATAACAACACATAATTTAATCTAATGCTATGCTGCCTACTCACTAATCTTCTCAGAAGCCTAAAGAAATCGCCAAGTTTTCTTTTTACTGACATGTTCAAAAAATTCAGAGAGATTAATAAGACATGATCTTTTTTGCAGAACCTATGCTGGTTAGATTTCAAAATCTCATGATCTTCCAGGTGTTTTATTTAAATGATATTTTAATTAAAAGGTAATGGAATCTCTCACATACAGATCCCAAGCTAAAGGCTATAATTTTTTGGATGATAATCTTTTTCTATGATTTTCCTTTGAATGTAGATACATTAGTTGTTAACTTCATGAAGAACTAATACAAGAATTAAGGTCCATATCTGCTGTTAGTTATATCAATGCAAATTCTATTAGTATTTTAATTCCATTGTTAATTATTTCACTGTTAATGCCATTAACAATTTTATTGTTCAACATTTACACCTAATTAACGGAGCAGTATATGGTCCTAAGCTATTAATAGTTAGCATAATCAAATATAAAGATTAATGAAATAATTCTTACAAGTATTTGTTTCAGTCATATTCCAAGCAATAAGAAGAATTGTTTAGAGTGGAATAAGGAACAGGGAATTGCTACTAATCTAAAATTAAGGCCCGTTAGTATGAGGAAAATCTCTCTTTCAAAATGTATCCGTGTGTGAGAGATTCACAAGGAACTTCATTAAACATGAGGCAAGACAGCTCTCTAGAAAATGTATCATAGAGGACAATCCCACACTAGAGTGAATGACAGATTTTCTCTATCTGTAACTTTGGAAGAGTAGTTTTTGATGGAAACTTCTAACACACTATATTTCATCTCACAAATGTCATGACTAAAACACTTTCTTCTGGAGTATTTGTGAAATTAAATATAATTAAGCATGGCTGTATTACCCTTAGATCTAGCATTCATTTACAGAATTATTTCTAAAAATATCTCATTACTTGATAGTACCTTATTTCCCTCATATGCTACATACTTACCTCAGGTCCTGCTTCTCCAACAGTTCCTCTTACACCAGGAGGTCCAATTGGCCCAAGGGGTCCAGAGTTTCCATCTTTGCCTGAAGGACCAACTGGACCTGGAGGGCCCTGAATAAAGTGGGGGAATTGAGGATGTGTTTTAATAGTAATAACAGCATAAGTCTTTAATAATAAACATGAATAATGTCTCATTCTGAAGTATTCAAGTGATGTTTTATGATTACTGAATTTAAAAACTGTTGCCACCTTCTTATCACAGGCTTAGAAGGACTGGGTTTCACCATCGTGCTTCTGAATGTGCTCAGGTTTATGCAAGATATCCCTCATCAATCTGCCACTGTTTCTAAAGATATCAGTCAGTTCAGTTCTTGGTGGTGCCCAGAGATCTGTGTAACCCCTCTCTACCCAGCTGTTGACAGACCTAAAGATTGACTCAGGCAGCTGGAAACAGTCAAAATACAGACTCCAGCCATAGCTCTTCAGACTCCAGCCTTTATACCTGAGGCTGTGAGATGTACAGCAACAGGGAGAAAGGGTCCACTGACTATATGTTGCTTTTGCATGAGCAGAATGAAACAAATGAGCAGAAAAAAGAAGAATCAGAACAGTTCTTTTTACCTGGCTACAAGTTATGCTTCTGTAAAATTGTGACCTTTACTATTAAATTATATATAGAGGAAGGTAACCACAACATGAGGTTACTTACACCCCAAGTTAAACATCAGCAAAAAAAGGAAATTGCAAAAAGGAAATCTAGCAGCATATACAAAAGAATATGGAAACTATATACTCACTCTAGGTCCAAAAGGACCTGGAATCCCAGCACTGCCCTGTTCACCAATTGGACCCTAAAAAAAAGATGGTGATAAAGATGAAGAAAATAATAATAGTAATAATAATAATAATCTTCCTCAACCTCAACTACAATGATTTTACCTGATCTATTTTTTGTTTTATTACAGGGCTAATAGGAATGTTAAAGACAGGGTATGCTAGCAAGCTTAGGTCTCTGTCTATCCTTCAGTTATACATTTATAAGTGGACAGACTGCTGAGAGGCAAAGGCAACTACAGTATATGTGAGCACTAAACACAAAGTAGGAGTTCTGCTCATTTTTCTGGAATTGCTCAGCCCATCATAAGGATTTCACCTGCACTTGACCTCAGGATTTCACCTGCACTAAGGCTGGAAACAGACATCACCGAATGATTCAGTTTGGCTGTATCCACTTCACTGAGCAAAACACACAACACCTGGATAAGGAGCAATGTGTCCTCCCAGGGTTTGAAAGGCCTGGTCCTGTGAACCACAGAAACACTGGGGAATGATTGGCCCCTGAAGCCCTGAGAGCACCTGCCCAGTTTTCCCTGCTTACCCAGACCAGGGGATCCCCAGGAACATATCAGAAAAAGCAAGGAAAATCTGGGCTTCCCCACTTACTCAGACCTGTCCTCTGGGATCTCTGGGGACCCATCTGGGTAAGTAGATCCCAGTGTGGAGGCACAGAGTTCCAGGGATTCCCTGAGTCTCATGCCTCCACACCAGGACCCACACAGGTTTTCCCTATTATGGAAACACAGCCCTAGAGGTCCTTGGGCATGTCTCCATATGTGTTGAACCCTGACTTCTCTGCTTATTGAAAGACACCCCAAAATTCTCCAGGGTGCTTCTCTGTGAGTGGGGAAAGCCAAGCAGGTACTTCCAGGGCTTTAGGGCCCCTGAAAACTCAATAACACCTCTTCGGGGTGATTGGAGATTGTGGGCAACTCATGCTGCTCACACTCTTCCAACACAGAGCTAATAGATGCCCACCATAACAAAGCAGAATTTATTACTGCCTTTTGTCATGCCACTGATTTTCCTTTGATGTGGTGTAACAAAGGGTAGGAACATCTATTTGCTCACCATTTGTGCTGCCATAAACATTTTTATGGTGGCATAAATGTGATATCAGGTGATATCTAAGTCCTAAGTGTTAAGAGTTTTTCTTTCATGGGCAGGATGCCGCTCCTTGCTATAAAACAGAAATGTTAAAATGTGGAAAATTACGATTGTTTCAGAAATGCATTGAAAAACAGCATATACAGGAAACCATCGGCATTCACTGTTTCAAATATTTGCGAATGCTGAACCTGCATCTTAAATACACTTAAAGGAGCTCCTTGGGAGCTTTGTGCTTGCTGCCGCCAGGCTCCCGCAGTCAGCTCCGTGCTCCTGCCATCACCAGCACAGTCATGCCGCACCCCCAGCCGCTGAGGGCACTGCGTTCGTCAACACAGACAGAGTTCGTCAACGCAGTGCCTTATTTGTTGACTTCACCATTTGCATGGGATACGAGAACCTATCCCCTGTGAATGGCAAGGGTCTCCTGTACATAGATATAACCACAATCAATAGAACTCACAGATTTCTTTATTGTGGGCAATTTCTTTATTGTGATACAACTTCTTAAACTTCAAGTTTTTGAACAACAGAACTGTGAGCTTACACATCCTGTACCATATTTTGGACTCTAATATCAATATTAATTCTAATAACAAAAAATAGGTTCCATATTGCCCAGGTTGATTAGCATGACATATAATGATCCTTAATTCACCTAGTAGGAGAGGAGCAAAAAAGAAGACTGGCAACTTAATATTATACTAACAACGTATATGGAAAGCATGTCCGTCGCTGTACACTGAATATTTGGCTCACTTTGCATTTTAATTAGCAAGAAAAGAAAGGGAAAAAGAAAAATAAAGACAACTTACAGGTGGACCAGGAAGACCCTGAAGACCAGTGAAACCTCTGTGTCCCTTCTGGCCTCTGTCACCTCGGTCTCCGTTATCACCTTTGTCACCACGAGGCCCTTGGGGACCCTGTAAGTATAAACATAGTGAAATGTAAGATTCTAGACTACCTAACACTGTTCACTTCTAAAGCTAGGAAACAAAGTGCCAAGGCATCCCAGGGTGCCTTGACATACTTGTACTGAAAATGATGCACAAGTAATTAACACTGAATTGACAGTAAGGTTCCCAGTAAATAACACTGGGAAGCTAGAGTGGAATGGAAACTAGAGTGAATGGAAGCTAGAGCTCCTAGTCTTTCTGATACTTTTCCCTGTTAAAAATAATTCAGATTGGACAGCAGTAAAACAGTCATAAAGAACTTACAGGCAAACCCCGTTTTCCAGCACGGCCAGGTGGACCCATTGGACCCCGAGAACCCTATAGGAAATGTACAAAGATGTCATGTGAAGCCTGGAATGATGTGTAATGTGCACAAGAACACAACATCACTGTCCCTAAATATGATAATAGAAACCAGCGTATGCTGAATTAAAATGCCTACTTACTACTTCACCCCTCTGCCCTGCATCTCCTTGTGGTCCAACTGGTCCTGGGGTACCTGGAGCACCCTGAACACCTGGTAAACCTGAAGGTCCTGGCTCACCACGATCACCCTGCAAAATACCATGATTTTGTATCAGGCATTTAAAAGGTGAAACCAAATTACATCAAAAGACACTTTACTATCCCTATGCTCCTGTTTAATGATTATGATTGATTGGGATTCTCTTATTCTTGGTCCTCAAATCTGAGCTTCTCTGAGCTGGTGTTCCCCAGCCTTGAAATCTGCCTTACTTCACAGACAATCAGAGCCCTGGTTTGGAACCGGAATGTAATTTTACAATTAGATTTCTGTATAGGAAAGTTTTGGAGCAATGGAGAAAAGGAATCAGCCATAGATTCAGAAAAGAATGTAGATTTATAGCAATGGCTTAACAAATAACATATTCTTACACGTTCTCCAACAGCTCCATCTCGTCCAGGAGTGCCATCATTACCAGCAGGTCCCTGTGGATGGGAGGGGGGGAAATAGGACGATGTCTTAATAGTTTTATTTGAAGAGCACAGTCTTGCCTTTGCCCAAAAATGGACTAAGTCTTTCCTATCTTCTACTTTTACAATTCTAAGCATATAATCACAGCAAGCTGCTCACTTTTGTATAGAACCAATTCACAATACTTACTTCTGGACCAGGTTCACCTACTGGACCAGTGGCACCTGATTGGCCAATAGGCCCCGGAGGACCTTTATCTCCTGGTGGGCCTGTTGGACCTTGTTTTCCTGGTGTGCCCTAGGAAGATGTGAAACACTTGATAAGTTATTAAACAAAGAAAGCATAACAGAATATAATGTTGATCAGTAAAATGTTATGCATCACCAACAACTGTAACTTCTAGAATTAAGAATGGAAGAAAGTATTCCAATACATTTTGAATATACTTTGACATATATATTAATTAACCAATTTAATTCAACTTTTAAAAGAATATTATATTATTGATATAGTACTCTATTGACTAGGATCCGTACTCTGAAGTTGATATTTCTAATTGATGTAAGGACCAGCTCCCATATAAACACAGATAATTGAGCTTCGTTCAGGGTCTGTGGTAAGCAAATGCTCCCCTTATTTCTAGTTTTAGTCAGAACTGAAACAGCTTTTGGATTAATTTAGAGCAACCTAATGCATATATAACATCTTGTTCACCTTTTTTGGCTCCAGTTTGTCCAGTTCAACATCTGTGGAACTTCTGCTTTTCCCAAGTTGCTTGCAAGCTTGGGAGAAGCTCTGGCTCAAATTACAAATTATTATCTATTAATTTGTACACTACTGAGGCTTTCATCATTACCCTGTGCTAGCCAGTCTACCACAGAAACTACTCTTTTTGACCATCTCCTATAAGACCAAAGCCAGAATTTCAGAAGCTTCTAAAGTAGACTGATATTTGTAACATAATAATGGGAGATGTACATCATTGCTCTGCTTAACAGAATATTACCTTGTTTATAGGACCTTGTTATCCTCTAGAGACTAGCCTACCAAGGAAAACAAGTTCTAGTATCAATGCTTGATTTCTTATTTGGGCACCTAAATGAGTCATCTAGTTTTAAAAGGTGTTAATATCATAATAGCAAAACTCAATTTGGAACATTTTGGCCAGAAGTCTTAACACTCCTAACCATTTACTGTTAACTCGTATCTCTGAGGTAAAGAGTCTCATCAAGTTCCATTATCTACGTCACGTTTGTACAGGTTACTTATTTACTTTATTTCCTCATGAATGGACTCTAAAGAAAATTAGAACCTTTGGACATTCTCCTCATCCTATGCAGGAGTTAGGAGGGAGATATATTACATCACAAAGGTCATTGGAATAATAAAAATAATGTGGTAGCTGAAATTCTGATTGTATTTTACTCACAGCAGGTCCAGGCAGTCCAGGCATGCCTCTCTCACCTCGCTGACCTGGCATACCAACAATACCTCTCTGACCAGTGGTTCCAGCTGGACCTGGGGGACCATCAGGACCCTGAATTTGACCAAGGAAAATAGTGTTGTTATAATTTTAAATTTCAGTAACTTCAACAGTAATAAGAAATCAAGAATTTATCTTAATGTAAGAGAAAGTTAACTACAAAATATTTTTATTTATTCATAACTTGTAAATGATACAGGGCTAAGAAGTTGTGACTAGACAACGTAACACTAGTTCTGAAGATAAAAGCAGGTAAAATGAAATTAGAAAATATAATTGTTTCAACAAAAATTTAATCTAGGTAAAAATTTAATCTATTCCCTCTCATACCTGAAATACGTGTTCTGTGTGAAAGACCCAGAGGATAACATGCTCTGTAGAGCATAGATAATCAGAATATATTGTAGAAACTTTCAGGCTACTTAATCTGTGTTTTGTATATAGTATAATATAACAAGTAGTTTCCATGTTTTTTCAAGAAGGTATAAACTTTTGACTTGCTAATAAAAAAGTATTATTAAAACCCTGCATTCCTGAAAGAAAAGAAATTAGATAAGCAAAGCTTACAGGTTGCCCATCTTCTCCTGCATCTCCTTTGTCTCCAGGACCACCTGGTGGCCCAGCTGGTCCACGATCTCCTACTCGGCCATGAGAACCAGGATCACCACGAAGCCCTGGAGGGCCTTCCTTTCCTGGCTCACCAATAGGCCCAGCAGGCCCCGGAGCTCCCTAATAAATAGTTAAAATATTTATTAAAATACCTTAATGCCCTTATTGACAGCATATCAATATCTAATTTAGTTTATGTGGCACAAATGCAAATTGTTTCTGTTCCTTCAAACATGCCTAGTCCTCATGGGGGTTTTTTAATGTCCTCATGGGGTTTTTGCTTTTTTCACATGTATGTTATGGCTCTCATTGTAAAAGAGCCAAAAGTGATGGATAATCTACAGGAATCATATCAGTCAAGGTAATTTCCTTTTAGAAGAAGTCCAAAATGGCATACATTGATGGGAGGCCTGCAGGAGAATGTCCAAAAAAAAATTTCTTTTAAGTATTTGGCCATTTAGTCAAACCACATCAATACATATTCCTGTTTAGCAGAGAACATCTTATATATCTAGCAGGGTGTTTTGACATCACCTTGCTTATGACAAATGCACAGCGAATAAGAGTAATATTGCCCTTTATCATTAAACCATTTCAAAACTGTATTTAAAACAAGTGATTTACCTGCAAACATGGCTGGATTGTCAAGCCAGGGAAAGTATGGCTAAAGTCTTTAGTCACTATTACTAAGCAAAGTTGTTTTTCTGTTTAACTGGTTGAGTTTTTCCCCCTTCCTATCTCTATAATTTGTTTTTCATTTACTATATGAGTATTTTCATTGATGAGATGACATTGAAAAGTGCACAAAATGCCCCATACAAACACACACACCAGTTATTATAAAAAAGGAGCCACAGCATAAAATCTAGATAAAATTCAAAATTATCATAATCTTTATTTTTTCCTCTCTAAGGAAATAGCTCAACCAAGAATAGGATGACTAGCTCAGGGCCACTGAAGTCAATTGAAAGGATTTTAATTGTCTTCAATAGTCATTAAAAGAGGCTTTATTTAACCTAGAACAGGAGTGTCAAAGATACAGCCCATGGGCCAGATCCAGCTTGCAGAGCCCTGTCATCTGACCCATAGTGCTTCTCATGTACCTCCAACTACATCTGCATGGCATATGTGATGTGTCCCAGACCAGTCCAGGTGCCACATGCAGCATACATTCACCCTGGCCCCAACCCTGCCAGCTGCAGTACACAGTATAGAGTATACAGTATATACTACACAGTATGTAGTATACAGGTCCAATCTAGGGCATACGCTGCATGTGGTGCACAAGGCTACCCTGGGGTATTTGCTGAATGCAGTGTTCAGGATCATTCTGCATGCGGTGCCCTCACAAAGCAGCCCCATATGCTGAATTCAGTTCACAGGCCAGGTCTGCAGGCCCAATTTAACCCACAAATTGGTCCCATACCACTCATCCAGCCCATAGTTTGATCAGGTCCAATTTAGAACTTGATCCTAAGCCCACCGACATCAATGGAAACAGGATGTTCCCTTCATCAGGCACAAGATCAGGCCATTGACATTACAGATCTTTTCTAAGAAGCTTTGATCTGTTCAAAATGTTAACTACCACATGACAGAATGCTCCTGTCAGAACAAGCAAACTGACTTACAGTAGGCCCTGGAGGTCCGACTCTTCCAGCAGATCCAGGAAATCCTGTCGCACCCTAGAAATATATTTATATATGAGCATCTGAAAAAACAAACTATTGCCAATTGCCTGAAATGCTTTACAGTCACCAAACAATAAACTCAAACTGGCATGTCTCTGATATTATTACTGAATACACAGGACAAGCTCGGATTAAGAAAGATTTAAACATTTCTCAGATGTAAAATAGTGTTATTCATTAATCACAGCTAATTCATAAAAAATAAAGACTACTTACTGGTGGACCCTGAGTGCCACGACCACCTTTTAGACCAGGAACACCAGAAGGACCCTAAATAGAAAAGAGAATGGGATGGGTGACTGATAGTAAACAGCATAATAGGATTAAATGAGCAATACCAACACAGGTCTGCGTTCATTCATTTTGCTTTTACTTACTGGTGGGCCAGGAGACCCAGCAAGGCCTTGTGGGCCTGGTGATCCAGCATCCCCTTTCTGTCCAGGTTCTCCAGGTTCCCCTTTCACACCTGGCTGACCATCAGGGCCCTATGAAGAATAATGTGTGTGATACAAATCAAGTTAGAAGACATCAAGCCTTTCCAGTGTTAGAATCAGTAAACACTCTAATAAAGGTTTGGTGAGCAAATCAGTCTGAAGAGGAGAAGTAATATTTTCTTTTGGAGGGACAGCTAAAGTAACTTGCAGTAATTTGCCATAAAATAGAGTAATCCAAAAAAGATTTCTTGATTTGTTTATTTGGTGAGGGGGACTGTTTATTTACATATTTCATTTGCTGGGGTTTAGTTGGTTTATTTATTTGGGGATTTGTATTTGTAAAAGTTCTGTGTAATGAGTCAATTATCCTACCAACAATGTCTTCTATTCTTTCTTCTTACTTCACATTTCTCTCTTTCCTCAACCCCTTGAGTTCTTTCTTCTCATTCTTCATGGGCATATTTTGAATATTCAAAATTAAAAGAGATTGAACCATCTCACTAGTTATTGTACTGTCGTTTTTCCAGTGGAAGTAGGTGCTTACAAATATTTGGGAAAAGGAGGTCAGCTTTATTCTAGTACCAATGAATTATTTCATTGAAACAACAGTATGGGAAAAATTAAGTATTTATGGACATTCACAAACTTCTCATTCATTTCCCTTTCCCATTCCAAACTCCACTGCAATTCTTTGCTACCCTTCAGCAGATGACAATTTGTGCTTTTCTTTTTTCAACCTCAAAGCAAATATTTTCACATGTTAACAAAAATGTGTAATCTGGTTAATAATGATATAACTCTATCAACAAAACAGTTTTCAACTTGCTGGTGTTTTCATTGACCCACTATTGAATAGTAATATTGAAATATTAAATATGATATGAGAAGAAAAGTGGGAAAGTCCTTTTAAAAGACAAAAACATGACTTGTTCTAAAAATATTGAAAAATTCATTAAGTAAAAATGTTAAATAGCATTTAAATTATGGTATAATTAAAGGTGGCTGAATAGTGGTACAAGACACATACCGGAGGACCAGCAAAACCGACAGCACCAGTTGGGCCATTTTCACCACGGGAACCCTGGCCAAGAAATACAGAATGGTTGTTTCACATCACATAAGAGGTTAGCTTTAACAGTACAATCCAGAGAGAAGTGTAGAATCTGCAACTGCATTAATTCTAGCTGCAAATTCAGGGGTCAAACGAGATGACCCTTGATGTCCCTTTCCAATCCCATGATTCCATGATTTATTTCTTTTAGATAACTAAAAAATCTAAACTAAATATCTATCTCAAAATATAACAGAACAACAGTATATATACATAACTCAAATAACTCACTAGGCTAAATTCAACTTTCAGCATTACAAATGTAACTGAAAGCAGAGTTTGGTCTAATAAATACATATTGTGTAACCCACTATTCCATTCTTTTGGGCTGAAAGCAAAAATATTAATTGAAACATATGATTCCTAAGTGATAAGACCACTGGGGCTATAAAGCTGCCACAACTAAAAATTCCATTGTATGTGTGTCTGAGGGAGGAGTGGAGCCTGAATGCAGCTGAACTCCAGCAGGCCCCAGCTGCTCTAACAGTTGCTCTAATTTACAGTTGAATTGAGGCTCTTCTGATTTATAACATAGGCAACATAAGGGATTGGGAAGTACAATGTAATTGTGCCCCTGCCTTGGTCACACCCAACTATCTGAGCTGACAATTCCCAAATCATCAAAAATAATCTGAAATTAGGAATATGCTAAAATAAACAATATGAGGACTGAGATCATCAGAATTATCATACTTCTCTCACCCTTTGTCCTTAATAAATACAATATGTCAGGAGTATGTTTTTTTAAAAAAAGGCTCAGGTAACTACCAAGGATGTGTCTAATGATAAGTATGGCAATATGATTTCAGATGTGAGGGAAGGTGCAGTAGCTTTGAAGACATTTATAAAAGGATGAATAATTGTAGTTAAAATGGCAACAAGGCAGAAACTGTAGCCTATGGTTGAAGTATGCAAGAAAAGGAGGAGAAAGGATGAAAGTAGAGCAGCCAGTGAGAGAAACTACTGGAAATCAGGTCAACCTAATACAGATGCACCCTGTTAAATATCAGCACCCTACTGAGATCTCTTAGCATTTGGTATGAAGAAGGCAGAGTTATTTACTCACCGGATTTCCACGGGAGCCAGGAGGACCAACTAAACCTCGTGGACCAGATTCACCCTTAAAATGAAGTTGATAGGTTATTTCTCACACAGTTTGTCTGGAGAGGAGTATATTTGCAACAATATATGGTTTTATTAGGAAAATTTAACACAAAAATATCAACTTTCATTTTATAAAAATCCCATTACCTTTTCACCAGTGGGACCTGCAGGACCCATTGGACCTAATGGACCTGGAAGACCCTGTTGAGCAAAGCAGTAAGAGACATTATGGAGAGAAAAGTAAAGTTTCAGAACTCCTGGTCTATTCTATGTTAACATTTCCTTCTGCATTTTTGTTCCTTAAGATTCTTTCTCATTGCCCTAGACATTTTGTTTCACCTTCCTTAGCATTCATTTAGTACTTACTTCCTGCCTTTTAATCTGTTTTAATTACAGACATCACATGGTATCTGTAGAGAAGGCCTAATGATCAAAGAAGTCCTGGGTTTAGTTTGTCCTTTATTTCAGGAGAAAATGAAGAAAAGTTTTTTGGTCATATTTGCACTAAGCATCTCCAGACCTCTGCTCACTTTGTTCAGAGGTGTTTAACTATTTAAAGAAAAAATCTCTACCAGCACTTTCAAAAACTCATTTATTCATATCAGGCAAACTCCACTACAAAATATCCTTTTCCTTTTGCATGACATTTAGGATAATTGATTCCAATTTCTCCCCTTACATCACTCTTACTTACACTGAATAAGCCTACAACAATAATCAGATAGCCTTCCTGAATACTTAATTCACCAATTATGATTCTTGTCCACTAGAAACAGGAAGTCAAAGACTGTACGAATCAACATTTTGAAACCCACCCAACACCAAAAGCTGTGATGTTACTTGCCTCATGTTATGGATCAATATATTCAATATTTAAAAATGGAAATTTATTGCATCACTTCCAGTGCTCAAGCGGCATTCTCCTCCATGTTTTAGTTGAAGGGTCTAAATCTAGTTCGTCATGCTCACACTTACTTGTTCACTGTCTCACCCTAGGAGATTGCTTTTGTATAGTTTCATACAGTATATATCTATGCACCTGTAGTTTTCCATTTTTCTAAGTCCTATGTAATCCCTCTGGTCCCCAAATGCATTATATAATTAACCTACTACAGAATCTCAATTTTGAAACATATTCATGCTTTGATCTCATGCTTTTTTCAGCATCTGAATAATTGTTCTATTTTGTATGTGAAAATGCATTCTTAAAGGAAAAAAAATAAAGAGACGCACTAATGCAGCTGACTTCACAAAAAGCTCCATGGGTATTTCCAAGGGTTCCAACAGCATCTTAAACGTTTTAGTCTTTTTTGTGTTTCTTCAATATCTTTTGTTAGGAAAGACTCAGATAACATGAGATGAACTCAGCCCCAAAATAAACTCTAAGGCCCAGCTCCTTAAAGGTAATTTGGTGCCTAAGTATTTCATTTAAGTATTTCTAACATTTTCTAAGCAACTGAATACTCAGCTGCTACCTAGTACCTGCATCGGTATCTAAATCTCCTATGCACTCAAATGTCCACCAGTCAACATTTGCAAAGGCATCTAAATATTGATGCTACACAACAAGCTGCTCAGAGTCTGACTTCAGCTGAAGCTCCAGAGGCCCTGAACCAGACTGCACAAACTAGATAGATGAACAATGACCCACCTAAGGCCATGGTCCTGTAAGCATGTTCTGAGCATACAAAACACCAGCTCTCTTTCAGATCTCAAACAGGAGGGTCACATACAGGCTAACAATTGGTGGACCAATAGTAGCATGCTGCACAAAATAAGATGGACTAGGCAAATGTATGGAAAACACAAGATTGATATTGAGCCACAGCAGTAGCTGAGAAGTCAGAAAGAAAGAGAGTTTCAATTGTTAGGACACAGGCTACATAGGTGACTGACTAGCTTAGGAACCTAACTGTAGCAGATAATTCATGTCTGAAGATCCAGAGTGGGTGAAGGTGCCTGTTTCAGCTCTGGTACCCAAGGCCAGTCTGTCAGGGCCTAAGCTTTTCTCCTTCCTTCTTTGCCCCTTTTCCTCAGTACGCATTTCATTTTCATCCAATTTAGGTAGTCTCATGCTCAGCTTGATGGTTTCTGAAAAGTCCCTTTCTTAAAAGTCAGGCTGTCCCTATGCACTGTGCAGGGAGCCTGGGTGACTCATTAGCATTAATAAGTAGCAACTGGTCGCGGAGGGGTTAGACACTGCAATGTGGAATGCAGTATCCCTTATCTGCTTTTCAATATCAGAGCTAAAGTTCTTGGAGCCAATTGTCAATCCATGGTATTGAGTTGGTGCATATAGTCTGCTTCAGATGTCCAGCCATGCTAACTTAGTGGGCAGCACCATCACGTGGAGGCATTTTGAAGAGGAACAATAAGTTTACTTACTCTTGCACCATCATTTCCTGCTGTACCTTCAGCACCTTTCTCCCCCACGCCGCCCTATGGAGAATATCCAGAAAGTCCAGATTATATTGGATATGGAACTATACCAATTGCAGCATTATCCAAAGAAAACTAATTCAACTATTTGAGGGAGCAAAAGCAAGGATACTTACCCGGTCACCCTTGGGGCCTGGAGTTCCAGCAATACCTCTTTCTCCAGGCATACCCTGAAGACCAGGAGGGCCTGGATCACCTGGGGTCCCAGTAGGGCCTGGATTGCCCTGAAATCAATAGAAAATAAATTCTAAACTATTCAGTTAAGATAGGCTTTTGTCTTTAGGCTGCAAAACACTCTGTGCCCCTGAGGAAGCCTCTTAAGTATATTTGCAAGTAGCAATTTTTTCTTTAACTTGGATCTTGCTCATCTCCCGCCATTTTTTTCTTTTCCCATTTTATTTTTCAGAAAATAAAGCCACTGTATTACTTTCAGTTTATCACCACTTTATAGCAGGTATTCATGAGTCTAGTGTCTGGCAATGGAGGGAGACCATGAGACCGAAGAAGCACATAAGGTGGACTTTGGGACTTTTCACCTCTGGACCTTTAGTCTAGGGACAGACATTACATATAAACCAGTTTAAGTGATCAGAAACTGGTTTAAACCTGTAACAGAACAGATGTCCAGTGTACATCAACCAGTTTGAAAATGGCTGAAACCAGTCTGAAATAAACCTGGTTGAATGTAGTATCGGACTTAACTGATTTGGGTCAAACTGGTTTGTGCAATGTCTGTCCCAGACCCCTTGCTGGTTCAAGTTAAACCAGACTTCCTCCGCATCCTGGCATGCTCTCTGGGCTGGGCAGGGCTCTCTGCTCCACAGAAGGGCTGGCCCCTCCCCTCTGCTCCCCTGCAGCTCTGGCAGAGACATGCAGGCACAACAGTGTCTGTCTGGCTTCCCCCTGCTCTCCCTCTCCCCTCACCACTCTCTGCTAAGCAGGAATCCCCCCTCCCCTCTGCCTTACACAGACACACAGCATTAGCTAGCAGACTACATGGTAGATATGGTGTGTGCTGTGACAGACAGCAGTGTCACCTTCTCAACAGCTCAGCTGGTAATGTCCCTTCATGCCTTCTTTGTTTAAGAAGAGCTTGAACTAATGAGAGAGGCTGCTTGTTTTCTGATGAGGTGATAAATGCTGGGGCCTGGCCACAACCCCTCAGCTCAGCTCTGTGGAAGGGAATGTCTGTACAGTTACAAAGTGATTTAGCCTAGCCAGGTTAGACTAACCTGCAAAGATTGAATCAATTCAGACTCAGGCTTTTTTGAATGTCTGTCCCTAGCCTTAATGTCAGACTAGTTTTCCTGAAGAAAATTAGATCAGCCTTCAGCGTGTCATTTACTAATATCTAATTGGGTATTGCCAAGAATAGAGATTCCTTGACTGCGCCCTGCTTTTCAGAGCTATGCTACTTATGCACACTGTAATAAATCTGGTGGCAGCATGGCAATTCTACAAAATGAAGGGATCCCATGTCACAACCAATGCAGCTCTGATCTAAGACTGCCTGGAGCAGCACAAGATATCTACCATAGGAGTAGCTGCGAGCTGATTACATTTCCTTATGAGACTCAGACCCATGCTTAATTCCGTATTGTAAACAGACAAGATTCTCCCAGAATTTTAGGAACCTCTGAATCCCTTATTTCAAGAAGCTTTATCAGTGTAAATTGAATGAAAAACATAATGCCTCATTATAGTGTGATTTCTGCATTATATTAATTTTTTTGGTGGAATAAATTCAATGAACTTTGCAGAAGCACTGTCCTCTTGCAGGTCTTATGCAAATAAGATGACCTTTTATAAGAATATTCCAACCAAAAAGATTTGTAAATAAAATAAGAAAAATGCATGTCTCTTGTATAATGTACCTTTGGACCATCAGGACCATGACCTCCAGCCATACCCTTTTCACCTTGAAGTCCTGGTGCACCTGGTTCTCCTCTCTCCCCTGGATTGCCACGTTCACCCTATGAAACATATATTGTGAATTATCTGGTAGTCTGCAAATATATTTAATAGAAAAAATCATAAATGTGCTTGAAAATGGAAATACTGTTCAAATAGACAACTTCTGTTCAGGAAATGCCTTATGGAAGGGCTGAACAAACAACCAAGCCAACCTTTTTTTTAATCTTTAGAGATACATAATGTGATAAAGCTTTTATAATAATTGCACCTTTTTCATGACATATACCATAAAATTTCTTCATTTCAAAGATTTCAAAATGCTTTACAATAACTGAGCTCTGTGAAACTATTGTTACTGATAATTCCACAGCACCAGTATTATAAGTAAAAATGAATATTTTTTTAAAATAATTTTATGAATGAGTAAATTAAAAGTTGCTTCAGATCACACAGGTTATCAGTGCCACAGTAGAACCCCAAAGGCCAGGTTTGGGAGAGATATACTTACTCTTGGACCTAATGGGCCTACAGCTCCAGGATCCCCAGGAACACCCTGTGAAAAAGAGGAATAAGAGTTGGAAATAAAGTGTTATTCAGAACACGTTTTTAGGTATGGAAAATAGATATAAAAGATTTTAGTAGTCTGCAGTGGTGTGAATGCAAGTGGGGAATTCCAAATGCAGGCTGTCCATGAAAAAAGAAGATAATTTAATCAAATCCAGATTTTGCACCCCTTCTTCATGCTGAGTATCTTACTCAATGAATAGTCTTCAGAGACCTTTTTGCAGAATATGGCAAAATTTCCTGTGATTCAGAGTGGGAGAACCTAGCCTAAAGAGAACTGGAAAGTAATAATTCAAGAAGGAAAAAAGTAAAACCATTTTATGAAGCAAGCAAAACTCAGTAAAGTCTTGTTGAGTTACAAATATCTCACCTGATCTCCTGGCTTTCCTCCTTCCCCTGGAGGACCCGGTGTCCCTGGCAAACCCTAAAAGACGGAAAGGTCATTGTGCATATAGATTAATTGAAATAATATAATTATTGTTAGTTTCACATACAGTAGTTTCACACACAGGAAAAAAGGGGCATGTTTTGTCCTCAAAGATCCCAATCAAATTTCTGGCATTCCAGAAAAAGGAGACACAGCTTCTCTTTCTTTTTATATCTAGTCATGTGCAGTGTGTATGTCTAAGACCTTTTTATACAAAGATCTTGTGGTTTGATTCTGCTGTCCACAGTACTATCAAAGCAACTAAAGTGTTCATCTCTTGGATATCTGCTAAATTGAAACATGCTCTGTGGTCTCCAACCATTCTAAAATTTTTCCACATCAAAATATGAAATGGTAAATAAGCGTTTTTGCTAACCAAGATGCTTAATGTATAGCCATAGATGGAGCTAAGATCTACTAAATATTCTTAGAAACACTATCTTCGTTATGTAGATTTTTTTTAATATCACTATTTCGAATTTCTCAGATTACAAAGAAAAAAGTGCCCTAATTATTTTGGTGGGGGAAAAATGCTGTTATACATACCTGAAAGCCTGTGGGGCCTGGAGGACCTTGTTCTCCTCTTTCCCCTGCTAAGCCCTAAAAAAAGAAGAGAGGACTGTACAGCGTAGAAATGTAGCCAGGTTCCATGCATGTATTCTCTACCTGAAGGTTCATATCTACTAATACAATATATTTGCAATGATTTCTTATCATTGTTATTTATTATTGTTTATTCCATTTCAAGAGAAAAGTGAAACTTGGACAAGACCAAATTAGATCTTTTTAAAATCCTGGGCTAAATTACATGCTGGTATAAATGGCCTAAACTCTGAGGTCAAACATTAATCTGCAGGTGGAAATCTATGCAGAAGCAAAGGTTGGGTAGACAGAGAGAGAGGCAGAGAGACAGATGTTGAAAAGTTGACTTACAGGTGGACCAACAGGACCAGAAGGGCCAACTTCACCATCTTTACCAGGAGCACCCTAAAGCAACATAACAAAAGAAGAAAACTTCTTGTATAGCAAACAAGCATAATAAAAAAATATATTTTTGTATAATCAATAAAAAAATATAAAAATAATACTCACTCTCTGCCCTGGGACACCAGCATTGCCTGCTTCTCCAGGTTTTCCAGGATCACCCTAATTTGAAAGAAAAGTTTTAATTTTAGAGATTATTTTCCTCCATGTAAGTATGTTTGCCTCTGAAAGTAAAGCTAGCTAGATAATTAAATGCTGATTAAGAAGCATTGTACTCACACTGCTGCCTTTTGGTCCTGGAAGACCCATGCTGCCTGGCTGACCCCGAATACCTATTGATCCTGCTGGGCCTGGACGTCCATCTTCTCCTGGTGCACCCTATAACAGTCATTATTTATCATATGATGCTACAAATATTCTCTGCTGTTTTCCCATGAGTTTTTTGTTCAAGTAGCTTCAACGTCTATTAATTCTCCGAAGACTCAGAAGCTCTCTTACTGACATTTTTAAAAGTCTTCCCATTTAATTTACTAAGAGAGTATGGACCCTGCATTATTTTGAAAGAATAACTGCCTTAACATGGTATCAAAGTATTGGACAAATATTTTGTTAGAAGTTAATAACTGCCTAGTATGTTAATAGTCATTTCCAAAAAGAGCACAGCAAATAGGATCTAGGACTTTTATAAGAAGAGCAGGGTGCAGGGCCCAGGACAAATCAGCTCATGTGTGGCCCTGCCCCTACTCCAATCCCACACGCCCTAGATATGAAGAAGGATGGCGGTGGCTGGGGGTGGTGGTAGTGAGTGGCCGGACGCGAAGCCAGTGATGATGGCACAGAGTCACCACGGCCACTATGCCTGACTCCAGAGGGCCCCCCAAAGCATGGGACCTGGGGCAGTCACCCCAATTCGCTCCCACACCAGGGACGGCCCTGTTTACATGTAATCAAAAAATATCTTGAAGTGTAGCTGTTACTAACAATGGTATTTAGTTCTAAAATTTTTCATTTCATAATTTAAAAAATTAAAATTATATTTAATTACTTGCTACAGATTTCTAACTTTTAATATTTCCTTTGTTATATTTTTACATTCTTAACGGTAATTATAAATACTTCTGTATTGCTATATTCTTTGTTTGCTAGTATTGTGGTAAAAATGAACAATTTAGCATTTGAATATCTGATATGGCATTACAGGCAGTCTTGCTGGAGCTAAACAGTCAATATAGGAGAATTATTAGGCAAAAATATTCTGAGTTTCTTACAAACCTGAGGACATACTGAATGCACTAGGAACTGCATTTCTTACGATAGCTGTTATTCAGTATATACTTATATACCTATACAATCTAGGAAAACTGATTTGCAGCAAATCATTAACTTAGTAACACTAATTAACTCATTAATAGGTGGCATTTAGATGGACCTGCTCACCTGAAGAAGTTATAAAATCACACGTTGATATGGGTAGCTTCAAGGAAAGGGGCTTTCAAAGTATTGAAGTATTGAAGAAAAAATAACTGTATATCTCCTTCTCACTCCTAGATTACTCACCAAAGGACCAAGTTTTCCTTCAGGACCTTGAACACCTGGATTTCCTGTGAGACCCTAAAAGATTAGTATAAAATTGATATAAATCTATGCATATGCTTCTAATTCACACCAGAAAATTGTAAATGAATTCAGAAGCTGCACTCAGTATCTGATTATCACACTAATACCAAGATATTTTTCACTTGGGTGGCAATACAAATGAGAAATCATTTCACACTACCCTTCCATAAAGGCTTCTCCTCACCAACTGCATCACCAAACTCCTTATCCTTATCTTAAAAGTCATGTACATTTTCTGCTCTGTGTCTTTCTGTTTCCCCTATTGCTGCTTACACTCCTCTCAAGCCTCCAACTGTGATGGCTAGAAAATGATATTTATTGATTTGCTTTTGGGAATTGGATTGAAGATAAAGTAGATATGTATTAGAATAATGGTCCAGGGGGATGGCAAGGGTTAATTGGTCTCTAAAAGCCTGTTTGTGGCAAAGTTTCCTTCAAGGGCCGCTGTGTCTGGAACAGGTGTAAACAGGCTGGGAAACATGAACAGTGTACCATAACAGGGGATAGGCTTGCTGCATTGGTGCCAGGTCACATTGACTAGTTGCAGAGCCCTTGGGATTTCCAGTTTTGGAGATGAAATAAATTAGGAAGCTAGAGCATGCTCAAATTAAGATGCATGCATGTGATGGGCTTGGGAAACAAAGGAGTATGCTGACAGAACAGAATATGTACAGTATGAAGGCCACAGGAAAAAAACAATCAATGATACCCAGGAATGAAGAGTCATCAGAGGAGAAAAAGAACACAAAAGGAGGGATTTCAGAGGAGCAAAAGGTCCCTGAGTGGGACAATATAGGCCACCATGGACAGAGGGCACACCACCAGTCCGTTTCACCCATCCCCCTGGGGGTGGAAGGGAGGGGGGGGCTTGGCCCTTGACCTCCAGGCTGCTGACATCTGACATTCAAGAAAGAACCACAGGGTGAAGCTCACATACTGGCCAGATGTACCTTCCCTCTGTAAACCCTAGGACTGATAAATATAGAATCATAGAGGTTATTTTGTTTGCCTTGCCTGCATTTTTCTTGTCTGCTATCACTGTGTATCAATAAAATTTGCCTATTATTGAATGGAGAAGTCATGGTCGGTCTGAGGGTTTGGGTCCACTGGGTCATAAATCCAGTGCCAACACACTGGTCCATCCACTTTATCTGTCCCACTCTCCCTTAGTGTTCTGTGTCACTCCTTATTCTTGGAACTGATTTTCTCTCCTTGTTTGAAGCATTCAAATTCCTCCTCAAACATTTCTTCTGTAAAACCTTACAACAGTATGTGCTGCACTATTAAAAAACAATACACCAATTTAGTGAGGCTTTGAAATAGAGCAGGGTGCAGGGCCCAGGGCAAATCAGCTCATGTGTGGCCCCGCCCCTACTCCAATCCCACACACCCTAGATATGAAGAACGATGGCGGTGGCTGGGGGTGGTGGTAGTGAGTGGCCGGACACGAAGCCAGTGATGATGGCACAGAGTCACCACAGCCACTCTGTCTGGCTCCAGAGGGCCCCCCAAAGCACGGGACCCGGGGCAGTCACCTCAATTCCACCTTGTATTTGTTACATGCTCACATTTCTCTGGACTGAACTGTCTGATTTAGATATAGACCATGACCTTTTGAAGTTAATTGGAATCTTCCCTTGACTTCAATGGGAAGAGAATCAAATTCTTTCCACTGAATTCAAGGCCAGGTCTTTGATGAAGGCATTAAAGCTAAAAAAGAAGTGATTCCTATATGTAACTTTTATAACAATTTTTTAATCCTGGAAAGTTTGTCACCCTCCCACAAATGAAAGGTGTCAGGACATCATAATATGTTATTTCCTTACCCTAGCACCTGGGAGGCCAGGTTCACCTGGACGCCCAGGATCTCCCTGGCCTCCTTTAGGACCAGAAGAACCTGCTGGACCACGCTCCCCCTGAGCTCCCTGAAATGATATCAAAGCACCACAAGTCAGACAATAGGTATAACAACAGTAGTAACATAAAGCAAAAGAAAAATGTATGTGTGTGTGTGTGTGTGTATTCTATTAGCATCATTTATCAACATTTTTCCAAAGTACTCTGAACCAAACCTTTAAAATGTAGATGTGGTGTCTTGTATAAAATTAACTAACATAGCTCATTTAGAATTCTTAGAATCCTATAAAGAAGGTAATAATCTATGGACCTGCTAGACATAAATGTGTCTACATCAGGGATGCTAACCCCCCAGCCTACATTCCAAATCTAGCCGTTCCAAAGTCATGGCATCCAGCTTGAGGGCTTTCCACCTTTCCTCCACTGCCAAATGTCCAAGCCCCACATGGGCAAATTGAGGCTAGGCCACATCCTCTCCCCTGGCATAGCTGGACTACCCCCTACCCCCTACAGAGTCAGATCCGGGCTGGGCCATGTCCTTCTCCCCCTCCCCCCTGCAGAGCTGGAATGGGCCCACTGTACCCACTCCACATTCTGGATCAGGTCCACTAGCTGGATCTGGCCTACAGTCAGACCAGGCTATGTCTACCTGGCCCACAGAGCAAAAAGTTTGAGAATCAGTGATATAGCTAAATTTACCAGTATGTAACTTATCTATTAGGCAACACAAAGAAGAATGGACTTTTCTGGTCAGAAGAATAGTCAAGGAAGAGATATTCTGCATCTAGGAAATATTCTGTTTTCAAATGATCTCTCCTAACTATACAATTAATCCAACAAAAGATACCATCACAAACAAACCTTGTCTCCAAAGGCAGTAGCTTAAAATGCAGTGCAAAATACACCATAGGTTTGCTGGTGCTCAATGATTCAAGATAAGCCCTGAGATTCAAAGGCAGAGGCAGAGTGTCTGCAGTGTGTCCTTCTCCTCTGCTCTTATCTATACCATGTTACAGGGCCATTTTGGTGTTTAAAGACTTGTTGGCCCAAGAGGACCTTCCAGGCCTATGTTCCTGTATTTCTTCCCCTGGTCTCAATGTATTTAAGAGCCTACTGCCATATGGTATTTCCTTTGGCGCCGCTTCCAGAAATTTAACAGCTTTACCCAATTTCCACAGCAATCTTCTCACTTAAATGTTCTTTTGTCATATACATCTATGCATAATCAATATCTAGATGCTTTATATTATCATACCTTTGGTCCAGGCAAGCCATCAGAACCTGGAAAACCACGGTTACCAGGAGCACCCTGTGAAAAAAAAAAATCAGATAACTCTCATTATCAGCTTGGTTTTTAAAGGATTTATAATGAAAAATCTGATTTTATAGGGTTTTGGAACTCGGTTTATTTTCTTACAAAAGCATTTTCCTCAAATCTGTTCCTCAAATCTGTTCTGTCGCTTTATATTAGTGACAAAATATTTAAGTATGTATCTTGCACATTTAAAACCTTTGTGCATCTTGAAAAGCATGTTAGCCTGTGAATAACTCCAAGGTTATTTGCATAAAAATGCCACCTAATCAAGAATGTCCTGTTTTATCTGTTCTACTTCTATCTTTATCTCTATATGTGTGGAGTGCCATTCTGCTATCAAAAGACTTGATGCACAAATTAACATGTTGAGTTATAAAGTACTGTATAAAAAGCCAGACTTTAATCTCCCTCCCAAGATAAACACAAACAAAAGGAAGTAGGTGGCATTCAGTGTGGGTGGATGCATCTTTCCAGGTCTAGTTCTGCATCACAAAAGAAAGTATCCTATCTTTTCAAACAATTGGGTCATAAAATTACTATCCTCCAAAACAGCCCACAATAGCAGTTTTCAGTATTAAAAGTTTGGCTTCACCCATCCCTCACTTTAAGGAAACTCTCATTCAGGTCCATATATGTTTTGCACTATGGAGGCACATCATTAGAAAAATGTACATTTGCTTTTCTTACCCTTTCTCCAACAGGACCTGGTGGACCTACTGACCCTGGATCACCACGAGGGCCTCTTTTCCCTTCTTCACCCAGTGGTCCAATAGGACCCTGAGAACCTTGTGGACCCTACAGAAAATATTTGAACATTTAAAATAAAGAAAATAAACCATTTATGGAGGCCATATCAAACCTTGTTTCTTCTAGCATAACCATAAACATTTACCCAAGCAGCAAAGACCAAAACTGAGTGGCTAGATTTTGAAATTTTTGAATTAGTTACAAAATGGAATTATTCACACCCATATTTTTCTTTCTGAAGTGTTTAGAAACTAACATTTGAGTAGGAGATGACTTGTGAATGGATTGTATTTCTGAAATTTGGTTTCTTGTAATTATATTTTTGCTTGTGTTTGATACAACACTATATAATTGTGAAAAGTATGACTCACCAAGCAGGCAACTTTAAGGAAAACAAACGTAAAGGTTCAAATAGCTTATGGATTTCACCAGTACATATAGGACATGATACTTGACTAATGTACAACAAGCCAGACTTTAATGACCATTCTTTTAAATGGCCTTAAGCAACTGATAGTACAGTCAAGTCAGTACTCAAGGAACCATTATGAAGGAATTGGCAAGTTATTACTGACCTCAAGCGAACACAAACTTACATCTCATGTGGCTATGCTTTGGATAGTCTTCTTATAACGCTAAGGCCAAGTATGCATTGTTACATTATCAGATCTACCAGTATTCTTTGATACTGTTGATCAGAAGGTGATGCTCAGTCATCTGTGAGCCCATCCTGGATGGACTAAGTTGCTTTTGAGTAGTTTTGCTCATGCAGAAGGTTCTTACGGGCAAGCTGCTGGTGGTGCTCTAGGGCTCTCATTCAATTAAACAGAGTTTAATTACATTACCGCTAAAATTCAGCATTTATGTCACACATTTGGTTCTGGCTGTGAGATACTCAGTGCTGCATCACTATCAATCTACTATATTTTATCATATACAAGATGCCCTGGAAAATAATATACACCTTGTTTCTGAAAGACAGAATGAAGAAAAAAGATCTTTCCAGAGTTGTGACTGTACAGAGTAGGAACACAGACTAATCTTCAGCTGATTCACCTGCCCTTTCAGCTGACTCACCCTCCCTAGGTGCTGCTGAAGACTAGTCTCCATAGGTGGATCTATGATTCTGAAAAGAGCTAAAGTGTTTCCAAAACTGTGAAATAGGAGGAGAGAGACCAGAAGCAACTAGCAGTCAGCAAAACTGCCCTATAAAAGGTTATCTTGATTAGTAGAACCTCAACTCCATTAAAAGGAAAGGCAGTCATTGACACTTGTGGAGTGAAAAAATATGAGCCATTAAATTAACTGACTCCCTTAGCTTCCTATTACTGCCAAAGCTGCTGCACTGTAGAGCAAAAATCAAGGTAGCGTGCTTCTATTCTGGGCAAAAAATCAGCTAACCCACTTAACACATGCACCCCAATATGGTGAGGGGAAAGCAACTTTTGCAGAAAAGATGTGAATTGTATGGGAGAAAAACAGTTCACTAGTATTTATTCTAAGTATCTGTCCAGTATTTTTCATATTAGACAAAGACCAGTGGACTCAGATGTCCACAAACAACAGCAATCTCTCTCTTCAGACCTCGAGATCAGAGAAAACCCATCTTATGGCTGGTGTGGAAGTTTTGGGAGGTGCTCTAGATGCCTTATATGGGTAGGTCTATATTCATGTATTTACAAGACACAGCATCCTACTATAACAGACTCACACTGCCCTATAAAAGGTTACATTGATTAGTAGAACCTCAAGACCATTAAAAAGAAAGGCAGTCATTAACACTCTGTGTCCACTCTGTGTATATTAATTCCCAAAACAGAAACATTGTTGCTTTTGACACCTGAGGAAGTTAAATTGGTTGGGGGATTTCTGTCAAAATGAATTTAAATGGCCTGCCCTGCCATCCATTCACAGCACCACCTATGTCAGAACCAATGACGATAAGTATTAGATATGTTAGAGAATATAATGTTATGTTCAAAATAGCAATGTCCACATGATTTTTAATTCTGATTCAATCATGAAATTCATAGACTTACAGGTTCACCTTTAGGACCCGCTTCTCCTTTGAAACCTGGCACACCAGGGTCTCCCTAAAAATAAATGAATTAATACTGTCAGCTGCCCTATATGGACTACCCACGTGCACAGTCTTAGCACATTGTTATAGAAGATAAACTGCAATAACTTTGGCCTGAGTGAAAGAGACATAAGGTAGTATGGTTTAATTTCTACCTACTTCAAGGTAAGAGCACACTCACAGGTATTTACCCTAAGCCGCTAACACATAGAAAAGCCCCACTACCACTAATCCTGTAGTATCTGTACATATTTACAAACCCCATGTAATTACCTTCAACAGTGTTAAAATGGGTTCATCTCAAAATTTCTCATACAATACTTCTCTGAAAAAATATGTGATAAAGACTAAACTAACTAAAGTTATTTTACAAAAGACATCAGAAAAAAGGGGGGAGATGTTACAAAAACAATTTAAGCATGATTACTTCTTGAATATTTTGGCTGCCTGTGGCAATAGAAAACTACTCCATCTGGGGAGCTAGCTGTGGCTACATTTCAATATATTCATAGTACATTATGTTTTCTGCAAATATGATTATTTTTTATGTAATAAAAATTCAAAGTACTTAATAAGTCTCCATATCTGGAAGTAACTACAAGCAGAAGCCCTATGTTCTTGTGTAATGATGACCAACATAATTAAATCAGGCCCAGCCTGTGTACAGGTCTCTGCCTCTCTGTAGTGACTTTCAAGATAGGCTAAGAAAGAACCTATTATGTTTCAGAATACATATAAGGAATTTATGAGCACTGTGTCTTGGTATACTCATTAATATCTAGCAGTCTATTGATTAGATGTGAAGGAATCCCTCTTCCATTACCAACATAGTTGCTACATACTGTAATTTCCATTATGAAAAAAACATTCTTACGGCTTGGCCTCGTATTCCTGGAGGACCAGTACTGCCTTGAGGTCCTGGAGAGCCAGGTGGACCTGATAAGCCAGGTGGGCCAGAGGTGCCTGGAGATCCCTACAAAAGGAATGTGATACAAAACTCAAGATGAAGTACCTATATTAAAACCTGCCTTAAAATCTACATTAGAAACAGAATCCATACACAACATTCCTTACACAGCTGATTTGTAACTTACTGTTGGGCCTTTAGCACCAAGAGAACCATCCGTTCCTTCAGTCCCCTAAAAATAACAGAGAAATCATTATAACAAATTCTGATAAGGAATATGTCAAAGGTGGTATATATTTGTAGACCTGTATTTCTGCCTTGTCTCAAAGGCAGCCTCAGGTCTACAGGCTCTGATCCTGAAAACATGCATTTGCTTAACTTTAAAGATGCAAGTCAATAGGATATTCATATGCTTAGTTAATCTCATACATAAGCATTGAAAGGATCAGAGTCCACATCCACAGATGCAACCTTTAATCTGAAAGTATTTTTTGCCATATATCAAAAAGTTATTTGCCAAGCAACCACTACACAGGCACAAATGGTATCTTTCCTTTTTGAAAATTACATTTCAGGTAAGTTTGTTACATATCAAAGAAATGTACAAAGGCCCCTGACTTTGTGTAGACAGGGTACTAACATGCTGGGAGCACTGAGCAGCAACAGTTTCATAAACTTACAGGAAGACCTGATGATCCTTGTGGACCTTGTGGCCCTGTTTCACCTCGTTGCCCCTGTGGGCCTTCTGGACCACGTGGACCTGTTGGACCTGCATCACCCTAACACATCATAAGAGAAAATAATCAGATTTCTTTGTTTCATAAAGAATCACTTATAGTAATAGAGGAAATACAGCATTTATTAGATAGCAACCAAACATAAACTTATTCATCATTTAATCTCTCAGAAACAAATTCTAAATATAGACCCAAATTCTGCCTATAGTTTCTTTGAAATTTTACCTCTTTGAAACTAATCAAATTTAATTCCTAAGTGTATTCAAATACATATTTGTTTTATTTCAGAAGAAAAATAGCATGATATGCAATAAAAGTTGTCTAAAACATATCACCAGAAAAATGGTTATTATATTATGAAGGAAATCAAAACGTAAGCAGGATGGTAAAAAAAATATCTCAAAAATCTATCTTTTTTTCAAATTTTTCATCTTGTTCAGCACTGATTATAACTAAGATATAAAACTCCATATAAATTAGAATTGATAAGAAAAATACATCTTCACACAGTATAATTTAAGCTATTATATAGTTCCCAGCTACAGCCTTATATTGATGTAAAGAGATTAAAAAGAATTTAATACTCTATATAGTTAACAGTCCAGCTATATTACAAAATAATGAACATTATCAGTTAGAGACCATGGGACTAAGATAGAGCATTGATCTATTCTGATGTGTCTTCTTGTATATATCCTGACCTTTAACCTTACATAGTCTGAGAGCCTTTTTTGATTAAGGTACATTAACATTGTATCTCCAGGCTTAACAGTTAGTCCTGGACACAGACAGTGCCTATACACGAGCAGCAAGGCTGCTCCAATGAACTGTAATTACAGCACATCTGAACAGACTCGATTAATCAAGTCTGCTGGAACGTGGTAAGTACTGTGCTCCAGCAGAATCCAGCATTTTGTGTATCAGTGTCCCTGCACTGAGAAATGGTAGGAGGGGCACTTTAACTAAAGCTCTTTCAACCAGCTTTAGTTAAAATACCCCGCCACCATTTTTCAGCACAGGTATGCTGATTGTTCAGCGCAGGGACACGAGCTGCTCCAGGAGCTTTAATTAGAGTGGCTCTTGGAGCCACTGTAATTAAGGTGCCCCTTTCCTCCCCTCCCAGAGCCCATGTATAAACATCCAAAGATTCTTTGTGATATAAAGATGATCAAGGCAGGATCATCCTAGTCTAAAGCACCCTACAAAAATACCTATTTAACCAGTTCTTAAAAATGTCCAAAGCTGGAGATACCACAAGCTCTCTAAGTATCTTCTGTTTAACCATCCTCATTTTGAGATAGTTCTTTTTACTTCAGGAGAAGTTTCACAACTGCAGAATAGAGCTGAAGGATCACTTCCCTTAACATGAAAGTGACACTTAAATTAATAAAGCCTGGTATACTAATTGGCATTTTTTTTGCAGTAATATCACCGTACTGTCTCATATTCTATATATGATCCCCAGGTCCTTTTCTGCATTACTGCACTCTAGCCAATCATTTCCTACTCTGTGTTTGTGCATTCAATCCCCATGTTCCATCCCCATGAAAGACTGTCCACTTGTCCTCACTGAAATTTATGTGATTAATTTTAAACCATGCCTTTTCTCTTCTCACTGCAGAACCTTTAAATATTTATTTAGATACTTTGTTTAACGATAGTCCTGTTTTTTTTTTCTGACATAAGTTAAAAGGATCATTTAATCTTACAAATTATACTCATTGTCTTGTCAAGACTTGATTCCAGGGAATTGTTTTGTGAATGTTGCCAACTGTATAAACTATATAAAACATCTGCAGGCTTTGACTGCCTAGCTAACTGACAGATGGTTCTTATTTTACAATAATTTTCCTACTACACATATGGGTGTGAGGTACTAAACTGTAGCAATTTGGGAACGAAGTGGGGAGGAGGGGAATCTTGGCTGTCCTCAGACCCCAATGCAGATGTGTTTGCATGGCTGTAGTTAAAATGTTGAGCAGCTTCTTGAAGTTTCCAAAGCAGGCTCTCAAATACAGGGACTATATATGACACAAGTCTCCCTTTTCAGCTGAGCCATGTTAATACAGACATGTAGCTCTGATTGATACAACCACCAAATCCACACCACAAGCATCACTGTAAGTGGAGAAAGCAGGATGGGGCAGAAAATAAAATCAAGAACAAAATTAATGTGTTGCAAAATAAATCTTAAGATAATGAGGGATAGTTTAGAATAAAAAAGCATGGAGAGAAGGATGAGGTTAAAAAAAAAATAAAAAAAAAGGGGGAGATGATGGCAATTGCTTTAAGAAGTACAGTCAAGGACTGACTCATCTACTAATCCTTTACAAAGCAGGCTTGAGAGGAGGACTTTGACACAGAAAGTTTATGATTTATTAAGTTTATGAAAGTACATTAAAGCCCACCAAACAGTTGTTATAATTTTCTGCAGTTCTGTTAGTGTTCTGTGGAATGTGGAGTCTTACAAAGCCCCCAGTTATGCATGCCATAATGTTTCTGCATTTCATAACAGAGACTTTAACATTCACAAAATGTCATTTCCTTATTGTTAAAAAGGAATCAAATATTTTTTCATCCTTTGAGTCTTTAGTTTGCATATATTATAAAATATTAGGGATTCCAGTTCTTCAAGTATTGCATTACATTATTATTTTACAATGCAGGTTCAAATTTATATTCACGAAATATTAATGTCTTGTAGTGACAGTCATGAAGCACTAGATTTAAAAATGCGTTTCTCCCTCTCTTAGTCCCATCTTTCTTGTTGCTCATTGAGTTATACATCAAATGTGATCATCTTGTTTGAGAAAGGGCAGAGGTATGAGACACTGGCAAATCAGGAAGGCTTCTGCTTCCTAATTATATACAACTTTGTGCCAGATCATGCAACTTGCTGCTACTTTCTCTCTAATGAGCCATCTGATTCCTTGGGAATCAGGAAATTAAAGCCCACTCTTCCCCCTTCCATGGACTGAGGTGAATGCAAAGAGTAATCCATCTCTCTTCCTGCTGCAGTAAGTTTTCTCATGCAAAAAGTGAGGAAATGGGGAAGTCATTTGGTTCTCTTACTCAGGATATTATATGAACATTTAATTGTTTCTTGCATATGTCAGAATTTGCTCCAGTCTGCCAGTCACCATCTGCCCATTTCCTTTTGAGCAATATAGCCATGTGCTTTCTCTAAAAGGGTCAGGGAAAAGTCATGGAGGAATGTTTTCTCTTAAAAAGTCCTTTGACAAAATTCTTATTAAAAAAGTATACATGGGAAAAATAGCAACTCCTTGGAACCTGAGGTCACCTGTCTGAGCTGCATCATAACTGACATCTGTAGATGTCTACTGTACCTAAATGTCAGATAACAGGTATATGATAATAAATTATGCAGAAAAGGAGAACAAGAATTGTTATATGAGCAGAATATGAAAAAAACTGTTTGTTTTTTTAAATAAGCAAACACTCTAAATAAATTCCAATCTTGTTGAATCAATGGAGTTGTAATAATCTTAAAATCCTCCTGACAGAGTTTTACATATACTTTCCAAAATAAAGGGATTACCAGAATATCCTCAGTTTTAACATCTGGAGGTTTTAATCTTTTCCTATTCATTTAGCCAAATCACCTCTCTTGTAGCAGCTTTAAAGGATGTTTACTATAAGCCTAGAGATCGGACAAAGTTAACTCGCATGAGAGCACAACTGCTTTACAACACTATTTTAATTAATCAAACCTCCTCTGTGTGCTAGATTATTTTGCTCTTCGTTATCCTTTAGTGCAGTCACATCAACTTCACATCAAAACTGATACTTCCCCCCAGCTGTCAATTTCCTAGGGTATGGATCTACAAACCCAACTCTCTCAAGCTACCGGATATCACAGCCATACAGTTTAACATAGTATTCTAGTTAGTGGTTGCTTTAACAGTGTTTTTCTCACTTCAGTTTAATTTCTTCATCTATAACTGGTGTCCATCAATGGCTTCTGCTTCATTACAACTTTTGCTTCACCATCTAGCTCCAGATGGTAATTAAGAGTGAAATAACAACAATCTATTCAGACTTTTTTGTGCATGAAGCAGAATTCAGGTACTCTCAGATTTCTTTTTTAACTCTGGGGAACTGAAATCTTTATAGGGTAAAGAAACTTTTCTTAAAAAAATCAACTTTTCTTACCTTCATACCAGGAATGCCTGGAAAACCAGGAGAACCAGATAGACCAAGAGGACCCTACATAAGACAAATCAGGTATAAGAGGCAATACAACCATATAGCTTCCCTGGTTTAAAGGTATTAGTTAATCAAAAACATTATAAGAAAAACCAAATAGTCCTATTTTCCTAAAAAAATTTTCCAACACTCATAAATTTAGCTTTATTTATTATAAATTGATTGCCACTTATAAATGGAGTGTTTTAGTTAAGTACTTTATATTAACATTACCAATATTACAGGTCTTGATTCATTTATCAACTTCCAACCTGCAATCGGCTTGTATAATAAAATTTTCCCAGTGTAAGTTTTTGTTGAAAATACATCAGTTCATCTTATTATACTCTTGCTACTGTGGAAAGGTAATAAAAGGACAAGGCAATCAACAAATCTGACTCTGACTTTGCAATCATACAACTTCTACTCTTGTAAAATATCCAGTGGACTATGTCCTATTAGGCAAACATAACACACGACTCCACATAAACAGATGGCTAATGCTAACCAAAGATTAAATCTAGTCCATGCTGACATACCTCTATTACACATATAAGTTAACAAAATATGCAGATGATAACATTCAAATGTCAGGACATATTATTAGTTTGCTCAGTGTTGTCCCTAATTATAATCATACTAAGTATATTAAAAATTGTATTCTATTAGAATCCCGCTGAATCCTAATTTTAATATTCATCCATACTACCAGGGATTTATGATAAATAATTCTATCAGCCCTAGCATAATTCCACTAAGACATAAAATATGCAAACTAAGCTCCACATTGCACTTGATCTGCCCATGCAAAACCTAATTTGGGCAGCAAATACTCCATGTTGTCAATGGGACCCAAGACACTAAGGAAGAAACCCAATCCTTGTCTGGTGTAAAAATCAAGAGCACTTTGTGCTCATAAAAGAGTTGTGCTGTACTAAATTTTAAAAAATGTATATTTTGATGTATGATTTTCAGCATCACAAATATCCTTTAAGACTATAACTTTGTAGGGGTTGTTGTTTGTTTTTTTTACTATTTCTGCACAATAAACTGATCCATTTACTGAACTATTCAGTTTAAAGGGTGCAGAGCAGAAGGAAATCATCTCTTTTAAATCTAGCAGAATTAAACTACTAAAAAGAGGAATTCATAATATGCTTTGCATTGTACCAGCTGTCTTTTGTGCCAAGTGAAATGGTGACAGGCGGAAGTATACCTAAAGGCTGGATATTAAAGAACTAGCTACTGACATTCTTTAAAGAAATTATAAGCAATTTTTCATTCACATCCCAAATAATTAGCAGAATTCATTTGCAGACTCAGGCCATGTCTAGACCACAGATATGCTGTGACCAGCATCAGCACCCTCAAAAACAGCAAGTTGCTCTGCATGTATTATCGTGTAGGTGCACACACAACCAGAAGCAATGTAGCTTCATCTGCACGGTGAAAGGCAGCCTAATTAGTACAGCTGAGATGTAGTACAGAGCCACATAGCTACATTGCTTCCAGTTGGCATGGCCACAAACAGAGCAGTGCAGCCCATTTGTGGATGCTGTTGCTTGGCACTGTACATTTGTGGTCTAGCCACTGCCTGAAAGTTCCATGTCCTGTTTCCTTTCTGTAAAGCTATAAAGACAAGGAGTGGGCTTCAGGAATCCTTTCATCTTTTGCTTCCTTGTTCAGGAACAGTAAGATAGGTTTCTTAAGCTATCTCTGCAAATAAGTGGAGGAAATATCAGGGCATGCCTATGCCACGTATCAGGACAAAATTAGGGAGTACTAGAGTAAGTCATGCCAGCACTGCTTGCAGACATTAAAAAAAAAAAAAGCGCTTTACTGGAAAAAACAGCACATTACTTCGATCAAGCTCTGCAGTGTCTGCATACATTGGGAGCTTCAGTGGGGCTTTTGGGGGCTTTCATCTAAAGCTGATTCAATCAGCGATTAGAAAAAAGCACCAAAAAAGCTTCACTAAAGGGCCTGATCCATGCAAATGTCAGGTGAACTTGATCCCACTAATGCTCTGCCTCATCTGGGCATGTGCTGGGCTTGTCACAGGACTGCACAGAGTTTAAAGCGCAATTTTTTTGTTTTTGTTTTGTGGTTTTTTATATCTGCAAGCAACCTCAGGCCCGCTCTGTGCATGCTACCTTCAAAAATGAATGCAGCATAACTGCTTTAGTGCAGTGCTGGCCACCTACCAAAAAGACCCTCAGAATAACTTACAGGTAGATACCCAGCAACCACTAAAGTAGCTACATTATACTAATTTCAGTACCCGCATCCACAACCCATGCCCCCTCGTGTCAGCTGGCAAGTGGCGGCAGAGCAGCGCCCCTACTCCCAGCAACAATGCAGGCATGGCAATGCTGGGAGCGGGGTCCATGCCCTGCTACCATTTGCCCCCTTCCACCTGGAGAGAGCTGCGCCTGCATCACACCCCCACCCCCCGGCCCTGCACTGGCTTGGTAAGCGGCAGCAGAGCAGAGCCCCCACTCCCAGTGCTGCCACACCCACATCCTGTGCCTTCCCACACCACTTCTCAAGTAAGGCACCCCCCACCCCAGCTGGGCAGCTTGTCCCAGCCCCAGCCTCAGCCCCAATCCCTCCCTGCCCCACACTCCTTCCCTCCCCACTCCCCCAACCCCAACAGACTTACCAGCTGGAGGCAGCTGTGTCAGCTGCCTGTTTAACCTATGGCCGAATCTCCAAAGCGGCACCAAAGCCAGATGTGATTTGGCCAAATTGAATCAGGACGGTATTTTGAATCTCTGAATCAAATCACTGTCCTCCGAATCAGCCAAATCCAAATCCGAAGCAAATACTTGCTGTTTTGCACAGACTTAGTGTCTATACAGTGGGCACAGTTTGTTTCACTGGGGATTCACTAGGTGATAGAGACATCTCCTTAATGTTTGCAGAACCTGAGGTAATACAGACCTCCCCTTAGTGTCAGCAGGGGCACTAGGCATCACATGGGTTCAGGCAAGGCAAAGATAAAGTTATGGTCCTATGCCATCAGAAACTGATTAATAGCCTAGGCTTATATTTACAATGGAAGTTAGATTAGCTGGAATTCTTCTAATGATAAGAAAACACATAAAGCACAGTTTCATAGTTTCTAGGGTCGGAAGGGACCTGAGCAGATCATCGAGTCCGACCCCTTGCCATGGCAGGAAAGAGTACTGGGGTCAAACGACCCCAGCAAGGTGTTCATCTAGCCTCCTCTTAAAGTCCCCCAGGGTAGGAGCCAGCACCACTGCTCTTGGAAGTTGTTTCCAAATCCTAGCTGTCCTGACCATGAAGTAGCGCCTCCTGATATCTAGCCTAAATCTACCCTCTGCCAGCTTGTGACCGTTATTCCTGGTCACTCCTGGCAGTGCTCGGGGGAACA
>NW_017728949.1:29911771-29952482 GCF_001723895.1 Crocodylus porosus | reverse complement strand
TTCTTGGACACCTGGCTCCCCTTCCCTCCAGGACCTCAGTGCTTCCCCGACTATTCTCCTTAGCTCATTGAAGTCCACCCTCCTGAAATCTAGGGCTGCTGCCTTGCTGTAGGCCTTTGCCATCTTGTGCTGGATGGTGAATTCCAGCAGGCGATGATCACTGTCCCCCAGGTGATCGAGGACCCTCAGCCCCCTCACCAGGTCATCACCCATGGCCAGCACCAGGTTCAACAAGGCGTCTTTATGCACATAAAACATAAAGCATGTACCATTTCTGTACAAATTTACTCATTTACCTATGTAGCTTGATCCCTGAGACAAACAAAAAGATACCCATTGCATTAGATGGGTTTTTGAATAGTCTTACCTTTTTTTCCCATTTGTGTAGGGTTGGGCATGCTGTAGGAATATACTGGCTAGCACCATCCCTACTGTATGATGCAGTCTTTAGATAGTAGCACACATTGGTCTTAATGATGGCCTGTGCATTCCTAAACTATTTCCTATGGTTTTTACTGGCTTTTCCCCTCCTTGTAAAACATGCTACCTACTATGAAATAGTGTTTTATATGATGAAACTTCAGCTGACAGACTCAATAAGAACAATCTGTTCCAGTGACTATTAATTATGGAGAGCATAATTGTGCCAGTGACCTTGTACTAAATAACAAAAGCACTGCTGTAACAGCTCACTGTATATATTTATGACAGTCTACTTCCCAATTTATTGGATCATGAATATGTCTGCCAATTTTTGTCTTATTTCAAGGATAATTCATCATGTGCTTGAATAATATTTTCTCTAACAATACCCTATTTAAGCATCATGGATCTACCTCCTGACATTGTTAGGAAACATACTAGATGTGTTAGCCAAACAACCAGATGGCATGTCCAGTAGGCCAGCAGCATGGGCTCAGTAAAATGTGCTTTGCTTCATCCACAAGTGAAATTACATTGGGACTTGAGAGTTTTTTTCATTGAGAGTTTTTTTCTGCTGTAGAATTGTTTAAAACATATTGAGAAGTCTTTTTACTGTTGTATTTGTTTCTTGATATATTGCAATATTTGTAGTTATTCTTCCTTGATGACTTGTTCAGGGACAGTCAGATAACTTTGCTTAGCAGCTATTATATATCCTCAGTTGAATTTCTGACATAATTAATTATTAGCTAATAGCATCTACAATAAAATAACCAGTCATGTAAAAACCATATGGAAAAATAAATGTTTCCCTGGTGCAGGATCATTACTGAAAATAAGTCTGAAAGACCATGTATTTAGACAGTGAGAATGCAACTTGGAAATGGTGCTACTCTCTTTAATGGAATGTTAAAATGTGACAGAAGGTTCAGAATAGAGGTATTGCTCATGGTTCATATGCTGTGTGTGAGTCTGCTTCTCAGAAAGGAGAAAATATCTTTATAGATGTTATGAATATATATTCCTTATGAATTCCAGATAGCAAGTTCATGTCTTTATTCTATTAGCAACACATATTTCTTCTTATTGAGAATGTGTGTACTATATTTACTCGATTCTAAGATGAGGGTTTTTTTCCCTATTCATCATGGGGCAAACAGTCTCATCTTAGAATTGAGAATCACAAGAACAGCTGTGCAGGGAGCCCCCCTGGGGCAGAGACAGCATCAGCATCCTGCAGCAGCAGCAATGTTTCCTGACCATATCCACTCTCTCCTTCCTTTTCCTCCTCCCCTCCCTTCCCTTCATGGCAGGGAGTCAGATAGGGAAGGACAAGTCTGCCTGCTGCTGTTGCTCAGTCTCCAGCCTGCCCACGAAGCAGCTATGCTGGAAGCTCAAAGGACAGGAAAGGAGAAGGATGAGGGGTGCCAAGCCAGGTTCCCTGCACAGCTGATTCCTGCAGCATAGGGCAGGAATGGTTCTGGGCTCCACCTATGCCTGGATCAGTGGGAAAAGCAGCAGGAGGATGTAAATGGTAAAGGGTGGTAGTCATCAGGGAGAGTAGAGGATGAGGGACGTAATGCCTGCTTCACTACCCCTGCTTCCCCCCTTCTACTCCTTGCCTCTGCTTCCCTCCCTGCTTTCTCCACTGTTTACCTCCACCTCTGCTTCCCCCCACCTGCCTCCTCACTTCTGCTTTTCCCATTGCCTTCCTCTTGCTGCTGTTTTCTGCCATAGCAGTGGGGAGACAACTTTAAGATGACCCCCCCAATAATTCAATTCTAGGCATGGGAAATTATAACAAATATATAATTGTCCACGTCAAGAATCTAATTGTTGCATGGTCATCTTAAATTCAAAGTCATCTTAGAATCAAGTAAATACAGTATTTTTTGTCACTTTTAATGGCAAAGGAAGACATTGATAAATGACTCTTTATTATAATATGTGTTTCCATACTGCCTATCCCTCTGCTATCTGGATATCATTGTATCAACTTATGGCACATCAGCTCCCTAACAGAAGATGAATAAAGCACCTACTCCCCACACAGATTAAAATCATTTGCTTTCACAGAAGTAAAAGATAGGCAGTACCTTTTCCACAGCACAGCTCTATGAGATGTAGTTAATAATTTTACAGCAGTGCCAGGAATCAATCAATCATAATAGTCAGTTACCAAACTAACCCTTAGGAAAAGTTGTTCAGGGTTCTTTTGAAAGAATGTGTAGAACTTTAAGAACAAAGAAAGGAATTTACCATTGGTCCAGGCTTTCCAGGCATGCCATGTGTACCACGTCCACCCTGCACAGGAAAACAAATAAGAACCAGTGCGGTTACAAGAATTCTCATTAAATCATGTGTTTGAATGTTAGTGTTTGTGATAGCATGTCTTTATAAATGATACCAGTCTGCTCATTGAGGAGGACATGAAAGAATTTTGAGAGGGGAACCTGGCCCCAATAAAGTAAATGAGCATTTTACCAATGGTTTCAATGATGTCAGGGTTTTACCCTTGTTATAGGACAACACAGTACATAATGCAGTCACAAACACGGAAATATATAAAATACCAAGAAATCAAAGGGTTTGTATCATTTTTGAAGATTGTCCTATATCATGAAAGACTTAAGAAAGTTAATTTTTCTGCTGGAAAATAGGATCATTTTAGAAAGATCATTTCTACAGTTTTGAATTAAAATATGATATTTTGCTTTTATTTTTTCAGAGGAAAGGTAATTCCTGTAAGATATAAACATCACTTCAAATTTTGCAAGTGAAAACTTTTTTTTACAAGAAATTTCACAGACTAAATGTTCTTAGTCAAAATAGATTAAACATACTATTAAAAAAAACTTTTTTGTTTTATTTTTTATTTTTTACTGTTGCACAGTTCTTAACCATCACAATGAATCTAATATTTTCTTGCATATTTTTATTTAAAAGGATGGTGATTAATGTCTGTAATTTGCACATTTTTTTGATATTTAAAACTGATATTGGGTTTTTTTAATTTAAATTAAGAGCCTGATCCTGAAAATATTTTCTCAGGTCTTGCAATAGATTGTCTTTGACTGAAACTAATAATTCATGCAGGAGCTATAACTACTTGTGTTATGTGCATTAGCAAATATTTTTCAACCTTGATAAACTGTGGGGAAAAGGTTACTGTAGTTAGGTTTTAAAAGAACCTGATAAAAAGTAAGCATGCATAACGGTATGGCTAATAGCTGACAGCAGAACTTTAAACATCCACTTACCGGAGCCCCTTGTGGTCCAATTCGCCCTCTTTCTCCTGCCATTCCTCTAGGGCCCTATAAAAAGGCAATACAAAAATGCTTTAATTCAGTAGCTCATCATGTAAGGATAATAAGGAGTGGTAAGGGTGGGCAAAATATGGAATTCCCTTTCCCCTCACCCCCACTCTTTTACCACGATAACCATAATATCCAGATTTTTTTCCATTTTTCCTTCATTCTTAATATTTCTCTGAGTCTGAATAAAATCTTTACATTGTACTTCTGCATTAGAGAGCGTCATAAGCCTCAGTCATAAAAGGGATCTTACTGTATTCTTGGGCAGTACTAACCAGCAGCACACTTATAAGATGGGAAACTCCCTTCTTGAGAGCACGGAGGCAGAAAGGGATCTTGGGGTTATTACTGACTCCAAGATGAACATGGGCTGACAATGCGAGGTCATGGTTGGCAGGGCTAACCGGACCTTGTCGTGCATCCACAGATGCATCTCAAGTAGGGCCAAGGAGGTGATCCTCCCCATCTACATGACACTGGTCAGGCCACAGTTGGAGTACTGTGTCCAGTTCTGTGTGCCCCACTTCAAGAGGGATGTGGACTACATTGAGAGGGTCCAGAGGAGGGCCACCCGCATGATCTGGGGACTACAGGGCAGACCCTACAATGACAGACTGCGGGACCTGAACCTGTTCAGCCTTCATAAGAGAAGGCTGAGGGGGGACCTGGTGACTGTCTATAAACTCACTAGGGGTGACCAGAAGGGTTTGGGAGAGAACTTGTTTCCCCTAGCGCCCCCTGGCATAACAAGGAATAACAGCCATAAGTTGTTGGAGACTAGGTTTAGATTAGACATCTGTTTAGATTAGACTCACAGTTAGGGTGGCTAGGGTCTGGAACCAACTTCCAAGGGAAGTGGTGCTGGTTCCTACCCTGGGGGTCTTTAAGAAGAGGCTTGATGCCTACCTGGCTGGAGTCATTTGAGCCCAGTTTTTCTCCTGCCCAGGTGGGGGGTCGGACTTGAAGATCTACAAGGTCCCTTCCAACTCTACATCTATGTTTCTGTGATTGCTACCACTGAAGGAATTTGGGATTTAATGGGAGTAGGCTTAGGTACAGTGAGACTACAAGCATGAATAAGGACTAAAAAGATGAGTTAGGGTATAAGGACCAGGCTAGTGTTTTTGCTGCAGGTGAATATTACCTTGGCCTAGAATGTCCATAAAGAAGAAGGTAATCTATGTTCTTAGTCAGCTTTGTACATTTTGCTGAAGAGAAGTAAGTACTCTGTATTCTCCTCTCCATTTTCAGTTGTATAAGTATCATCCTATTCGCAAAGGGTCAGTAATTCAATCTTATTTGCTGTGATTCATTATCAAATTAAATTCCACTTCAGGAATGACATTCATTCTAGATAACATACGCTGTTTTTATCTCTTCCCCCCAGGCATGTCACTGCTCAAAGTGAGATTTTTCCTGTGCTGCTGTACAAGTCAGTAACACTTACATTTTTACAGGTACCCTAAATACCACCTGAGTGAAAATGTTCCATGATAACTGGATAAAAAGTATTCCTCTGCTTCCCTGCTATGACCCACATACTTAGCCTAGTCATAGACTCAAGAATCTTCAAACATTAGTATTTTTAGCTAATATTTTTCTAACTGACCTAATGACTTAATGTGGTTTTTCATTGGAAAATATTTTAGAATCACCCTAAAATCACAAGAGGAAGTTATAATATTGAAACTTAATTCTGATTTGTGTTAAACTTCCTGATTTATAAGTTACTGATGGGGCACATCTACACATGTATTAATGTGCTGTAGATACTGCGCATTTAATTTAGTACTTGTATATTCAAGTATTAAATAAGTGCACAGTAACTGGTGCTAGTGTGCAGTAGTGCCAGCACATGTTTTTCATGACAATATTGCATGTTAGTGGAATACTAGTGCATGTTACTGTATTAGCACTGTTTGTGCTATGACATACTAATGCACCGTAGTATTGGGCTACTGAGCATTTAGCATCCTGTGTAGATATGCCCACAACAAAAGAGATTTTCGTGGCATCAAGGTATTACAAGGAGTAACAGAAACAATGGACCAGATTCACTGTTGGTGTACATGGACAGAACTCCACTGACTACAATAGAATTTTAATAATTTACTTATCTAGGAAATAAAAGTCTAAGAAATCAATCACAGTTTTCAATAATCTTAACTCATTCATGAAGTGCAGGCTCCTTGTGATAACAGGGAAGTGAATAGCGTGTGTAGTCTTGCAGACATATCTGTTAAATAGAATATAAAATCAAATTGCAAATATTGCACTAGCCACTCACTAGAGGTCCAGTTGCACCCATGGCACCCGGAGGACCGGATTCACCCTAGAAATGCAAATGAAAGCACAAAAATATGTTAAAGGAAAATGAAACTACATTATTTCCCATCTCAATCTAAGTTTAATTTACAAGGAAAAATTTGCCTAGCAGTATTGGTGAGTTATATAAATCATACTCAATACTGATACAAAGAGTTGTATTTACATTTTCCCACTGAAGTAGCATGAGATATGGTATATCATTTCCAAATGTGGTTAGAAGACAATATACCCAATTCTTCCCAAGCATTATCACATCTGACCCATCAATTAGCTACCATAATCTGACAGCCAGCTAGATTGTGACCAAATTATGTGTGGGCAGGGTAGGTAGACAAGGGCTAATAGCAACAAGAACTGTGAGAAAAAACTGCTCTTTCCTGATGCAGGAGAAGCAATCTGATCCAGATGACACAGTGTTTAAAAGGTCAGAAGACATCTGTGCTCTGTCTATTCTGTTTCTGATATTGATTTTGCTGGTTAAATGAATGGTGAGAAAGTCTCCAGCTGAGATGGGAGCAGCCATATGCTCTGTGCCGTGGGCTAGAGCAAGGCTGGGCCAGAGCCAAAGCTGAAGAAGGAGAGAGGGAGGGAGGCCCAGGAGCTGGTGTAAGGCCAAGCTTCTGCAGTGAACTTTTTGCCACTGAGGGGCTGACCTAAATACATATATTAGCATGTACAGTAAAGACCCAGCAACAAGGATTTTGGCACCAAAAGCAGCAACTGCTATTCCCTGAGGTCAAGTGAATGATGCCCAAAGAGAAGGCATCTATGGTTAAAATTAATAAGTTTGTTTCACCGTGATGATTGATGGAAGCACCAATTGGATGCACATTTAAGTGGCAGGTGCCCTAGAGAGATGATTGGATTGTAAATATGGAGTGATTTTAAGGGTTAAAAAGGGGCCTGAGCTCTGCTCTGCGTGTGTGAGTTGGGTGTGAGAAATGGTGTGTGCCTTGTATGGTAGCCATCAGAGAACAATCCAGTTGTCCTCTGTCCTCTGTTCATAAGAAACCCAACACCTTTATGCCTTCTATTTTTCTCCTGACTATTCTGTTCTCTCCCCCTTACTGTTTTCTTACTTCTCAATGTAAATAATCTTGTAATTATTGTAAGTATTGTTGTTGTCTGTTATCATTAATACAGTCCTGTGGTTTCCAGTTTAATTGAAGAGTCTGCTCATTTCTTTTTGCCGTGGGGTAGCGCTGGGCTTCAAGTGAACATCCTGCTTGGAGTCACCCGTGATCATAAAAATCCTTTCCCTGGGCTGGGTTCTGAGAGGGGTAAAGCCCCCTTTTGCTTAATTAAGAGTCCAGCATTTAACACCATTTGTACTCAAATCCAAAACAAGCAGGGGGGTTTTCCCCATGTTAAATGCAGTGGGACCTTGGCTGGGGTTTGAGTAAATATGGCATTTCAAAAGAGACACACAAGGCAACCATGTACCATGGAAAGTGTTTTGAGAAGAGCAACCCTGGCCTGGAGTTAAGCTAGAAGATGAGTCTCTTCTATGCATCACTGGCTATAGCACATTGTAAGTGAAGCAGGTGAACTACCTTCTACATTATGCTAAATGACAGACTGAAGAGTTTAAGAGCTGTCCTAAATTCGGGAGCTGGCTAGATTTTAATACCTGCATCTGAACCCCTGCTACAAATACCTGAGTTTTGTGCAAATGAAGTCAACTAGACACACAATGAAAACTGACAATTTACAAGCAGTTCTGCTCAGGAAATGTACAGATAATATTGAGCAGAGGAGAATCTAAAGTTTGTTGCTTTAAAGATAAGTTGTTGCCAACTGTTTTAGCATCATAGGAAGCAGGAATAATCATTGTTATTCTGAAGGTTTTATTCTTTTGCCTTTAGGATCCTTCCAGATTCAAATCACTAATATAAATCAAGCAGACAAGGCTAACACTGTGCAATTCCTCTGAAACTCCAAAGTTCATAATGGAAGTATTGTATTACCTTGGCTCCCAGTGCTCCAGTCTCACCTTTAGGACCATCTAGTCCTTTGTGACCCTGTGAGAAGAATTACAAAAATATGAAGATGCTCTATAATGCTCTAGAATATTATCAGTCAATCTTTTATTAAAGCATCAAGGGTGGATCTGAGGTTGAAAGAAGAAAAAATAAACACAGAAGGCAGATGGGAAAATAAATTCTAAAATCTTTTAAATTAAACAGTTTTTGAGAAGAGTGATTCATGTCCCATTTAAAAACAAGAGTCTTGCAATATGTATACAAACCTTAAAAACAAGAGAACCTCAGAGGCACAGTAAATCCTGTGCAGGGCTTCCTGAAGTAGAAGCTTAGCCGCAAACCTGGGTAATTTGAAATTACTCTGTGTATTTTGTAAACATATCCACCTCTAGTGTTCTCCATCCTAAAGTGAGAGCTGCCAGATCTGCCAGGTTTCTCCATATTTGAGTTTAATAATACTTAACTTTTTCCTGTTACAGAGGTGTAGGTTGTAGCTGTGTTGGTCTAAAGACATAAGCAGAAATGGTTCTTTGCATGAATCTGATATCTTTTATTAGACCAACTTAAATAGTTGGAAAACAATTATTAAGCAAGCTTTCAGGTTCAACAACCCTTCGCCAGGCTAAGGAAGTTTCAGCAGTTGGTGTGTGCTCATCCTGGATGGAATGAAAAGTAAATAAGCCAGAGGCTGGGCTGGTATGAATACGAGACAGGTAGTCAGTGAAAACATAAATTGAGGACTCAATGGGTGAGAGACAGGCTGAGGGGGAGGGAAGAGAGAGAAGGGGGATGAACAGTGGAGAGATACCTGGGGAGTCAGATGTCAGGCAGGTTATGATGTATCATAAATCCAATGTCTATATTTAGTCCATGATTTTTAGTGTCCAGGAGGCTGATGAAGTGGAGTTCATGGGCTCGTCTCTGGGAAGTGTTTTGTAAGTTTCCTTTGAGGATCAGGACTGAGAGATCGGAGAGAGAGTGGTTATCTTGTGAGAAATGTGCCCCCACAGGTAACTGGGTATTCCTGTCTTTGATAGATTTCCGATGTGCGTTCATTCTGGTGTGCAGTTGTTGTTTGGTCTCTCCTATGTATTTTCCATCAGGGTACTGGGTGCACTGGATGAGATATATTACATTTCTGGAGGTGCAGCTGTAAGATCCAGGAATGCTGATGGCTCTGTTGTGGGGTGTAGTAATTGTGGGGGTGGTGGAAATGTGTTGGCAGGTTTTGCATGTCTTGTCACGGTCTGGATCCATTTGGTGTGTTCTGGACTTGAGGAAGTTTGCTTCTGGTGATGAGGCTAGCAAGGTTCGGTGCGGGGGCACATTTCTCACAAGATAACTACTCTCTCTCCAATCTCTAAATATAGACATTGGATTTATGATACATCATAACCTGCCTGACATCTGACTCCCCAGGTATCTCTCTACTGTTCATCCCCTTCTCTCTGTCCCCCCCCACCCCCGCCTGTCTCTCACCCATTGAGTCCTCAGTCTATATTTTCACTGACTACCTGTCTTGTACGCATACCAGACCAGGCCCTGGCTTCTTTACTTTTCATTCCATCCAGCATGAGCACACACCAACTGCTGAAACTTCCTTAGCCTGACAAAGGTTTTCTGAACCCAAAGCTTGCTTAATAATTGTTTTCCAACTGTTTAATAAAAGATATCAGATCCACACAAAGAACCTTGTCTAACTTTTTCCTAGTTTTCTATGTTACCTGAAACTAGACTGGAGAAACACTAGAAAATGTACTATAAAGGATCAACTTAAAGGGAGATGGAGCAGGTTTTTCTAGTAGATATTTTCCATTCCTATCTCCCATGTTTCAGCCATTATTTGTAGAGCTCAATAGGTCTAATCCCTACAAGCATCTAACAGACTGATTGTCTGTACACTCAGCTGTTGTGATAGATTTTTAGGAAAGCAGATAATTAAGGCTTACCCTGTGGCCCTTGAGACCTGGAAGACCTGGAGCACCAGGAAAGCCTCGTGTCCCCTAAAAGAAAAACAAACACAGATAATGTGACCTAGACCTCAGGAGTAAGAAGCTCCCCTTATGGTGAAGAGTAGATACACTGACATAACTACCACCTGTAGTAGATAGTGTACATACTGCTGAACTAGATAGAGAAGGGAACAAAATAAAGTACTGGGTCTTGGTATACCTACCTAATTGCTATATACTAAACGTATTCACTTTGGTGATAGAAACACACAACATACAATAGTGAGGATGTATAGGTGAAGAATACCCTTTTAAAGTCAACATAATGATCAGGAGAACTTTAGAGGTCTTATTGTTCACAGCATTACTAGCTTCCTGTTATATTCCTTATTGACTTTTAAGAAACTTTGGATCAGGCTTTGTCAACACTGTACTACCTTGTGTCAACAGGCATAGTACGTCTGTTGTGGCATATATTGCACAGGAAGACAACACCCTTGGAGTGATCTTCCTGCTCTCCAGATTCTAGCTTGGTATAAAAAAAATAGTTGAGTATCATTTAGCTAAATTATACCAACAGAAGAATGCAATGTAGATAATCTTGGCATAATAAAAACCAAAATGATAAACATTACCTGGGGAGATCTGTTTTTATTAGCATTATGAGTGCTTTTGTTATCAAAGTCAGTACAACTGATCTTTTATTAAACAAAGTCCAATGGGAAATAATACAGGACTAGAAAATCAAAGAAGATGAACTTATATATTGTCTGCATTGATTTGACTAGATGACACTAACTGGAACATCACAGGAAAACATGATCTCTGGCCCCAGTAAAAAGCCTTCACCTGCAGGCATTTTTCAAATTGTACAAGTTGACTGTCATAGCGTGGCATTAATTTAATCAGTAAAGCTTTCATGGACAGTATATTAATATTTTTCATATATTTTTCCAATGATGAAACATTGTTTGCCCAGTACTGTGCTTTGTTCTTTGATTATGGTGATTAGAAAGTTTTATGTAAACAGGAAAACAAATTCATATATTCCCCAGTCTCTTGTTTTGCCTCTCTGCAAACATATGCACACCTGCTACAGTGAACTTATCACAGGCTAAGCAAAAAATGTTTCTGGAACCCTTTGGCTGAAATATTGGCAGCACATCAACATTCCCAGTCTACCAAAGGATTTCTTGCTGCACAATATTTTTTACATTTTCTCTAGCAGAAAATAAATCTTGCATATGTCTTTCAATGCCAGCAATATTATTACAGGCATTACAGAAAAATATATGTTCAGAAACTTAAAATTGTTCTAAAATGTTAAAGAAAGAGGAAAATGATCTTATCACCAGAAGCAGCTTGATGAGAGGGTAACTGTTCCAGAGTGCGTGCTAGCCTACTAGTCTTGAGTTTAATGTGTTGGATGTGAGCTATAAAACTCCAAACAATCTGAAAATTACTTAATTGAGAATAATGTCTCACCCCATGAGAAAACATTTGTAGTGTACATATTTTCAGCATATGAGTAGTTTTATAAGCCAATGAGACCAGCTGCCTGCTTAAGGTATATAAATACATATATGTGAAGTTTCAGGTATTCTAGGAATCATAAATTCTGTGAGATAATTCAAGATATTTCCTTCCCAGACACAACACACCAGAACATTTTATCCCGGAGAGTGTGAATAGGACACTGCTCGCAGCATTTTTAACTACTAACCCCAATATTGCTCAAAGAATATTCCCTTGAAAAATGATAATATAAACTTTGGGAACAATTGTTGTGCATTGTGCAATTTACGAAGTTGTATAGAAACCTATTATACATGGACATAAATGGCAATGCAAGATAGTAGGAAATGCTGCCTCATGTCATGAGGGATATATTCATAAGGGATATATTCACAGGCTGACCACATGGAAATCCCAGAAACCCGTAACATCATCTAGAAAATCCAGGACACTACCAGCCCCCCCACACAAAACACACGCTCACAAATTGGTAGCAGTACGGCTGTGTGCATGCAAGGTACTCTGCACCACTTCAACTCCCATTCAGACTGTGCCCCATGCCCCTGTGTTTCAAAGATACTCATTATAAGTCCCAACAGCTGGTTGGGACCAGCCTCTGAAATCTGGGACTGTCCCAGCTAAAATGGGACATATGGTCACCCAACATATTCACCTTTGGTGTAAATTTGGTGTCAACAAAATTAATTTAACCACTCAAAAAAGTGGCACTGGCTGGGTGTGATAATTACATGTCATTACCTTGGAACAAGCAACTGTAATACTTATTTAAAAATTTAGTTTTAGAGTCAATGTGTGTGTTTACTTACTGGAGATCCTGGAAATCCAACCTCACCACCTTGTCCTGGTCTACCAGGATCACCCTAAAATAAAAGTCAACATATAAGAAGGTCAAAAAAATAAATTATTATATAAAATCTTCCCAATAAAGTTCATGTTCTCATTCAGCAAGTCATCATGTTCTATTTACATTCAATCCAGCAATAGCACAGGTGTCCCTGGGTAAGTATTTAATTATGGTGACCAAATTAATAAACATAACAATGTAGCATTTTTAAATAAAGCAGAATTATTGTGAAAATTCTGGAAAACTGATTTTAACTGACCTATGTGCCAGACTGTAGGTAGTGCTGTAGATCTGTTTTCCTCTGAATTAGTAAAAATGCAATATTCTGTATTAAATTATTTTTATTTATGATCTAAGAATTTTCTCTGGCAATATTAACCTAAATTGGCTTGGGCTTTGGCTTGTTATTTTTCTTTATTAGTGTTCAACTGTTTGAATAACTTAATTATAACTCAATGAAAACATTTTATGCGCAATCTGAAGTTGAAAGAAACCTGACATGAGCTGAGTAAATAGACTTTAAACAGGATTGCTCAGTCAGTGCTAGTCACCAACCAACCATCCCTATGAATTTGTCATAAAGCACCTGGGATTCTGAACTGGGCTTGGAAATGGAAACTTAGGTGGAATAAAGCACATCAAAAAGGTAACTAAGAAATCTTTATAAGTTTGGGAATTAGAGAAATATAACCTCTGTTATATATTGATTTGGTTTCAGTGAATTAAGAGCTGATCCCTTCTTAAAATGTCTGTTCTTATAATTATTTGTACTGTATGGGCACTTCAAAGCTGTTTAAGCCACCGCAGACATGCACCACATGTACATCTGTTTGCCGCACTACTAACTTGCAGTGCAGTGCCAAAATTTGATGCCGGGAGATCCCAGTATCAAAAAAAGCCTGAACAATAAAAAGTGGCATGATCTATGCTCCTGGAGCATACACTGGCAGGCATGGAGGCTGAGTCCTCCAAGAAGAGTCCTCCAGCTGCCAGCCAGAGCATCTCCCCTCCTCTAGCAGGCCCAGAGCAGGGAGGAGCAAGGAAATGGTCATTTCCACAAAGCAGGTCATTTCTCCATGCACCAAAATCCACATGCAAGGGCGTGCAGAGCAACAAAAAACAGTGGCACACTTCTGCACATGGGCACTCATCTGAGTGAGCCCTATGTGTCAGCAGGGAATTTCTGATGCCACAATATATAATTTATTTAATGCAAAAAAAACTTGGAGTTGAATCTTTATCTAGTGTTTTGTTATTATTATTATTATCCTTAATCTTCCCCCAGTTATTAAAATTCAGGCTTAAAATGTATTGTCCCTGCTTTTACAAACAAATATATATGTACCTTACCAGAAAATAATTAATCTTAAGTATATATGATTTCAACTTGGTGGCAGAGGCCACATTAATAATACATCACAGTTGTCTCATTCTTTCACTTATAGGTGTACTTAAGTCTTCAGGAGCAACTCCAATGGTCTAAAACAGGGGTGCTCAACCTCTGGCCCACAGGCCAAATGTGACCCATGAAGCCTTGGCATCTTGTCAACAGGACTCTCCACTTGGGTCAGGAAATTTGGTGGTGATGGATCAGTGCCCTCCCTCGCCCTCCATCCAGCCCAACAGGGCCCAACTGGGGCTGGGCCATGGCCCCAACCCTTCTGCTGGGTTGGGCCGTGCTCCCTTCCTCCCCTGTGGGACCAGGTTGGGGCTGAGCCATGTTCCCTTCTCCCTACCCGGCAGGACCTTCTCCCTCCCCCATTAGGCTGGGGTGAGACTGAGCCACACCCCATTTCCCCCACAGGGCCAAGCCATGCTCCCTTTCTCTGCAGGACTGGCTTGGGGCCAGGCTTTCCCCTTTCCCCTCCACATGGTAGAATAGTGTCCAGCATTTCAGGTATCAGATGGGGACCACCAGCACAATCTGCCCATGGGTAGATAGAGCACTGTCCAACTGGCCCATGGTGAAAAAGGTTGAGCACCACTGATCTGAAACCAATAATATGTTATTATCCAGATCCAAACATCCTGTCAATGCATTTTTCTTCCTAACTGACCTGCTCCCAAACTTTTCTTAAGCTCTTATGCATTATTTAAGGATTGATTTCATACCAGCATCTCAGAATAAGGCTGCATCTCAAAAGTAGGGTCAAAGAACATTACAGATATGGTATATCAGGTATCTGAAAATTACAGCCCTGGGGGAGTGAGCCCCTGCATACCACACCAAAACTATAATAGAGTTGGATGTTGTTATAGCCATAATCGTCTAAGAAATATGTGGGAAGCAAGGAATTTTGATGCTATCTTTTATTGGAACAAGTGAATAGTTGGTAAAGATGCTAGACAAGCTTTCAGGCACAAGGGAGCTAGATAAAGAGTAGAAATAAGAATGTTGAAAAGATAGGAATTTTATCCTGTCTTCTTAGGCTGAAGGTTAGTAGCTATAGTACCAGATTCAATGAATAGTTAGGGTATGTTGAAATGGAAATGAACAAGAATCATCAGAACATACCCACCCACTAGTCAGACCCTCTAAATGATAAGGCAGTGCTTGTTTTAAAGAAAAAAAAATTGCAAAATGAACAAAAAATAATCTTACATCTTCACCAGGTTTGCCTGGAGGTCCTTCTGGGCCACGAGAACCAACTGGACCCTAAGATATAAATACATTAAATATTTAAGAATATGTTAATTTAAACATTACCTCAAATATTTCATTCTGGAAGTTTGTTTTATAAGATATAGTAAAGAAGGTGCTCTTATTTTTCAGCAATACTGTAACTCTTAACTGGCATGCCCTTCCTAACTATTCTATCTCACAATTCAAAAGGAAATATACATTTAACTTTGTTTAAGATGTGGAATGGATTCCTTAAGGGCAAATAGGTACTTCACAATTGTTTCAAACTCCTGGTCAGGATTATGACCAAGGGCCTTTCAGAGGCACAGTACATTGCCGTCAGGTGAGTCCACTTTCTTACCAGACAAAAATAGTTAGCGATTATAGCGTGGGCTTCTCAGTCAGGAGAACCAGTATTCCATCCCTGACTCGCTTTATGACCTTAGGCAAGTCATCCTAATCTCTTCTTGCCAAGTTTATCCCATGCTTACCAATGCTTCAAGATGAAAACTGGGAGCCAGATTTAGGATTAGAAAGGACTTTTCTCCCAGGTCAGGTTACCAAAAGATTTTCTTGTCATTCTCTGTGGCATGGAACAAAGTCCACTTTTTAGGATCATCCTGGAATATTTGACCTAACAAGTTTCCTAATGCTTCATTAGCCTAAACCACAGGTGGTACTCCTGTGTATCCTTCTATCCTGCACATCATATGTAGGGGTGTTTTAATACGTTTTTTTATATATATATTTGTAAAGATCCTAGCTATACAAAAATGCATTTTGTGGTTATAGTGTGTGGGAGGGTCTGGAATGGATGTTCTCGTGAACCTATTTGGATAAGTATTTACTAGATGGTAGCTTTCAATTGCAGGAGACTAGTTTTGATTAACCAAATCCAGTATCTTCTGTCCTACGATGGATTAAAAGTGCTAATTATTGTTATTATTAAAATGGATGTCCTTTACTGCAAGCATGGAAACTATTGCCATTAAAAATTACTGAAATTCAGTGACCCTGCAGAAAAATCTATCACCAGTTCTGACCACATGTCTAGTCATATAGTAATTATAGCTATACAGCATGAGAAAAGGTACTGTACACAAATATAGTAAATAATGCTGCTGCCAGATATCACTTCTTACTGGAGAGATCCATATACATTAATTTAATCTTACCATTGGTCCAGGTTCTCCAGGTTCACCTGGTGGACCTGCTGGGCCAGGACCACCCTAAAAGTGACCCAAAAAAGACAAAATAGAGAAGATTAGAACCTAAGGCTGTTGTTGAAAAAACTCATTACAAATAACAAAAAAAAATAGAAACAAATACTCATTCAAGTTAGTATCATATATCAAATAAATCACAATCCTCAGGGCAGCTTAGAGTCAGACCTGAACTGTGAGAGCCGCTAGAGTCAGATCACAACTGTACTGTGATAATGGATTGAATGAATACTAGATCCCAAATTCTTCAAACTGTGAAAGTCTTGAACCCATGTAAATTTTGTATCTCAGTCCACTGATATCCCATTCAAATATAACTCCAACCTAATCCTGAAAATCAAAGAAATTTAATGTCCAGAATTTTTCAGTATTCAAAAATGTCATCATTAAAATGTGTAATGAACCAAAGACTCTAAGCTGACCTAATCACAATTTGGTCTTTTTGAATTAAGAACTGTCTTCTGGAATCATCCAAAATCATCACTACAAAGTCATTTCTAGTTACCTTTCTCAGTGTATCACGTAACTCTAACGGCCTTGTTACACACAGATTGTAGGCAGTTCCTGCAGCTCTTAGCCCCTGGATTGTCCACACCTGAACATCTGAAACTAGTTTTAAGCACACTTTAGGTGTCTTAAAGTTACACCACTCCAAGGCAGGTTTATCTCTGATCCATGCTATCCAGCTCATGTTCCATTAATGTGTGGCCACTCCCCATAGATGAACCACCCAAGTTTCAGTTAGTTGTCCAGCGTCCCAGAATGCACTGTGCCTTCCCCCACCCTCCTGTTCTCAGTGGGCAAACTTTCCAGTCTCTAAACTCTACTGTCCAGGGGGCAGTTCTGGCACCAGGCCAACTCCTCCTCCTGCCCCCCCAGGGGTATGACTTTCTTGCCCCCAGGGGTATAACCCTGTGCAAACAATCTGCAGAGCACATGCCAGCTAGCCAGCTTGCAAGGCACAGATGAGTCCAGGAGTGGAGTCTAGGGGAATTTAAGAGGGACAAGTTAGGGGGGCATATTGGGTTCCCATGAGCTGAGGCAGTAGCTCCCCCAAAACTCCCTTCCCTCACTGTTCCCACCTGCCAACCATCCCAAGACTCATGACCAGCACTCCCAAGGCCCTAATCCCAAACTCCAGTTTATTAAAATATGAGACATTCTTTAGTTGATTTCCTCTTTATTTCTTTTTAATTATTTTACTTCTTTTTATTTTATCCTTCAGTGGCTGACTTCCCTCATTTCACCACCCTTCTCCCACCTCCATTTCCTTTCTTCCTTCCATTTCGTTACCTACCTCCATTCTATTAACTCTCCACATCCCAACTTCACATTCCCACCCCCCACCCCAACCCATTTCTCACCCACCTCCACCTAGGGCAGGGACAAAAGTCTATTCTGGCTCACCAGCCCTGTAGTGGCAAGTAACAGCTGTGCAGGTGAGAAACAGAGAAGGGTTTTAGCTTTAAGGTGTGAGTGCCCCAAACTCGAGCTAGCACTAACACTCAGCACCACTCAACATTTGAGCAATTCAAAGTGCAATGTGTAACAAGGCCCTAAGAAAGAACTCCTTTTTAAAAAACAGAATTAGAATAATTACTTCATAAGAATATAGCAGTAGGGAAGAGCCAAAAATCAATGAGACTACTTCTAAGATAAGGCACCACTCAAACGGCATCACACTGGCAGAATGTGGCATGTAAATTCAAAGCAAAGCTATACCTATAATTGGATTGATAGCCAAACTATGAATTTACAGGAAACTGTACAAGCACCTAAGATCAGTGGAAGGCCTGCATTTGTGTCAAGAGGCCAGTGGTCTAGCATCAAAAAGTAATAATGAAATAGAAATGGTCAAGTCCTCTACCTGGAATAGTCTGTGGTGACCTGTGCTAAATATGTCAAGCTTGGGTTAACCTGTCTAATTCCTTGTGACAATTAGTGATGGGCTAATATATTGCAGGCTATTCTTTCTATAAGATATGCAATCAGGAAAACTTTAAAAAAATGGTATTTTAAGAGAGTTATATTTTCTTTGAATAGAGATACCATGAATCAAGGGCAGTTATAATAAGTATATGATAAAAAAGGTAATTTCAAGCCAAATACATTTTATGTTTAATTCCATTCAAGTTAATGGGTCTACACTAGAGATAAAGAGCTCACTATGTTTCTGAGGCCCCTCTATCATTGGTGATGCAAAGGGGTGCATGTGGGTGCACGTGCACCCCCTGAGATTGGCAGTGCACCCCATGTAAAAATTGCTGCCAATGCTCCCAGCAGCACATGTGGGCAATCACTGCTCACCACACACCCCCTTCCCCTCACCACTGACACTGCCGGCGGTGTCTGCAGGTGGTCACCAACTGCCAATCAGCATTCATGTCCCCCTCCCTCCCCTACCTCCAAAACCACTGCGGCTGCCTACGGGAGCTCCCCACACGCCGCCACCATGCCCCTGACACCAACACAGCTGCTGCCACCTGTGGGCAGTCACTGTGCCCTGCCAGCATGAAGCTAAAAGTGCAATGGGCTCTAATGGGCAATTTACACAATCATGCCTTCTGCCATGCATGTTGGCATGGCAGAGGACGCAACTGTGGGATCATGAATTATCTCATAGTGACTTATTGCCAATGCAAAAGGAGCCTAATCCAAGGCTTTTGATGCTCTGACAAGCTCCTTCAGCAGGGAGCCCCATATACCCTAGCTGAGGGACTTGAAACTGCGGGGGTGCCCCACGCACTTGCAGGACCGGAGAAACACTGCTACAGTGATCGCCTCACCCCAGGAGGTGTGGGAAACCCCTGCACCCAGGGGATCAATGCAGGGATGCACAGATCCCTAGGGCTCAGGGGTGCAAGAAACTCCCAGTCCCTGGGGATCATGGCTGCAGAGATCCCAAGGGCTTAAGGGGGTGTGAAACTCCCAGATCCTAGAGATCACAGCTGTAGCAATCCTTAAGGTTTAGGGGTGCAGGAAACCCCCAGACCTTAAGGATCATGACTGCAGCAATCCTTAGGATTTGGGAGTGCAGGAAACCCCTGGACCCTGGGATTGTGCTCCCACTGTCCCCAGGGCTTGGTAGCACGGGAAACCCCTGGACTCTTGAGATCACAGCTCCTGCAATGCCTCAGCTTAGATGCATAAGAAATCCCTGAACTCTGGGGATTATGTCTGCTGGGATCCCTAGGGCTCTGGGGTTTTACACTGGGCTTGGTACACCCAAGCTACACATGCATACTAAAGCTCAATAGCAACCAGCTATCAAGTCAGTACACACTTTCCAGGTCTAACTTTACAGCTGGTTGGAGCTGTTTATGGTGTGATAGCTATTTTGTACATGTAGCTGGTCTCCAGGTAATTGCACAATTAACCAGGTAATTGTGCTTCACCTGTAACTAGAAGGGGCCAAAGAATTCCAAAAAAAAAGAAATTGTTCATACTTTTTTAGAATGAAATTTATGTACATGGTATTTCTGCATGGCTTCACATCAAAAATCAGCACATGCTTAAGTCTATCCCTAGCTAGGAGAGGAGGCACAACTAAAGAGAGAGACTTTCCTGAATCAAGGTGTCACAGAGCACTTAGGTGCCCTGCTCCTTTAAAGAGTGGAAACTGCTAGGGAAAGAGTGCCAGCAGTGAGTGGGGAGCCCCAGCTGCTGGTTAGCAGGGCAACCAGAGTGAGCTAGTGGCATACACCTGCCAGCAGTCAGCTGACCGGAAGGGGCAGGGCCTAGCTTACATATAAACCCCAGGATGGGAGTTCCCTGCCAGCAGCTAAGGGGGAAGGAGCTCTCCCAGAGCAACCAAAGGGACTGCAAGTACAGCCTCTGATACTGGTGAGGGATGGAGCACCCCTGGTGTGGCTTGAATGATGTTATAGCCAGGCAGCTTGAATTTATGTTATAGCCTGAAGGCTTGTGTTTTGTTTGCTCTTTAAGACTAGTGGTTTGGGTGAGGCTATTAGGGGAAGGAGGAGGCCTCATAGGGGACCCAGGCACCAGAGAGGGCACAGCACTTTGCAGGGCCATGGAGAGCCCGAGCACCAGTGAAGGCGCAGTGCGAGGCAGGGCCACAGACAGCCCGAGCGCTAGTGAAGGCACAGTGCGAGACAGGGCTGCGGAGGGCCCAGGGCGGACCAGGGGGCCAAATTATAACAAGGCCCAGACCGAAAAACGTCAGTTCCATCTGTGAGGCTTGGGGCATGATAAAGAGGTGGTTGGAGCCCATAATGCTAGGGTGCCCTGAAACACCCATGGCAGAATGGGACCTGCCAGGGGTCCAGGAGTCCACGGGGTCAGCAAACCATGTCCAAAAGGATGTAAAGGCAGCCTCCCTATTATATATTTACCATCAAAGACGTGGCGGACAAGGATCAAGGGTGCCCATTGGGCCAACTTGGCACAGTAAGGGGGCCTTGGGGAGATCATGGCCATCCTGCAGGACCCCATGCCATGATACAAGGGTACATGGCCAATCCAGTTATTATGTATTCTGCCTTTTTTTTCATACATCTGTGTTTAATAACTCAAACAAATCACTTACTTGTTTTCCTTGTAGACCCTGAGGACCTCTTGGACCCACTGGACCCTATGAAGAACACAAGAGCTTATTAAACAGTTTCCAAAAAATAAATCAAATCAATTTCTGTATAGAGAGCCAAAAAAGGGTGTGCTGATTGTGACCTCCAGGGTGACATTTTTATGGTTAAAGCCTCGGGAAGTAAAATGAGAACTATATTCCAAAAGCACTGCAATGTTCAGTGTAGATAAAGTGTAAGAGAAGGAAATCAAAGAACAAGCAGAAAAATAGGATATATGTAAATTCAGGTGGGAGAAGTGTGTGAAAACAATGGACTGTGTTTTTTTTCTGTGGAATTGCTGACTCTAGGAAGAGACTATTCTTCATCATTCCCCAACCTCAGAATGAGTGATGAGGCCTTAGAACCAAGGCTTGGCAAATGTCTAAAATTATAAATGAAATGACAAGACCCTGTCAAATAGAATGCAGCCAAATTCAAATCCTTCTATCATTCTTCAGATGAATAGGATCATGGGACCAGTGCTGTACAGTATCTATCCTGCTAACACCCAATAATACCACAGCATTAAACAGAGATTGGAGCAGGGGTGCAGGGCAGGTAGGGGAGAGAATAGGTACTTTTTGCCCACCTCCTAGAATTCTAGAAAACAAGAAAAAATTATGTAATGATAATAACTTGAATCGTGACAAAGCCACAAGGAATGCAAAATTTAAAAACTTCATTCTCTGTCATATGTAAAGAATAGGTGGCTTCCAAGAATAGGTGGCTTCCAAGGAGATTTACCATTACTTTATTTTAAAAGTAAAGTACAAAATGAGGGTATGAGAAGGAAACAGTAAGAGACCAATATATAGTTTTAATAACAAGAAGTACAAATAAGCAAACCACTCCTGCTTGTGCATGATAGTCAAAGACTGTTTACTAGAACAGTCAAAGAAAATATATCAGAACCCAGTGAAGTTAATGCAAGATTGTATAGACTTCAGTGGACTTTACATTGGCTTCAATGGAATAATCATGACAACAATGGAAAGAAGGGATTTTGCAATGGCAAATAGGACTGGGGGGAATAAAGGACAGAAAAATAAAGAGAATAGAGTTGTATGGAGCTGTTAGAAATGCAGCAGAAGAGGATGCAATATCTAGGGTGAAGAGACTATCACAAAATGACTGAAGAAATGTTTTTAAAGTGGGAAAAAACTAGGAAAGATAGGTTTGGCAACAAAATTATTAAATGCAAGGGGATTTCCAAGCAGCAACATAGCCAAAGAGTGAGGACATATATATTATAGGAAAGTCTTATAAGGAAGGCAAATCAATAATTAGACATGCTGCGTAATTTTGGATTAATTGAAGTAGCTGATATTTTTTGGCTGTTAAGCACTGACCGCATTCTACAAATCAAAATGGAAAACTTAAGAAGTTTTTTAAAAATAAATAACATGGCTATCTGACATGTTTAGCTGTTATCAGTGTCTTCAAGACACCACAGCACAAAGCAATGAAAAAATGTGAGTCATGGATAATGCTGATTACTAGATGTAACCACTAAGATGGAGATAAAGAACTATTACAGTGAGAAAAGTGGAAAATGAAAACTAAGGCCTCAGTTCACTTGAAGTCATGAATAGTGGAAGATTTCAGTAAAGTTGCAAAAGTAAACCTTGGGGAAAAGAAACCTTGGGAACTGTATGAGTCAGAACAGAAAAACAGAAGCTTTTAAAAAAAATCTATAATATAGCACAACTGTCACTCCATAGGTGGTTCTCAAAAGTTATTTGGCCTTTTTAATGTCTGCTAAAAATGAGCAGCCTTGAGGTCAGGTTGTGAAAGAAAAGACTTAAAGGTAGGTATTCAGTTATTATAGAACATGATATGCCTTGCACCAGTGTTCTAGCAACCGCTCAAATCATGGGAAAAGCGACTGTCCATTTCTGATCACCTCTGTGGCAGTGGAAGTAAAGAACAGAGAAAAAAAGGAAGGGAAGAAGCTTTCATTTTAACAAAGGGAACATTTTTTTAAATCTCTTTAACATTTATTTTTAAAACAGAGCTAAAGCTTTCTGTGTGACTATGTTTATATATAGGAAACATATGGAGTTTGGGTGGATGAGTTCACTTTGTATTCATTGTTTGCTTACGTATTTTACTTTACTTCTGTTCTAAGGAAGGAATCTATGCATTCTTACCACTGCACCAGGCATGAGTCCCATATGACTACCAAGTCCAGTTTTTTCATCCAAACCTGCCATCTGAGCTGCAAACGGCTGCAAACATGAGAAGGCTGAGTTTAGCTAGCAATTGTGCTTATCATGTAAGGCAGAAAGGTATGCAGTTTACTCTTACCATTACTTGCATTGGCTTTGTAGTATTAATTAGTATGTTTTGTCATTTAAATGGAAGCTGGAGCAGGCCTACAGGCAGCAGGAGACAGTAGTGAGGTAACACACTATTCTGTTAATTTCTGAATATACTGCATTTTAATGGTAAGAGCGATCTATCTTGGAAATTAACTAGATTTCTCCTTCACTAAGTTCTAATTTGTATGCATTTTAATGTCATTTGAAGAGAGCATTCAACACTTTCTAAGATCCACATTTTAATTTTGTTTTCAATAAGGTGCCTAATGCTTGCAATAAACAATATATTAACATATATTCCAGCATGATTAGCTTGTAATTAATCTTACATTTCATAGACTCTGGAGATGGACATATTTTGTAGAACAGCTAAACCATATCCAGAGCTATTGGTCCTAAGGATCCTCCTTGATTGCTTTCTCAGGCTGCGTAATTCCAGCAATAGGGAATCCACAACTTCTCTGAGTGTCAGTCTTAACCATATCTCAATTGGCTTGATCAGTTATTAAATTATTTAATGTGCAGCCTAAATTTCTTCTTGCTAAATTCCATCCCTTCATTTCTACTACCTTTTTCAAGATTCCCTGAATCTCTAGTGTTCTAATCCCTATGAGCCAGGTCTAAAGTCATTTGGCATCTGTAAAAGAGCTTTGGAAAGGGATCTTTGTTTTTTAGCTGTTAAAATATATAAGCAAGGTCCCTTCAGGCTTTCCTGAGATATCATCCCTTCCAATTTTTTCATCATCTTTGTTGCTTGAAGTCATCCCTCCTGACACCTACGTTCCACCCCTTCTTCCCTGTATTTCAACAATTTGTTTCAAAAGGTCAGCCCTGTTTAATAAAAAAGGAAAAGATTTCATCCTCTCTCAATCCTTCTCCAGTCATTAAATATAAAAGAGAAACAGGATCTTGATAGTCTTTACCAAGCACATAAACATAATGGATTCATATTACTCATAGATGCTAAAAAAAATTGAGAGCTATAGTCCACTTAAACATTCATAAAAATCAGCTACTTTTAATTTGCATTTTTAATCAATAAAAGCTGAAGTGAAAAGTAACTGAAATGTACACCAATGTACTTAAATCTGGACTGTCTACCTTCACATGGGCTCACATGGCTTGTGGACAGTACCTGCACAGCCCATGGACCTTGGTCCACACCACTGGCACCCTTCCTGGAGCTGGGGACAAGGAAGGAGGAGGGAAGGAGGGCATGGAAAGCCCAGTGGCAGCAGTAGCCAAAGCAGTGGGGGAAACAGGCCACATATTAATCCCTTGTGGGTTGCACAAAGCCCTCCGGCCACAAGTTGGACAGCCCTGATTTAAATAACACACATATAAACATGAATCTACGTTGCATTTATAGACACGCGTAACAGCTATATCCTGAAAACTGCTGATCACAAAGCCCTGAGCTGGCACCACATTCACAATGCTTCACTCAAACCACATGTTACCAAACAGGAAATCATTGTTTCAATGAATGGCAGCAACTAATGATTGAAAAGGCATCCTAGTCGCATTATTTCAATTCCAAGTCTTCTATGGTCATACAACCATTAGTTTTCTGTCTCTGAAAGGCACTGTGGTGAATGGGAGTTGAGGGTACTCAGTTGATCTTTACCAGCATCTGATGAAGTGAGCTTCAACCCATGAAAGCTTGTGCTATCTTGCTCTCTCTTTTTCTCTCTACACATACACACACATGCACACTTTTGGTTAGTCTATAAGATGCCTTTTCTGGTGCTTCATCAACCCAGGTTCTGTACTTATGTGACTATAAAACTTACCCTACTTACTCCATCTGGTCCTGGGTGGGTTGGATGTCCTGGGGGACCAGGATCACCAGGCTGTCCAGGGATACCAGGTTCCCCATCCATTCCTGGAGGACCACGGGCACCCTGGAAAGGAAAACAAGAGTGTACAGTACACACACACACACACACATATATATATCACACACACACATATATATGTGAGACTCATCAGAATTTACAAATAATTAGTTGGTTCTTAAGCTAATATTTCTGCTGAAAGGTCCTCAAGCAGACAGCATCTCTCATGAATCTTGCTCATCCTCTGATCAAAAGCACTGGCTACAGTTAGCAGCATCCTATAAGTCCAGAGATAAATTTGAGCAACTTTAAAAGGCCCTTTCAGAGACTCAGGAATAGTTCATAACACTGATAAATAGTATAGCTTTAAAAATGTTTAGCCTTGAACACAGCATAAGTGGAGCAAGAACCATTTTTCTAAAAGTAGAGAAGGGTGAATAGTATATAAGGACAGTACATTTTGATGTTGAAAGTGTGAAGTCTCCAAACAGAGACAAATTTGCCAACTTTCAGGTATTTTCTGCCCGCCTGTCACATGACACCATATTCTGATCACTAACTCAGCAGGCCCAGGAAGATTTCACTGTTGCCATGAAGTTACTTCAAACTTGTTCTTGTCTAAATTAGATGAGAATCTGGACCATAACTAGAGAAGTCATTTCAGTCATGTGGTTTTGATTTCCATAATGTCCCCTACCTCTTACAGTGAGAGCAGTTGCAAGGCTGGTGCTGGAAGCTCACTACTGGTGGAGCTTGAACCTGTTCCCCATCCAGCTTCATGAGCACAGAGCGAGGGGAGGAGGGATAGGGAACAGGCTGAGAAGCTTGCTCCCTGCTCAGCTCCACACTCACAGAGCTGGGTGGGGAAAAAGCTGCCCAGCCTCCACCTGGTATGCAGGGTTGGGGCTAGGAACTGTCCTGCTCAAGGACAGGTTCCAGCCCCGTGCCACAATTGGGTGATAGAGACATGGGGCTTAAAAAGAGCTGCAAGTGTGGATAGGTCTGAGCCCGCTGCCCTAATCTGCCAGTGGGGCAGCTAGCCACAGTCTAGCTGCTAGCTGCCCCACCGGTGGAATAGGGCAGGAGGCTGGGACCTGTCCCTCCCTTGAAGCTTTTTTCAAGTGCCCTGCCCCTAACTGGGGAGACAGGGCCAGGAGCTCCCTGCTGCTGGGGCACAGGGACATTATCCCTGCCCCAGTAGAAGGCAGACCCTAAGGCCAGGGCCTGGAGCTCCCCCTGGTGGCTGCAAGGGCCCATTGTAGGACTGAAGGAAGTTTAGTGTTAAGAACAGCAAATCTTCTGCCTAGTCCTGCATGTGTAGATACCTGCCCAGAAGCACTTAATCAACAGAAGTTTACTCTAGAGTAAACAAAGCACGGGTCAAATACATGTGTAGACACTCCCCTTCTGTACTAGTCATGTCAGACAGTTTGTTCTTATTTCCATTGATAAGGGCTGTATTTGATTAAAAGCATGCTGTGCACTGCCGGGAGTCCTTTGTGAATTGGGGGGTTGCAATAGGATAGACTATGGGCCCATCTACATATGCATTTACTCTAGCCTAGTTTTACTCTGGTGTAAAATAATCCAGAGTAAGCATTCTTGGGCAAGCATCTACACATGCAAAGATTAGGGAGCACATTTGCTGCTTTTCTGTAGCCCTGCAAAGGGCCCCTGCTGCCACTCTGGGGAGCTCCAGGCTCCCCCCAGGTGCTAGCCCAGGGGTTGGCAGGGAGCACCAGGCTGCCTGCTGCTGGGACGGGGACAATGTCTCCCTGCCCTGGAAGCAGGGCGCTCCTGGCCCTGGCTCCCCAATCAAGGACAAGAGACTTGGAAAGAGCTGCAGGGGAGGGGCAGGTCCTAGCTTCCTGCCCTGATCTGCCCCTGGGGCAGCTAGCAGCTATCTGCCCCACCAGCAGATCGGTGCAAGGGGATGGGACCTACCCCACTCCTGCAGCTCTTTCTAAGCCCTGTGCCTCAATCACTTGATTGGGGCATGGAGCTGCAACCTGTCCCTGACCAAAACAGTTCCCAACCCCTGCCTGCACACCAGGCAGAGCTGCAGGGAGAACAGGCTGAGAAGCTTGTTCCCTGCTGAGCTCCATGAGTGCAGAGCTGAGCAGGGAACAAGCTCCCCTGCCTACCCGCCCTGCCCAGCTCTATACTCATGCTCATGGAGCTGGGCAGGGAACAGGATCCCCTGCCCCCACCAGCAGGGAGCTCCCAGCTCTGGCTCCATGACCATGGCACCAGTGCTGGGAGACTCTTATCTCCCAACCTGAGCTCCATAGTTGCAGAGCTCAGGGTGGGAGATAAGAATCCCCGCAGTTGCAGAGCTCAGGCTGGGAGATAAGGGTCTCCCATCCCAAGCCCCGTGACCATGGAGCTCAGGCTGGGAGATAAGGATCCCCCACCACTGGCCCCATGGTCATGTAGCCAGTGCTGGGACAAAGGGTCTGCCCCAGCAGCAGGCAGCTCCCAGGGACAGGGACCTGTCTCCCATCCCCTGGCAGATGGCCAGAGATTTTGGTCTTTGTCAGGCATCTACATGAGCACTGTTACTAATCTCAGGTAAATTTGATACTTGCATTTTCAGGTAGAAAATTTACTTGGGATTAACGAGGTTTACTGCAAAGTCAGGATGTGCATGTGTAGACACACATGCTTAATTTGCAGTAAACTATGCTAATGTGAAGTTAAGAATTCGGGTCAATGCATCCTATGTCTATTGAATAACATCTTTTTTTGGTTAAAAAGGAAATTCTCCTGAACAGAAGCCTTCAAACACATTTGACCGCAGGACACTGTAAAACTCTCATGGGGCAAGATAATGATTTATTACATAATTCTGTATTCTATATAGAAATATTTTTGTGGTGGTATGTCCTAAAATCCTAGCAGTGCATATGCTGTTGGAACTTCAGTTGTAGTACACTAGACATAAAATAAAAGGAATAAAAAGAGCATAACCCTGAGAGATGGATTTGTATACATGTAAGAGACTTTGAGTCTCATCAGGAAACTTACTTGTGCATCCAATTCTTTATTATTATTTAATATTTTTATTTTAAACATAAGTAGACACAAAGCCAGCCCCCAAAGAGCTTACTACCTAAAACAGGAACAGAATGTTGCTTCATTATTTTATTTCCTTTGTCTCAAGATGAAACAGAGGGGAGAAAAACATGCATCAAAGGGAAAACAGTATGCCAATTAATAATAGGGGCAAGCTTTTCCTAAAATAACATCTGATCTTGGAAGCCCATGCCCGCTCCCCGCCACGAGTCACTTCAACCAGACCTGATTTTCAGAAGGAGCTCTCTACTAGTCCTCTTGAAAAGCAAACCTGAACTGTCTTAAGTTGCATACCCCAAAGGTGAAGCAATGCTAATTAATAATCACTTCTTAAAATAGTGGCCAATATGTTTATCTGTTGTCTCCAGATGTTTTCTTTCATTATATTTCATCTTTTAGAAACTCTTAGTAAATAGTGATGTTCTAAGGAAGAAATATTCCAAATAGGTCCACAAGGTGGCAACCTTTAAACATGCATGCAATATATTGCAAATAACACTGGACCACCATGGATGGTATTCAGATAACAGATCAATACAAGTTTCGCTTTTGATGTTACAGTGAAAGAAAATACAGCTTGATGAAAAATACTTAATTTACTCTTTATCAATTTCTGAAGCAATGACTTTTAGTATCCTTGACAGGGTGGCAGTTATCTTGTGAGCTAAGTTGACTTAACTAACGCAATTCAAGATAATACACCTCAGAGGTATATTATCTTGTGCTGCATACAAGTCCACTCTGCTCCACATACATGTGTGTCCTCTGACGGTAAGTTGACTTGAAAAAGTTAAGTTGGCTTAACTGTGGGAAAGCTAATACATGTGTACACACCCTTATAAACTAAGTAAATAATATATAGAGAACAAAAGCTTTTGAACTTCACTGAAGCTTGTGTTCTCTCTCTATATCTATATAGATATAGATATAGATAGATAGATAGATATAGATAGATATACCTATATATATATCTATCTATATATATATTCAGGCTATATATACCTATATATATATTGCACAAAATTTTGGCAACCATTTTGTTTCAGAGGTGTTTCAGGCCATTTCAGCACCCGAAACACTGAATCTGAATTGAAACGGAAGTCTCAGAAACATCCACAAAACTAAAAAAGGCATCCAAAATATTTCGGAAAATTTCAGTTTTGGAGCCAGGCTTGCAGGAAACAGCTGTACACTACTCCCCTTCTGCACGACTCAGCTCCACAGGGAGCAGAGATCCATACTGGGGGGTCTCCTCGCTGCTGCTGCCTACCCCATGCTGCCCTGGGACTGGACAGGGTGGGCAGCGGCAGTGAAGAGACCCCCAGCACGGATCTCTGCTCCCTGTGGAGCCAGGTCGTACAGCAGGTCAGTGCTGGTCCCTGCCACACAACCTGGCTCCACAGGAAGTAGATCTGTGCCAGGGTCTCCTTGCCAGTGCTGCCCACCCTGTACAGCCCCACATCGTCGGGGCAGCACAGAGTGGGCTTTAGTGGAGAGGAGACCCCCAACGCAGATCTGTGCTCCCTGCAGAGCCAAGTCATACAGCAGGGACCAGCAGGCTTGCTCACCACTCTGCACTGCCCCTCAACCTGGTGTGACAGGGATCAGAAATCCACACAGGGGATCCACTCCTTGCCTGCATGGAGGGCAGTGGCCCCCACCCTCCCCTGGACAAGCCACCCACAGCCCCAGCCTGCTCCCCGTTGAGGCCCTGCAGCCCCTGGCCCCAAGCCCTATATATAGATAGATAGATAGATAGATATACCTTATATATATTTTTTTTTACTGCAGTTGTTCTGTAAAGGGGCTTATCTATGCTGCTTTCTGACTGACTTCTGATTAACATGGCTAACTACCTCTCTCAGCTAAACAAAAAGCAATTCTGCTGCTTATTGCAAAGTCCTCCTCCCAAATGACCTGTGCACGTAAATCCACCATCTATTATGAGACTTAGGTCTTACATACATAGCTTATGGATGTCTTATAGATAGATAGATAGATATTTTATAATCCAAGTACCAAGATTTTAGGCTTAGATTTTTCAAGGAGCTAAAAACTCCCTTTCTCCCTTGAAAACATCAGCCTTAAACGTTTTCAAAAGAATTCCAAAATTTTCACGGGCTTTTAGAAAGTTCACGTATTTATAAGCATAATTTTTATGGAAATTCTGGAGAAAATCATAGGATTGAACTAATAGAATTCAGGCTTATCTACCAGCTTGTAGAAATGTTACTCATTGTGATGCTTGGAACTGTTTCAGGTGTCATCCTAATCTGAATTCTAAACTGTACCTGCAGCAGAGTTTTAGGATTATTTTGAAAGCGTCTTTCTAGGACTTTTGTGGGTACTAACAACTGTTCTATAAGCATCTTGTACTGACACATGAAGCAGGAGTTTTTGGCTCAGTATCACTCTCGGAGAGGTTATGTGCTTACTATCTTTGGTGCAGAAAGAGCACCATGGCAATCTACAGACAACAATTATTATCTAAGGGAAATGCTGGAAATAGCCTAAGGAGTCTGGCTTTTCATCAAATCCACATTACAACAAGTAAAAACTTTTTCTGTCCTAAGGGATGAGAGAATATCCAAACATAAACTGAAAGAATATAACAATTTAAATCTAAAAACCTGCTAAAAGCCACTTCTGCATTTTAGGGGGGGAGGCAGGGGTTCCAATAGGAACATGTACTCCTTTGATATCTTTCTTATTGCCTTTTGGCCTTTCTGTGGTTTTTACATACAGATGCTAAAATTCCTTTATTAAGCCTCTGTATCTGTAGTGCAGTTTTAGTAATAGTATTTACTAGCATGCTACCATATGTGTTCACATATTAATTCTTCTATTTTGAGCTCTGGCTCCTATTACGAAATACTCTGAGCAGTAAGTTAATGCAGCCTCTGAAACACAATAGACACTGTTAAAAAGTTAGCAATTACTTTTGGTTTCCATATATGCTACAGTTGTCTTCTATTTTTAATAGAAGAGAAAACTCTGCCATCATATATTTTATTTATGGTAACTGTTGGCAAATGCTAATGTGTTAGCTGAAATGACGCTAGACATTGGTCAATTATTCCAAATACTTAATTCAGACTTTAGACTAATCAGAGAACCAGTGGGTGTAAAATCTTGTACTTGTAATTTGTTTTTTGGGATGTGGGTGCAGAACAGCAGGAATATGTAGAGGGCACTGAGTCAGAGCAGCTCTAAAATCAGTTAAGCAATTTGAGGTCAGTTTTGCCTAAATGTACTAATTAAGAAAGTACCTAAGAACATTTAGCTACTTACAGGTCTTCCTTTTGGTCCTCGTTCTCCTCTCGGTCCTTGTGAGCCTGGAGGCCCCTACAGGAAAAATTAAAACCATTAAGTATATTCTTAATTGGCCTTTCATTTCTTCCCAGAATGGAACACAGAAAAATTAATTTAATTTTAGTTGCAAATTTGCTGCTCTTGAGCATTTTGACTGATGGTTCTATTATTCCAAAGGGTGAAAAAAAGTGTACAAAAATACTGTACTTAAAAAAAACACCCAAAAAGCAGAGTTCATTCTATAGGAAGCCTCCTTTCCTTCATTCAGCTAAATTACTAAACATCTATGAGTGGACACACAATGGAAAATGTCAAAAGAGAGGTCCCACACTCAACAACTAAAGTCACAACCAAAAAAGGAAAAACTATAAAACGAGTAATCAGGAATTAGCAACAGAAGATAGTCCTCAGGAAGGAAAAGATGAAAGGGTCAGAATGTCTGGCACAGACCTGAATGTGCTATAACAACTCAAAGCATGTGGGACAAAAAGCAGAGGGCTGCTAGATGCAGAAGAAGAAGAAGAAAAGAAAAGAAAGACCCTTGAAGGACAGACTCACACTAAAAGCACTCTGCCTTCTCAAAGAACACTGGATCGGGCCCAGATACCCTAGACCTCACCAGACACGCACACAAGCAGATAACAGTGGAATCTGGCATCAACCCTTTCAAAGACAATGGCTAGGGACAGACATTCAAAAAGCCAGAGCCTGAACTGATTCAACCTTTTTAGGTTAGTCTAACCTAGGCTAGCCTAGCCTAGGCTGAACCAGTTCATAACGGGGCAAACGTGCTCTCTGCACTGAGGCAACGTGGGCGCCTGCCTGCAGTTGCTCAGGCCAGGCGCTTTGGGGCACTACAGTAGCCCTCAGCTGCAGAAAAGTTGTGGGAGGATGGCCAGAGATTGAATAAGCCCCCTCTGGCTGGGAGGGGCTTGCCCCAAGCAGGGAGATGCCACTCGCACACCAGCAGGGTTGTGTTGGGCCCAGCTCCCTCCCAGCCGGAGAGGGCGTATTCAGCCATTGGCCCCAGCACAGAGCAGTAGCGGCTGCACACGGCCAGGCAAACCGCTCTCCGGTGCCAGTGGCTGAATAAGTCCCCTCCTGCTGGGAGGGGGCTTGCCCCAAGCACAGGACAGCAGTGGGGGCCAGACCCAGCCCCAGCCCCACCCAGCAGCTGGAGAAGCAACTAGTGAGTAACTGCGATGGGCAGCAGCCCGCCATGGCTTCTCTAAGTGGGAGCCCCTTCCCAGCAAGGGCTGGGCTGTGGAGTGCTGTGGGGGACTTGCAGGGCTCTGGCCCGCTCAGGACCCCAGCGCTGCCATGCACAGCTAGCCACAGCTCTGCCGGCCCCCCAGTGCAGCCCATCACCAGGAAGGGGCTCGCACGCCCCCACAATATGACAGAGGCTGCTGGTCCCAAAAAGGGCCCTGCCGCCTCCTGCTGCAGCAGCAGGGAGGAGGCAAGGCTGGGCAGGGACAGGGTTATCCCTCCTCCCTCTGGTGGAGGGGACAGCTGGGGCCTATTCTGGGCAGGGAGCAACAGGGGGCAAGGAGGGGGTGCTGGGTAAACCCAGCTGTAGTCCCTATTAGTGGAATTAAACCCCTCTCTGGCCAGAACTCTGCCCCTGCCTGCCCTTGCTCAGGCTGGGGAGCTGAGGGACAGAGCCAGCTGGCCTGGAGCAGAGAGCCCCACCCAGCCCAGAGAGCATGCTGGGATGCTGGGGGCCTCTGATTTAACTCACACCAGCAAAGGGTCTGGGATAGACAATGCATAAACTGGTTCAAACCAAATCAGTTAAGTCTGATACTGCATTCAACTAAGTTTATCTCAAACAGGTTTCAGCCATTTTGAAACTGGTTTATGTGAACTAAACATCTGTTTGGTTACACGTTTAATCCAGTTTCTGATCACTTAAACCAGTTTATGTGTAATGTCTGTCCCTGGCCAATAGGTTCAGCATTCACCAGGTATGTACAACAGCCAAAAACCACTTTCATAGGCACTATGACTCTGCCCACATATTTTAAGTCCAAGAATCCTGTAGCAACCTCCTTTGCCATTTCTCATGTGCTGCCTGTCCTTCTATCTTGTAATCCCAAAGCCACTACTGCCCATTATCTTGATACAGTAAAAGCTGCGTTATCCGGCACCTTACACGCTGGCATGCTCTGTTAACCGGTGCACTGGCTTGTAAGGGTTTGTAAGGGAAAAGTGAAACTGGAAGTGCTCGCTGCGGCACTTCTGGTCTCAAGGAGCCCCCACAACCTGGCGGAAAGCAGCCTGAGCTGCCAAGCACCCACGGCCTGGGGCATAGCAGCCTGCATGGATCCCCACTCCCTGTCACTAGGGGCCCACGGGGCTGCAATACGGCAGGAGGGGCAGTAATGCGGCAGGAGGGGCAGCGACACCCCAGATGCAGTGGGACAGGTGGAGGCCCGAACAGGCAAAGATGCCCTTTCAGGCTGCTCAGTTAACCGGCATATTTTGTTATCTAGCACCCTCCATTTCCCATGGGTGCCAGCTAACAAAGCTTTTCCTGTATTACTTTACATGGTTGGCAAAACAATCGAACTCTGCCACAGGTATTACAGATGCTTAAAGCAGTTTTCTCCTATGTATCTCTGAGACCTCTGATTTATTTGAACTTCCAGAGGCAATATTCATCACTATATGGAGTCCTGGACCCATGCTCTTAATTGCTTTTTCCATGCCCTCTTTTCTGTCCCTTCCTAAATCCTGCATCTTTCTCAAGGCAGGATACCAGTAAGGTAACTTGCTTCCTGCTAGGTGTTTTTTTATGTCTTTTGATTGGCTACAAGCGACATAGAAGAAGGAACAATTGACAGGCTACACAGAAGAAGGGACAATTTGGCCTCTGAGATTCAGTGCCTCATCCTCACCTTTCCACACTCGCTTTTCACAATTCGTGGCTTTTATATATGGGCAAATTCTCCCTCCTTCTGCAGTTCCAAGTAGCCAGTTATAGCAAGGGAGGGATATGAACACAAACCATTACCCAGGCCATATATAGATAACAAATTTAATCTGCTAGTTTGTAGCTTCAAGGATACAGTTACATCTATAGCCTATATTCTACTTCCATAGGATATCACTGATTGATAGACCCACTGCTCACCCATCCCCATCCGTCTCTGCATGCTAATGAGTCTTTACTGGGCCAGTCTCTTGATCACACTCGAAGTGTAGTGCTACCTGTTCCTTTTCCACTCAGTCTGTAGCAGCTCCACTGTATGCAGTGCCCTCCACATTTGTGAAGATTCTTGCCAAAAGGCACTTTCACATTAAAGAGTTTGGAAATAACATCGTAAGAAAAACAGAAGCTCAGAAGTTACTCACCGAAGGTCCAGGGCGGCCTCGTATACCTGTAACCTAAACAACAAGACACAAGCTAGACATGATCTGAAGTCTGCACAGAATGAGGCATGCATTTGCTATGCCTCCCATAAAGAAAGCAGTTCCAGAAAAATGCAGATCAGTACAGCAGATAAAGCTAACCAACGCAAGGTTTTTTAACCTTCTTTAAGTTTCAGCATTTTTGCTAAATAATATCAGTAGAAATCTCATTAAAATGTTGCGCTTACATTTTTAGATTTGAAAAGTGAAAAGGTTTTCAAAACGTAAAGTTACTTTTCTTACCTCTGTCTCTCTCTTTTTTTTAAGCATTCTTGTATATTTTCAGTAGAAAAATGTTTAAAGGTACAGGGAAGTACTTTCCCCCAGTTTCTCCTCCAAGAAAAATCTTATTTTCAACCTTTTCCCATGGAATAGGATTAATATGTGAAAGAAAATTACCTAACTTCACTTTGCTTACTAGTTTTTACCTTTGCCCCTCTCTTTTTCCTAGGGATAACATGTATAGGCAGAGAGAAAGTGAAAATGGTCACAATATTTTAAAATATTTTTTAAGTTGTATATTTTTTTAATTTTGAAAGATTTGACTAAATTGCCAAAAAACATTAATTTTGTTGTTCTTGATGAAAACGTTCATCTTTTTTCTCTGGGTTCTATGTATTACACCTCAACCTTTCCAACTTTAGCGTGCTACTGATCACACAATACACAAGATTCTAACTATAAAAACAAAGGTTGCTATGTGCAGATTTAATTCCATATTTTTTCCTAAAATAAATTTAATAGTTTTTAATAGCACATAAATTAAATACTAGGCATTGTTTTATTCTTTCAAATGTGACTATTTTTTTAACAATTACCATCTCTTTCTTTTCTTCTGCTAGATGCTGCAATTTTGTTGTTTTGATGATTGCTTTTTAATCCCTTAAATTACAGCACAACGAATGCACATTTATATAAAGCACTGATAAATGAAAGAAGAATGGACTTACAATTGGCACTATTCCAGGTTCTCCTTTTTCTCCCTGGGGGAAAGTCACAAATAATTCTCAGATAGCAAAATATTAGTGAATCAAAACTTTAACTGCAGCAGCTTTTTTCAACGCTTTCTAACACCCCCTGACACAGACATGGTAATACAAAAGACAGTGCTAAGTGGCCCTTGGACTCTAACATTTATTTCTATAGATATTGTGTTTTTTATAAGAAAGCTAAACATAAATGGTATTTTTAATTATGCATGTTATTGATTCAGGCTTCAAGAAAGCTCAGACTGAAAAACTACTATGATTTGAATTCCAACTCCTTCATCACTTCTACATATAGATACAAGTGCTATCATTCCCATCTGGTGTTGCTCGCACACACAATGTAGCTTTTCATTTCCAAGAAAGTCAACCACAAACATTCAGATACCACAGACACTCTTCTTCCACTAACTTAAAAAAAAATCATCCTGTGGGCTATACTGTGTCTCTGGTGTTAGATTTTTTTTTAAATAAATAAAAAAGAGTGTGATGTGTTTTTAAGCAATAGGATCAAATTGTTCAACTATCACATCTGCTGCTGAAATTGTTAGCAACAACAGCAAGATAAGGAATATTTGTTTAGACACATTTATTTTTACTGTTTCATTTAACATAATTATACCAACAGTAGTATAAAATTCATCCATTGTAACCTGGATTATTAAGCATAGTTCATTGCACCACTGTTCCAGGTTATGAACTATCACCTAGACAGTTTCTGGGTGTGTCTACTTTGCAGTCAAATGTGTAACTGTGGCTTGTGTAGGTATACCCAAGTTACCTCTACATTTGATAGCTCAGTTATCAATATCACTAACCACAGTAGCAAAGGACTCAGCTCAAGCAGGAAACCTGGCTATGTAATTGAGCAATGAGTCAACACTAAGCTCCATGGAACTTCAGCTACATCGTTGGACTCTAACGTAGCTAGTTTAAACCCAGGCTAGCAATGCCTACATGAGCTGCAATTGTGCCTTTGACTGCAAAGTGAACATACCATCTGGGTTGATAAAGTGCAGGTTTTAACATAAGCTGAGGACTCTCTCAGAAGATCCCATCCTAAATCCTTAACACAAGTTTAGAGCCCACTGACTTAGGGGATCCCCTTTGTGATACTACTGGAGTTGAAACCAGATAAAGTACTTAACCTCAATTTACTAAGGGAAAAAAACTCCTCCAAAGGAGTCCTAAGGTTTGAAACATCAGGATTGGCTAACCCTCCAGGAATGCCATAAGCTCCTCAGGCACTTAAGATGGCAGGGTGCTGAATCTAAAGATGTGAAAGGCAAGAATTTGTTAGGATGATATATTTTATTGGACTAACTATGTGGTTGGGATAAAGTTAGGTAAACTTTTGAACATAAAAAGCTCTTCAGGTAACACTCTTTGTTCTTGCCTCTTGCATAATTACTGGACTACCACGGCTACAACATCACTGTTACAGTTCCAAAAGGATGCACATACATACACATCATACACATACACACACACCACCTGCCATCGAGAATGAAATGATTGGTGTCTGTGACATTTTCTTATAAAGTTCAAATTCTGTGATGTGTCCAAATTAAAAAAATAAGAACCTGCATATGGCTTTATTATATCTAAAAAGATAAAAAAAGTAAAACTTACCTTCCTTCCTCTACCTATAAAATAAGTAAGAAAAAGAAATAAATTAGCTTACTGAGAGAGGCAAATCATTTTAGGGAATGAATGAATGTGCATGCAACTAAAATGGTGCAGCACAGAGACACAGGAAATAGTCTTCTTGCCAACGGGGAGGTTGCAAAGTGCTCAGTGGGATGTATGTTTCACAATCAGGAGGTGGTACCAGGAAGATGTGAAGCAAAAAATATCATACTTCCTTATTCCCTGTAAGTATTACATGTGGTAGGAAATAGCAAGTTATTAAAGAAGAATAGTAATGACATTTTAATTATGCCCTGCCCAGTACTTAATTACACCCCACATTAAATTCTGCATTTTTGTGCATTCTTCTTTAAGAACACTTATATTTGGGATTTTCAAAAAAACACAATGCAGTCAGTGCTGATATTCCCATGGACTTCATTGGCAACTATTACATGTATACAGATCATTTTTGAAAATCATGGTATCTGATAAATAATATTTTTGTCCAGTATCTACCAACACATAACATACCAGTTCCTGTTGCCTTTATAACCATGAAGCTATGTTCCTAACAACAAAATACTTAGGCAGAATATTTATTTAAATGTTTAATAGCATCAAAACTTTCTGGAATATCTCTATAATGTTCTCATTGGGTGTATTAGCCATGGTATGATGCAACCAGAAATAGCAAAATGCACCATCTGCTCACAAATGCATGCCATGTCTTGTCACATTGCTTAATTACACAAGTCTTTAGCATGTGCCCTTTGCTATTACTCCAGATTATCTATACTACTTTAACCAGCAATAATTTCTTCCCTTGTAAAAATGCCTCAAAATAATTATGGTTCAAAATATAGTTCAAGTATTAAGGAGAGAAGAATCAACAGTTCATAAATTTCTGTTTGGATTGGTGGCATGATCTATAAAACCTTACACCGATCTCTTGGGCCTGAGAAATTGATCTAGAAAAATGACAAAAACAGTCTTTAATTTATAGCATGTGTCCTCTCTGTTGCTCAGCTGGGACACAAACAGAAAGTGCAGAGGAGCAGAATAACAAAATAAATAGATTTTTCAAAATTAAGAAGTTAACCAAACTTTTCTTATATATCACAAAAGGTTTGATTTGGCTTTAGCTAAAGATTCAGGTTGAATCATTATTTGTCAACGTTTTCACATGAAGAAAACATTAACTGAATTAAAATGAATTATTTTTTAAAAATATTTATATATCTATGAAACCTGGGTAGCTAAATTAAGGACTTGTATCTAAAATGTAATTATGAACTTAGTATGTTTGCCATAGATATGAAACAGAAAAAAAGAACCTAACATTTAACTTACTCAAGAAATGAAGAGGGCTTTTCAGTGAAACCTCTGGCTATGAAGCCATCTCTGCAGTTTGGGCGGGGGGGGGAGCGCGGACTAGACCCAGAAGGGAAACTGTTTTCCAAATTCAGTTCAAATGCAATCCAAAATGGAAAAAAAGATCTCACAATCATTCTCATTAGATCTCAGTCCCAAATTGTGGAAACTTTGTAAGAATAACATGATATGAGCTGAAATCCTATGAGAATATATTTATTAAACTTGAACCTCAGCACTGGTTTTCAACTGCGCTTAAACTCCAAAGTGTTGGACATATCTGGATTTGAACACCCTCTCCTTCATCCATCTCATTACCACATTATACATAACACCACTCAGAAGGTCAGTCCTTGGTTAAAATAAGGAATAAAAAGCCACCTTACCAACATTAGTATCAGAATTACGTGATGTATGGGAACACACAGGGCAGCATTCTCCTGGTGGCACCTGAGGGTTCTCGCATTCGAGCACGTCTTGACACTGGATCTCATCACAAAGAATGGCTCCATTGTCACAAACACAAATCTGGCATGGTGAGGGCTTCCAAATATCCCTGTTCAGATACATCTGACCATTCTGAGTACAGGCTACTTCTTCACCATCTTCTTCTAGGAAAAAGCAGAGACCCTTATGAGCATTTTCAAATGATCAAACAGAAAGCATGTCTCATCTGCGACTGTGTCATAGGTTCAACACAATCAGCATAAAACCTGAGGAAAACAGCTCAATCATAGAGTGGAAATCAATGCAAGGGGCTTCAAAATTACAGGGGGGCTTTAATTTCTTTCTATTTTAACATCCTTTTCCTAACAAGAAGATAGGCATTTTCTTGCTTTCACCATGTATTCACAACAAGAAAACAAACATTTTCATGCTTTCACATTTGACAGGTGCCTGAAATGGTCAAAATATATAGTCCCTACAGAGTGCAAAAACTATAGTTATGGGACCAACTAAGAGCTGTCTTACACTATTTGCGGGAGGAAAGGGGAAGATGTTATCACTAACCAGTGGGGAATTGTTATGGTGTTGGGAAATCTCCATGAAGTGCTGGGGGTTGTCTCACCCTGCAACTTTCACTAGTATATGGAGCTTAACGGGCGGTACCTTTGAGGAAAACAGTTTGTGGCCAATATAACAACATGGCTTCCACTACTCCCTACCACTGGGACACCTTCAGTGAGCCAGTCTCAAGTTAAGGGACCACTGAAATTGCTTTAGTTTTGCTCACGGGTGAAACCAGAAAATACACCATCTATATAGTGCCCAATTCACCAACCAGATCAAGTGTGAAGTCCAGCTCAAGCACATTTAACATTTAACATATAACAAAAGAATGGAGAAAAATACACCAAATTTGTAAAAGCAGAAGAAATATTCAGGACAATCTAACTTTTTCCTAGTAGATAACAACAATGGATAGAAATCTTCACAACTAGGGATTAGATACAAAGAGAATCATAATATATACATTTTATATACTATACATTATATATAAATATATTTTTATTATGAGATGTATACATGTAAACTTCCCATATATTATGCTTGTCTATCTTGTAACTCTAGCTACCACTTCAGATACAAATTTATTTCTCTTCTCTCGATCACCACCTGCAACTGTTGCCTTGACCTCTTTTTCCAGCTTCATCTTGAATCCCATTCATTAGAGTCCCTACTTTCTCCACTCCATCTAAACTGCTTTCTCCAAGGTCTAACAACTTCTCTTGGCCAAATCTCTGAGTCCATACTCCATCCTATGCTAGTAAGGCCCTCCTTGACATTTTATGCTCCCTGGACAGATCTCTGTTGTGATGTCTATAAATAGAATCATAGAATAATAGAATCAATGAGTGGGAAGGGACCTAGACAAATCATCTAGTCCTACCCCTTGCCATGGGCAGGAAGGAGCACTGGGGGGTGGCAGGGGTCATAAGACCCCAGCCAG
>NW_017728949.1:29897559-29911131 GCF_001723895.1 Crocodylus porosus | reverse complement strand
GTCACTAACAAAGATTTGAATAGTCCCATTCCTCCCCCCACCCCCCAACTAGGCTATCTTTAGCCCAGATCCCAACTCCCGGATAGACAACCCCTCATGAACCCTCCAACCCACCCTGGTAAGAGAGGCACTGGGATCCTGGAGAGTTGGGGGACTGGGTGTCCAAGATGAGTGGTCGATCCTTAAGGAGACAATCCTCCATGCCCAAGGGGTGAGAGTCCCAATGAGAATCAAAGGGGGCAAGAGTGCTCAAAAGCCCCTCTGGCTTACCAAAGGCATTCAGAAACATCTGAAAGCCAAAAAAGGGGCATACACCCAGTGGAAGGGAGGGGCTATCACCAAAGAGGAATATACTTCCATCACTCAGGCTTGTAGGGGGGCTGATAGGAAAGCTAAGGCAGAAAGGGCTAGGGCTAACATCAAGGATCACAGACAACAAAAAGTCATTTTTTAAATACATAGGGAGCAAGAAGAAAGCACCGGGTAGTGTGGGGCCCCTGCAGGATATGCTAGGCAATCAGGTGCTTGCACCAGAGGAAAAGGCAGACCTTTTTAATGATTTCTTTGCCTCCATTTTTTTGTGCAGGGACCAGAACTCCCCCACTGAGATTCAGGATGGACTCAGCAGAGACTCTGACAGGCCTAGGGTCAGGGAGGACCAAGTTAGGGAACTTCTGGAGGGACTGGACATGTTCAAATCAGCAGGTCCAGATGCTCTCCATCCCAGGGTGCTAAGGGAATTGGCAGGGGTTATTGAGGGGTCCCAGGCACAGCTTTACAAGCACTCATGGTACTCTGGCCAGGTGCCAAATGACTGGAAGAGGGCCAGTGTGGTCCCCATTTTCAAAAAAGGGAGGAGGGAGGACCCAGGCAACTATAGGCCCGTTAGTTTTACTTTGATCCTAAGGAAGCTCTTTGAGAAGATAATCCAGAAGCACATCTGGGAAGGACCAGCAGGGGGGATGATGCTCAGGGGCAACCAGCATGGTTTCATTAGGGGAAGGTCCTGTCAGACCAACCTGATTGCCTTCTATGACCAGGTCACAAAATCATTGGACGCAGGTGCCGCGGTAGATGTAGTCTTTCTGGACTTCAGGAAGGCCTTTGACACTGCCTCCCACCCCATTCTCATTAAAAAGCTAGGTCTCTACATAGTCAGATGGGTCACAAATTGGCTAAGGGACCAGAGAGTAGAGGTGGATGGGTCATATTCAACCTGGAGAGATGTAGGCAGTGGGATCCCCCAGGGCTCGGTTCTTGGGCCCGCACTGTTTAATCTCTTTATTAGCAACTTGGAAGAGGGGGTGAAAAGTACCCTGTTCAAATTCATTGACGACACCAAGATCTGGGGCAAGGTGGGCACGCTAGAAAGGAGGGACAGGATACAGCTGGACCTGGACAGGTTACAGGGGTGGACGAATGAGACTAGGATGGGATTCAATACTGACACACGCAGGGTACTGCACTTGGACAGAAAGAATCAGCAGCATACCTATAGGCTGGGGAACTCTCTTCTTGTCAGCACATAGGCAGAAAGGGATCTTGGACTCATTATCGATTCCAAAATGAACATGGGCTACTAATGTGAGGATGCAGTCAGTAAGGCCAATTGCATCTTATCAAGCAGGGCCAAGCAGGTGATCCTCCCCCTCTATGCGACACTGGTCAGGCCACAGTTGGAGTACTGTGTCCAGTTCTGGGTGCCTCACTTCAGGAGAGATGTGGCCAGCATCAAGAGGGTCCAGAGGAGGGCCACCCGCATGATCTGGGGACAGCAGAGCAGACGCTATGAGAAGAAGCTACAGGACCTGAACCTGTTCAGCCTTCACAAAAGAAGGCTGACAGGGGACTTGGTTGCCATCTACAAACCTACCAGGGGAGACCAGCGGGGCATGGGAGAGACCCTGTTCACCCGTGCACCTCCTGGAGTAACAAGGAATAACGGCCATAAGTTGTTTGAGAGTAGGTTCAGGCTGGATATTAGAAGACACTATTTCACAGTCAGGGCAGCTAGGATCTGGCACCAACTTCCAAAGGCAGAGTTGCTGGCTCCTACCTTGGGGGTCTTTAAGAGGAGGCTTGACAATTACCTAGCTGAGGTCATATGAGCCCAGTATTCTCTCCTGCCCAGGGCCGGGGGTCGGACTTGATCTACTTAGGTCCCTTCTGACCCTACATCTATGAATCTATGAATCTACCCTCCCCCAAACCCTGACCAGGGTTTAGACCACCAATCCCTCTCCAACACCCCCTCCCCCAACCCAGCAGCCCCTGCAGAACCACCAAGATCCTGCCCAGATCCACCATCCCCCTCACGGACCTGCTAGCCTTGTGATCCCACCCACCACTCCCCACACCCTAACTTAGATCACATTCTCAATTTGGCTTCCAAGCACTAATCACTGTGTGCACAAGTGGAACCTGACCTATGATCATACTATTTAAAGTAAGCTGCCTGGTTACAGAATGGTTCCTGGGATCGTTTATATGTGGTTTGTGTGTGTCCTTTTCATAATATAAAATCTTTGGGGCAGAGACTCGCATGCTGAAGATATATCAGTAAAACAGTTATCCTTTACCACTCTCATAATTACTCTAATTAAAGCCACCTCAAACTTCCCATTAAACAAAGCCTTCCCTCTTCTCCTCACAAACTTTCCTTCAACAGTCTGTAAATTTTACTTATACTGATCTCTACAGCAATATTGTCCTCATGTCTCCTTGTGACTATTAGCTTGCTTGTGCTCAGTTTTTGTCTTTATGAAGTCAATGGATTTCTGCAGTAAGGACTTCCTCATCTTCTTTGTTTTGTAAGTGCCAAATATATTTACAGAATGATGGCTGAAAACCTAATCCATTCACTTCACTGGGACTTTTACCACTGTCTTCAATATAGCCTGAATGTTACCCTGTGTACCTAAAACTATCAATGACTTAACAAATTCAATAAAACAGTAAAAAGCATTATTTGATTCATATTCATAGCAATAGCCATGGATATACTAATTTCCTTAGTACTATACATGTACTATTTGTACAGGAATCAAACAACATATTAAACACAGTTTGAACTTCAAAACGTTGTGTGTGTATATATTTAGATTTATGTGAATGAAAAAGGTGGCAAATAGACATTCTAAACAGAGCTAAGGGGAAAACACATTTGTTCCCATTCCCCATTGGAACAAACTCTAAAAAGAGACAAGAAACCCCATCACAGTCTGGAGTTCAGTTTCTGCTCTTCTCTTCTCCTACTTGCCAAGAGAATAACCTATTCATCAAGCTCTCAGTTATCCCACCTCCCACTCTCTCTTGCTAGAGCTATCCAGCCTTGTCAGAAAGTATTTAAATAAGTATCAGGGCAAGAATTTGAATCTGGGCTTCCCACACCCCAGGTAAGTGTCCAAATGGCAGGACTGAAGAAGCTTGTCTCTGTTCTACTTATTCATGGAAAGTAAAACAAATTCCAGAAGGAATACTTAACTTAAGGAATACTTGGTTTAGGGTGCAGAGTTAAAAGCCCCATATCTACTCACATGTATTGCTTTATGTTTAGCCATCCAGAATAGCTAATAGGCTGGGGGTTAGGGCACATACCTATGATGCGGGATATCTAGGCTCCAGTCCAGATTTAGGCAGAGCAGGGGCTTGAATCCGGATTTTCCATATCCCAAATAAGTGTCCTAGCTGTAGACTATCTCACCCTACCAAGAAATGTCAAAAAAGAAACTTGCCCTAATTAAAGTTTTGTCAGAACTGACATAGTCTGATGTAATATCTAAAAAATACAAGTTCAGTTCTAATGGTATATGAACAAAGAACAAATTAAATGTGAAGTGAATGCAGCCTAGTATCCAGAGATCAGCATCTTTATTATTGTTATTATTATTTTTTCATCTTTTGATTAAATTGAAAATGATCAGCACAGTTGTAAAGTCAGGCAAACCGCTTTTTGCAGGGGGAGGTTCATAATTCAAATCACATGGAAACAGAAACAGAAATCAAATGAGAGCAAATATGGGGCTTTCAACTGCACCCTACACCAAGTCATTTTGTTAAGGCAAAGCAAGGAGAAATGGAGCAGATGTGTGATTAACTATTACCTGCCAGCATGAACTTTCGAAACTTGCTACCAGAAACTGAAAATTCTAATTTATGCCAGATCAAATAGCCCCCTTTGATTGGTTTATCATATCACCTAACAAAATGACTCCAACTGGTGATGCAAAAGCTCAGGAGGAAATTTTTTTCAGTGTGAAGTAAAATCATCAACTGATGAGTGCTGTGCACTCCATTTATGACACTGTGAGAACCATTTTCCAGGCTGCAGAATGCATTTTGGATAACATTCTTTTCACTTCTCCCTTGTGTGCATGACATAATCCACCGTCTGACACATTTAGCCTCTCTCCCCAGGTGTCTGGCATATGGTCTATATCTTCCTTAATGTGTCACCATTAGAACTGTTTGTGCTGTACAGAAGAGAATGGGATAAATTAAATCTCTAAATCACTGAAGCCAAAGTCAGCATTCTATCACAACTTCAAATAAACCAGATAGCAACTGCTTTGGCATAAGAAATTAGGGCCAGATTGCAACTGGCCCTTAAATAGCTGCTCTTACTCATGCAGATATGAATGTAAACAGCCTCAGAGAGAAGGAGAGTGCACTAACTTACAGGAAAATACAAAATCAAACACTCATGTATGTCCATTTTTTTCCATATAGCTGCAGGTTTGTTATAGAAAAAAATCCACATCCCTCTTAAGAAGCGCTATTATGGTATCTGTTCACATCTTTCACTTTCCATAGTTTTCTTTATATCTGTAGAAATAATACTAAATGTGGAGATAAATGATGATGTGAAGTACAATCTAAAAGGATAATTTGTAAATCCAGCTTCAACTACTAACATAGCTAACAGAATTGATTTGGTATGAACCTATGGGTCCACTGATCCATTTATTTCAAATCTCATCTCTGTTTCTAACCACTACATAAATATTGTGTTGTAGTTTATCATTATATATTATATAATCAGTATTATATTATATATATATATAATTATATTATATTGTATATTATATATATTATATTTATCAGTATATATTATGATCAGGCCTAATCCATATTCACTTTATCCAGTTATACCCAAACTTGGAACAGGGTAATAAAGTAGTTATATTCAGTCTGTTCCCCAGTTTGTTAATTGACAAGTAGTAGTGCTTAAAGTCCATTCTGTGTGCCACACTACCTTTTCTCTTCACTCATTCAAATAAAGGGTGCCAAGTAACCTGAAAAGCAATTCGGGATTTTTTTTTAAATGCCAGAGTGATTAATAACCCATTAACAAAGCTTTATTCCCAACCTAGAAGCAAACTGGTAGTAGTAGATACTTGACCTGCTTCTCCTCTCAGTAACTGTGGTCTGATTTTTCCATTATACTCAGGCATCTGGGAGTCCCATTTTTGTCTTAAAATATTATCACACACACATACAAGAAAGAAACCCCACAACATGGTCAGCTGTGACCAACACAGCAAAATCTGATATGCTGAACCTGTTCAGCCTCCAAAAGAGAAGGCTGAGGGGGGATCTTGTGGCCTGTTATAAAGTAGTCAGGGGGGATCAGCAGGCATTGGGGAGTCACTGTTCCCCCAAGCACCGCCAGCAGTGACCAGGAATAACGGTCACAAGCTGGCAGAGGGTAGGTTCAGGTTAGATATCAGGAGGCGCTACTTCACAGTCAGGGCGGCTAGGGTCTGGAACCAACTTCCAAGAGAAGTGGTGCAGGCTCCTACCCTGGGGGTTTTTAAAAGGAGGTTAGATGAACATCTTGCTGAGGTCGTTTGACTCCAGTATTCTTTCCTCCCATGGCAGGGGGTTGGACTAAATGATCTACTCATGTACCTTCTGACCCTAGAAACTATGAAACTATGACAAATCAGCCATTGACTGTTTTAAATCAGTTCCTAAAGTAAAAATATTAAACAAATGCACTGATGAAGCTTGGCAGAACCATATATGATGTTGGCAGGTATCCAGTCTAAACACTTCTCTAAATTCCATTAAACTCTGAGATTCTTACTGTGGAATCAAAACTGGACCCTGTGAAACATTGGAGTTTGTAATGAAAATTAATAAATCTCAGCCACTAGATGGCTGTCAAAGCCCATCATCCACCAACAATGATTATCAGAATTAAGGTATCTATGCATATACCAAATGAGCACTGGCCATACTCTTTTTTAGTCATATTACACTGGATTTTGATTTCCCTGAATTTCTCATGAGGTTTTTAACTACAATTTTTTCTCAAGGTCTCATCAACAGGATGAATATTTTAAAAAGGAGAATGTGAAAGCACTTAACCTACCTGCATCTGGAAAGAAACAGCTGAAAATTCACTGTTATCTACTTGCCCTGCCTGCTCACATAGGAAGAGTGAAGACAACTTGCACTCTGGCTCTCCTCTCCAAAGAACCAGGAGGAAGAAGAAAAAGAAGAAAAATGGAGAGGAGAGAAAATTGTCCCTAATTGTCCCCTTAAAGTGGAGAGTGGGGAGAAAAATAGATAAAAACTAGTTTACATTGGCCCCTGATTTCTATCAATTGTAAGAAAGGGGAAATCAATGTCCATATGAAAAATGAAAAGAGAGGGAAAAAATGGAAGGAAGGAAGGAAAGTTTTAATCTGGCTAAACTGCCAGCTTCCACAACTTCTTGTGGCAATGAGTTCTGTACTTTGATTACACATTATGTGAAAAAGAAATTCCCTGTGTTAGTTTTAAACTTACTACCTACTAGCTTAATTTTATGACCCCCTAGTTCTTCTATTGTGTGAGATAGTAAATAATAAATCCTTATTTGCTTTCTCTTTACCATAGGTGATGCATAGGGGGGTCACATGCCCCTCCAGATTTCTGGCGCTGATAGTAGGGTCAAGAGCACAGGGCACAGAGCTGCAGCTTGGCCATAGCCAGCACCAGGCAGCAGCAGCCGGGGAGGAGGGGGGAGGAAGAAGCAGCAGCATGGAGTTGTGCTGTCACTGTCAACACTTAAACGTAATCTATGCTTTTCCCCATTTAACACTTTCTGAACACTTATCAAGCCCCCTGTCAAGCATCTCTTTTCTAAACTTAATAGGCATAGCCTCAGTAGTATCTTCCTCTATGATAGACCCTCCATACCATTAATAAGCCTTGCTGCCCTCCTCTGTACCTTCTCTAGTTCTTCTATATCCTTTTTCAGGTGTGTGGACCAAAATGGATACAGTATTCAAGGTGTGGGGCACCATGGATTTATAATGATGCATAATGATACTTTCTGTTTGGTTTACAGTTCCCTTCATAACAATCCCTAAAAACTGTTTTTATTTTTTGAATACTGCTGAGAAGTGAGTTTTTAGTAAACTATCCCTAGTGATTCCCAGATCTCTTTTTCTAATACAGAGCCCCTCATTGTGTAGATATAAATTGAGTTATTTTTGCAGATGTGCATCGATTTACACTTACCTACATTGAATTTCACCTGTCATTTAGTTGCCCATTGTCGCAATAGTGATAGATCCTCATAGTTCTTCCCAGTCTACCTAGGTCTTTACCACTTTGAATAATTTTTTGTCGTCTTCAAATTTGGCCACCTCCCTACTCACCCCTTTTTTCCAGATCATTAATGAATATGTCCCAACACAGGTCCCTAGGGGATGCCACTGGTTACCTCTTTCCATCCCAAAATGAAAAGAAGTAATGGGATGATGTTCTAGTTTATTGAAATTACCTGGACTTAGTAATTGCCCGGCACATTGTTAAATACTATGTGCACTGGTCCATCACAATAACAGGAATACACCTCTACTAAATGTCATGCTGATTCAAGGGGGTAAATGTATTTTTCAAATGGATTTAAACAGTCCTTCTCCATTTCCATGCTATCCTATAAAAAGAAAACCTAAAGTGGGTTAGTGTTTCCTGCTGTGAGCAGTAGGTGATTAATCCTTATTACTTACAAAACAGAGATACAGGAATAAATCAAGTGAAAACTGATATGTGCTAGCAACCGTCTTACCTACAGAAGAAATGCTGTATGTGCATATTTACTAATTCTTGAGAGACACAGAAGAGGACTGTGAATGCTCCTTGATATCCCAGTTGCCAGTCTGCTGAATCACTGTTTTAGGCAGTGATCAGTTTTCTTTTAAATCAATGGAAGAGCTTTCATTCAGTACTAAATTGAATTATTTAGTCTTTAAGAAGGTATTTGTTCAGATGGAGGGGGAAACAATAGTTTCACCCAATTTACTGTACTGTCCAAATTCATATGTAAATTTTGACCTATTCTGAAAATATTCTGCCATGCAGGATCTATTTTCCTGTTGATTTACAGGTACAATTCTCATTAATATTAAAAGGATAATACACATGCTGAATAAATATCAACAATGTTAAATCTAAAGTCTAACAGCATTGTAGTTATCAATGAGAAACTGAATTAATAAATCATAAAATAGTTATCTAAAGAACTAATTAAACATTTATACCTTGCATTGTGCCCTGAAGTTTGCCAGACTCAGGCCCTGGCATGTACTGGTGATGCATTAAGTTCATCAACCAAAAATATTGCACCTCCAGTTCTAAACAAAGACATTCCAGAAGCAGAAATCAAAAGCAATAGATTATGAACTCCAGTAGTGGATGAGGGGATGAATAGGAGGGAAGAAGGTAGTCGTCCAAGTACGTGTTTTCAAGAAACAACTTTGTAAACAATGGCTTTGTCTCTTTAAGGCTGTTGTGCCAGGATCCCTAATAATTTGTTTCTCATCTTAGTACCATAAATAGTTCCAAATTTATCTGTACAGGGTAGAATAAAAGGAAGAATGGCATTAAGGATGCTGCTAGCCTCAAGTGATAGAATTCTAGTTTCACATTTTATGTACATACTACGCTTCAATGGCTTTCTCAATTGGATGGAAATGGTGTTTCCTTACATTGTGTCTGTATTCTCTTCATTCACCATTTCTCCTGGACCCCATATGGGATTTACCATGATAACTCTATGTTGCTGATTTTAAGAGCCTAGTCTGCCTTTTCATGGATAATGTTAATTTCATGCAAAGCACAGTCAGGAGCAAATTTTCATAATCAGCACTCAACACATGCTGAATATGGTGGCAGGAGATACCATCATAATATATATTTGGACCTCTTCCAATATAAAGGGTAACTTTAGAAAGCCTATGTAATCCCTTACAATCATCTGAGTCTCTTTTACTAATGATCCAATTCACTGAGAGCAGCTAGTAATACTGTAAACTCCCTTATTCCTGACCGAATAAAGTTAAATATCATCCAAAAGTCTATTTTATTGCTGCCTGAAATTAAGGTGTATGGGACAGTGAGTTGAGATCTAAAGCAAAGGCAAGTGGCACTTGAGAGGAATGGGAAGCATAAGGGTTTCTGCCACTGCAACCTTAAAGGTAGGATGGAGTAGAATCAGAAAATGAAAATTGATGCAGCAGCTGGCAAGTAGAGAGTGTTGAGGAAAGGGAGGAAGAACAGCTTTTGAAAATATCAGTTATAAAATGGGAAAAGGTTTATGTCCTTCCATTCCCTTTTTCTCTACACACTTTTAGAATGGGTCTTTTTTCCATTTTACATAGTCCCAGATGTTTATTGTAGGCCCAGATATATGGCTGAGACATCCTGTAAAAGAATCAGACAAGCAGCCCTTGGCTCTGGACAAGCCATGCCCCAGGCCACAATCCTTTAGGTTGTAACTAAGTTGTAAATCCTTCAAGCACTTCCTTCATGTTGTAACTAGGTTCACTCTCCAGAACAATTGCTGTTTTTATCATGTTTTAGCTCTCACTTATAGGGTAAAGGCCTTTGGTGATAGACTTACAAGTAACAGGCAGATATCAGCCTATAGCTTCACAGAGCCATCCATTCCTCTTAACAATGGACTCCTGAAGGAAAATGTATTAGGATTGCATTCCCAGAAGTATTTAGTGTTCACATACCTACTTTCATTCACTGGAGGCCAAATCTCAGTGCTACTGGAAATCCACTCTTTAATTTTCACAAGACATAGATTTTCTTTAGAATTAAAACATGTTCTTATAATGACTAAAAACATTATAGATTGTTTTAAGATTGACAGAACCCTTTGTTTTATGCTGCATCCCGAAAAATCCCAAACATGGTGACATTGCCAAATCTGCCCAAGTTGCTCTTAGAAGTCTGTGTAAACCAGACCAGAGCCATAAGGAACTTTGCCCAATGCATTTAAATCTGCTGAGTCCAAAAGAGAATATACAGTGAAAAGTAATGTTGAGGGGGTGGGGGTTGAAACACCAGACACAAGTCTGTTAATGTATTTCATTTTTGTTTCTCCAAGGTACAGTCCTAGTCTGCTGTATATGTGCTTTAAAAAATTATGGCTGTGAAGAGAAATAATTTGGCTGCTTCCTGTTCTAGTACCAGTGAGACACAATTTCCATTATAAGTCCATCTGGATCCCTGCGATACATCTTTCAGCAATCTGCAAGTGGCCATTCTGGGAGTCCATTCAGCAATTTGTAAACCTAGCCTCACAGGTAATGTGCTGCATAGTATATACGTGCATTATGTCACTCAAGGTATGGGATGACTAAATGGAACATAACCAAGATGCTGCTATTTGGTATAGAGCACTGCAGATGGCTCGTGCTATTTTAATTTTTTGTTACCTTATGTAAAGATATAAAAGAAGGATTCAATGTCTTTCTGACAGAGCTCCACTGTGTATGTGTCCCCTTCCTGCTCCCAACAATGAATCAACCATGTAAGGTTTGTGAGTTTATAAATCTCAGTATTTATAAGATTTTAAAATCATAGAAAAAAAACAGGGCTGGAAGGGAGGTGATCTAATATCCCTGTTGAAACCATTGCTCACCCTTGGTGGTACATCCTTGTCTACACCATTCCAGATAAATATTTGTCTAAGTTTCCAGTGATAGAGATTTGATAGCCTTTCAAGGTAATCTGTTACACTAATATTAACCAGCATCAGACTTAGAAAAGTCTTTATAATGACCAACATAATTTTCCCTTGAATTAATTTAAGGCCATTATTTCTTGACTTGTGCCCTTTGGACACAGAACAGCTATGCAACATCCTCTTCACAACAGCATTTTTTGTATTTGAAGACTACAGTATTATCAAATCCCCCTTCAGCCTTTCCTTCCTCATACTAAGTAATCCTGGCTTTCAAACTGGCCTCATATGTCATGTTTTCTGGACTTCTAATCATTGTTGTTCTCTCTGAAGTTTTTCCAGTTTATTCACATCTTCCTGAAGTCCCATGGCCTACACTAGGGACACTATTCCAGGTGAGACCTCGCCAATGTTGTAACAATAGTGCAATAGTATTATATCATAGACTATTTTGTATTTTGTATTTTGACGTATTGTCAATTATGTTCTCTGCCAAGTGAAACATGCAGAAAGAGAATCCTGGATTCTCACATAAAGAATCCAAACAATTACAAGGTTTATGACATTTTAACAGGTGAATTATTATTCTATTCTTACCTATGTCTTCTTTTCATTATGAGCCTTTAGAAATCTGAGCCACTACAGAAAAATAGTGGCTGGCCATTAACATTTGTGTGTAATTAATAAAAAGCACATTTTACTGAATTGCTAATCCAAAAAAAATGCCAGATCAACAACATATGTTTCAAGGAAAAGAATGCTATATGCAGGCCAATCTGCTTAACTTGCCTTTGGTAAATTTGGAGAGTTAAATTACATTTATATTGATTTTGACAGTGAAACTGTTTTGTGAAAACATTACCTCTCAGTGGGCTAAGTCCTATACCCAACTCCAAGCCAACAGCCAGATGAGGCAATAGGCAGAGGATGTGGGCAGGGAGCAAATTAAGAAATACTCCTTTGTCTGCCACATGACACAGAGACACTGCTGAATAAAAAGGTTCTACAGCTCCCTATAAACTCTTCCAAATCTACGGAGAATTCACATACCAGCTGATTTCTGGTTTCCGTCCAACCCTCTCTCCTTCAAGTCTAATATACACCAAATGCACAACCATTGTACAGGTTTGAGCTCCAACCCACATAGGCAATATTCATCCATACATAAGTCCCCAGAATCCTTCCCGCACTCATGAATCTGAGCATTTCCAGTTCCAGTGCTGTGGAAACCTCTTCATCCTTGAGATACAAGCAAGATTTTCCTCTGATAGGGGAAGGTCCATTTTTCCTGAAAACCAGGAATAGATCTTCTTTAAACAGACACGTGTAAACAAAGTTTCATTTTATACCCTGGTTGTCTAGTGCATGTTTGTAATATGAATCATTTGAAACTGCTGATGGGTTTGTTCTTGTTTACGTGTACACACAAGGCCAGTTCCCCATCTGAAGTGATTGGAGTTATATTAATTTACACCAGGGGTAGGAACAGAAATTACACATAATAAGTATAAGTGTTTGGAAACTGGTTCAACTCTGTAACACAGCAGAAGTTCTCTGCATATAAACTGCTTTCAAAATGGCCAAAAACAGTTTAAAATAAACCCAGATAAAAGTAGTATCAAGCTTAACTGATTTAGGTTAAATCCATTTATTGAACTTCTGCCTCAGATCCCTTCAAGATTCAAGTTAACTCACAATCCCCCAGCATCCCAGGATGTTTTGCACCTCCCCCACAATTTGAAGGGTGGGCAGATTAGCCTTGGCCCAAGCTGTCTGCTCCAGCTAAGCAGGGAGGTGTGCTCTAGCACCCCCGGCTTCTGGCCACAGCCACTGCAGGCATGTGGCTGCATTTCTGGAATCAAAAGTGAATGTCCACTTGTTTATCGGTTCAATCTATGCGGCTTAGACTAACCTGCAAAGACTGAATCAATTCAGCCTTGGATTTCTTGACTGTCTGTACTTAGCCCAGGTGGACCTTTGGCCCACTATTTTTCTGCATCTCCTGTACCTTGTATTCCCAATAAATACAGCAGCATGTATTTCCAATAAATAGGGCAGGAATGGTAATGCTTGTTCTTTGTCCATTAGCTGCTACACGCTACATAATACCCTAATTTTTTCCTGTCATTTATTTAGATACTGTATGCCTCTCCTGTCTCCTCTTTCTCATATTTTAGTACATTACAATGATCCCAGCAGTGATCAGCATCCCCTTATTTGTATTTATTTGGAATTCTGGCTATGATCCCATCACCACTTCTAACATTGGTGTAGAATAAGCACTCCTGATTCTCTCTTTTATAGCACAGATGCATCACAACATACTTTTTACATTTCTCTGCTTTCAGCTGGATCTTTTGCACATGTTATTCTATGAACCCTGGGTGACAGAAGCACCTATGGCTCCCTGCCATGCTCAGTTCACCATGGAAAAGTTCCAGAGTTCTACTACAGTAGCAGTGCAATGATACCTACTTGTCCCCAAGTGTAAGGAGCAACAGAGAAAGACTCACAATGTGGCCAGAAGAATGGTAGATCCTAGTTGATTAGACAAATAGATAACAGAGCCCAAGGTATCTGTTACTTTGTCAAAGAAATAG
>NW_017728949.1:29880779-29896829 GCF_001723895.1 Crocodylus porosus | reverse complement strand
AAAGATGTCAGTAGGAGAAAGAAGCATCCCTGATGCTCCAGCCACCCCTTTCTCTCTAAACAACAGCAACAGCAGCTGCCACTCAGCACAGGTCAAGAGTAGAGAAGTATCAACCTTATACATCCTGACTAAAGAAAACACTTATCCACTACAGCTGAATCTGGCCAAGGGATGTTAGAAGAACCAAAGAGAGCTCACACCTTTAAAATACCTGCATAACCCATTGCTTTCAAAAGCAAATTTTGATTAATGCCTAATTGGAAATTAGACATTAGACATTTTATAATGGTAAAAAACAAAGTGATTACTAAGTGTAGGAATTATACAGTAGAGTTTATGAAACAGAAGAACGCTGAAGAAATACAAGGTTAGTATACAGGTTGCTTAAGTGACTTGATTTGTATCAATAGCTGCCTGTGAATATTTATGGTTGTGGTTTTTAGGCATTCCCATAATATCATTACCATATTTATATGCATATCATATATATTTTTCCCCTAAAAATCAGATCTCCAAAATTGGGGTATATCTTAAGAGGGGTTACTGATTTTTCTGTGTGAGAATGGAGGCATGAATGGTAGCTGTGCTTCTCCCCCTTCTGGCCCTAGCAAGGAGCAATAGAGTACCATATTCAGGGTCAGAGTGTTAACCCCCTCAAAGCCAATGCCAGATTGGCAGTAGTTTTTGGCTGACCAGCCAAAAGCTGTTGCCAATTCAGCAGCAGCTATGAGAGAGCTAACACTGTAGTTTTCTGATGCTGCAGTGTACACTGCTTCTGAGGTCAGGCTTCAGCAACAACTCTGGAAAAATCCTTTATTTTCTATTCTGCCTTTCCAAAACCAAGTGTGTCTTATTTGGGCGGAGAGGGGGAGGGGGAGAAGGGGGTATGTGAGATAACGTGGCCTTGTTCAATAAATATTTTCTAGGTGTATTTTATGTTGCCGAAGTTCAGGAAATGCTTGATGTACATGCTACAGTGGGCAACACCATTTGTTTAAAGAGAGTTAACAGCGGATTGGTTGAATCACAGCACAACAAGTTGCAAAACCGTAACTCTGATTCGTACTTTGGATAAAGTACAAATATAATATCAAAGATATCCAATTAAAGAAGTCAGGACCCACTGTTCATTACTAGTTTATTCATTCCAGGATCTGAAATGGCTGAATTACCTAAAGTCAAATGGATTTTTGCCAATAGCTGAATATAGAAGGGGGTAGAGCATGTTTTAGATCTACCAAGTGTCTGACTGTGAATCTGTATAAATAACAGAGTGGATTGTTTACACTGAATGTTAACTATACAGACAAAAATGAACTGTAAGCCCTCTGAAGCACCCCTGCTTCAATGCAAAGTGTTACATACAGCTATAGTTACATTCCCAAGAAAGTGACATTGAAAAATTTTTGCCAGACCCTCAGCCTCGTATAAAATGATGTCACTTAGTTGACTTTAAAATAGCTATACCAACTTATGCCAGGGTCAGGATATGCCCTGCTGTTTTCACATCTACTACCCCTGGGCATTCTTCTCATAAAACAACCATTCTGCTCTATAAAGAAACTGAATTTGCCTTCTTCACCCCATAGAATGCCACTGCTTTGAAATCAGTAAATACAGGCAAATGTCTTTTCTCTTGACTCCTAAGAGAAATACCTAGGGAAAATCTATTTGCTGCCAGTCCTGGTACCTTCATTCTTTCAGCTGCACACATGAAAGTCCTCTGGAAACCTATCATTAGACTCTGTCTTTTCAAGAAAACATTTCCACATAGTGGTTAGCAAAGTAGACTCATGTAATCCCCTAGATGCCTCCTCCTTTGACCACTATCTCCCCTCCTTTTATATTCTAAAAATAAGGATTCATAATTAGAAACTTCAGTTCTATAATTAGAAATACTTTAATTCCAAAATTCAGCATTAAAAGCTGAAGAGAAAACCACTCGTGTTTGAAAGGAGTTTCTAGGACATTATGTTCATAACTTCTTGACTGTAGAGTAAAACTTCATTTGGTGAAAATCTGTGCCTGTGAAAAAAAAAATTTAAAAAGAACAAGCAAGAACTCCTATAATAATTCCAGCAACAAAGACTCAATCTTTCTCCTACTCCATTTGCCTTTACCACACTTAGCTAATTCAGTCAGCAAGAGCTTGTTTCAAGATGACATACAACAGGCTTTTTGGGCTCCTATACACATGCACATCAGAGCAGACTCGATTCACTGAATATGCTGGACCGTGGCAATTACTGCACTCCAACAGACTCCAGTGTCATGTGTATCTCCATCCCTGCACTGAAAAATGGTGGTGGGGTGCTTTAAACTTAAGTTCATTTGATGAGCTTTACTTCAAAGCACCCCATCACTATTTTTCAGTGGGAGCAGGGGATGCTAATACATGTGATGCTCCAGGAGCTTTTAATTAGCGCAGCCCTCCCACACCTCCCAGCGCATGTCTATCAACACCCTTTGGCCTTTAGAATACTCCTAGCTGGATTCAGTATTGTAAGATGGATGATAGCTGTAAAGAAGAAGCTTGGCTTATAATTTAATGTGAAATAAATGATTTTCATATACGTGTTATATATGGGTTATTTGGGAGAGGCTTGCAACCAAGGGCTCCTTCTATGTTTCCAAGATGCAAGGTAAGAGTAATTAGAAATTCTTTGTAGAATGCCAGATGACCAGGATATAAAACCTAAAATACAGTATTAAAGGGCAGTAATCCTGCATTGATCCTGCAAAGCAATGAACTAGACAAGGAGGGCAATGTTTTCCCTTGAAAATACTTCCATTCAGCTGCCAATTTACTCCTGTCTAATTAAAGGTGTAAGTCCTTGAGGAACTGTACCTGTAAGGTACTGTTCAGGCCCTCCATTCCCATAGTGTAGCAGTGGAAGAGTTTTCTATACTTCCCAGGGCAGGAATGTAGACAAGTGTTTTTTTAACATGATTAATTACCCTGTGCAAATGACTTCCTGAATTGTGAAATGAGGACAATGACAAGTAGCTGCCACTTTTCAGACCACTGAAAATTATGAGGCAGAGGTATTAAATGCATCTTCACCCTGGGCCAGATGTGGACTTTGATCCCAACCTAATGTGAGCAGGCCAAGTGGTGACACTGGTGTGAGCAACACAACTGTCCCTCACCCCCACTGCCATCGAAGGCTGTTCCCAGTCGAGTCCTGCAGTCTCAAATTCTACAGTGGGCCCCACCCCTTCTTCTCCACCCCCAATTTCTGTCCCCTCTGGGAGCCCTGCAGGCCAGAGGAACTGGTTTCATGGGCCACATGTTTAGCATCCCTGCTTATAAGTGATAAGCAGTAATATATCATTATTGTTGTTAAAAGAAGTACCTGTGAACAGTGTCCTTTTTAAGTCTCTAAGCCATTTTCTACCAAAGAGAAAATGTGAGTGGTAGACTGGATGAGATTCACTTTACCCTTCCATAGATTCATAGATTGTAAGGCTAGAAGGGACCATTTAAGATCATTGGGTTCAGCCCCCTGCACTAAGCAGGAAAGATAACTGGGGATTAGGTGACCCCAGCAAGGTGACTGTCTAGTCTCCTCTTGAGGATTTCCAGGGCAGGTGACTGCACCACCTCTGGAGGGAGCTTATTCCAGTATGGAAACCGTGACAGTGAAAAAGGTTTCACCGACCCCTTGGTTAACTCCCTTAGTGTAGTGGTAAGCTGCTACCAGGTCCTTCAAAGTTATAGATAATTTCTACCAAAAAAAAGTCAAAAGGGCATTGAAAACCAAATTAAACATTTTAAATTAATGAAACAAAATGGTTTTACTGACACAAACTGATTTTTTTGATCAGTGATTTGTACAGGTTGAAGGTTGTAATGCTCTCTCCAAATTCAGCATCGGAAAAAAATAAAACTGTTGGAACCACTTCTGAACAGAATAAAAGTATTTCCCATGCAGCACCAGTCTAAATCCCAATCTGTCTTGAACTGGAATCTCTAGTTGGCTATGCAGTGGAGTTCATCCTTAGGACAGCAGTAATAATGTCAATTCACAGAAAAACTATTCTTCCCACTTCTTGGAGGTGTTGTAACTCCATTTGATTCCAGGATTAGGCACTGGAAAAGCCTGACTGAAAACACAGTAACTTGGAGAATCTCCTGATACAATACTGATTATCATACCCTGTATCTGATGGATACCATTTTTTTTTCGTGTGCCTCCTTCTAGTGTCCCAGAAGCCTTGTCAATTTGATTTAAGAATCATCAATGAGCATAAAACCATGTCAGGGAATATAAAAAATAAAAATAAATCAGAAAGTCTTTCTACTGGAGTCATTTAGATGCACAAGGCTGACAATGTTCTTAAACAAATACATACCAACCAGTACTTTGCTCTCTTCAAGATTAACATTTCTAGGACACAGGAAATGAAAGATTTCTTTAGGCTATCCACTCTTATTCTTGGATGTGGCTCTTTACTTTGGAGATAAGACATAACAGACATGTACACCATTGCAGGCAAATAGTCCATACTAAAAAGGCTTTATAAGAATTAGAATTCAAGAAAGGGTGCATAGTTTAAAACAAACCAGAAGTCATTACCTCCAGCTACCATCTGTTTTGAATTTAATCTATTCTCTATTTCCCTTAGAATCTCCTCTAAAGAATGCATTATCTCTTTTAGTGTCTTTTGCACTTTTCCTTTGCATGATTTCTTTGACTTGAGACTTTTAACAGCACAAGAACCAGGCAACCAACTTGCAACAACAATGCTTCTTCACAGCCAAGCTCTACAAATGATTACTTTTTTCAACAGCTGACTGCACTAATTTACTCAGCAAGGACTTATGAACAGTTGTACTTAGGTGCACCAAAAACACTAGACTATTTCAGGACTCCTGGATTATCTTCTAATCATTGTCATGACCTTACAGCACAGCATTTGTCTCAGGTTACCTATCTGAAAGATGCATGTAATAATATTCATGAGAAAAACCTACCCAAGAAATTACTAATTACTTAGTGTTTCTTAATTATTTAATGAAAAGCATTAGGGACCTAATCCAAAGGTCACTAAAGGCTAATGAGAAAGATTCTCATTAGCATCAGTAGTAGTATCAAATACTGAGTATGAGCAAAGTATTATCGTGTAAATTTTAGAGGAACTGTAATTCTATTGAATAAAGATAATGGACTTGATTTTTCATTTTTCTCGTGGACCACCTTTTAGCATGCTTCACCTCTTTATGTCCACAACAAACTAAAAGACACCAGCCTGGGAGGAGACTGGACTAGCTACCAAAACTCGCTGTAGCTCCCCTGTTACTGTTTTCAGAATGGAAGGGGGGAAATTGAGCAGAAGGAGTTCAGTCTGGGGGGTTTTCATCCCCCTCCCCTGAGGGTGGGCCAGGTGTATTGGAGCTCCCTCCCCCAAGGTGGGGGGCTGCAATTCACCCACCTCACCCTTCAGCACCAGCTGGGGAGCCCCAAGAATGAGCTCCCTCCACTGCCTTTCCCTGCTCCCATTCTGAAAACAGCAAGTGCTGGCAGAGAGCCATGGCCTTTGCTATGGGAAACTGGTTGCAAATTCCCAGCCCCCAGCTAGATTTCCCTCCCCCCTACAACAAACAGTGAACTTCTGTTGGTCTGGGGTAACACTGTAATTCAGATTGCTTTGCAAGAATTGTTCTGACTTATAGATGAGAGCTGCACCTCTGTCTGTGAATGCATTCCCCCCTACCTTCATCTCACCCACCCCACCCTTCAGTACCAGCTGGGAAGGCCCAAGAACAAGCTCCTTCTGCTACCTTTCCCCCCTCCCATTCTAAAAACAGCTAGCGCTGGCAGAGAGCCTGGCCATTGCTATGGGAACCTGGTTGCAGGCTGCCTGTCCACAGCCAGATTTCCCTTCTGCCTGGAACCCACAGTGAACTTCTGTTTGGTCTGGAATAATACTGTAACTCAGAACAATTTGCAGAAAAGGTTCTGAGTTGCACCTGGGAGCTGCACTTCTGTCTGCACCCATTATGGTTAAGTAGACAAAAGAGAATAACCTTCTGTCTACTATATATGGTTTAAGTTCAGTTTGCCTTAAGATAATGGTCAAAACCCAGAGTGCATAAGCTCCTGAAATGTTCTCCCACCCTTATGTGAACATGATTACAATCTCTGTCTGCATGTTTTTTCATACAAATCAGTGTTGCTGCTAGAATTGTGTTATTCTGGTAAAATCCAATTAGCATTTGTATGAGACGTCAGACATAGAAAAGCTTTAGAGCAAAGATAGTACTTTAGATGTATCACCATAACACTGCTATTAGTAACACTCATGATTATGCACTTATTCCTTAGCAGATGCAATAATACAAGGAGGCTGAAATGTAGAGTCCTCTGCTGTTATAATAAGGAAGAGCATGAATAAAATTAATGACTTCCATGAGGATATACCAACTGAAGGTCTGGTCTTTTTTTACTAATGCAGCATCGATTCTACATACCTCATAAATTCACTTTTTAAAGCAATGTATTTCTAAAGAAAAAAAGCACTTCCTAGAGAACTGGAGATAGCTGGTATTTATCCATATCCATAAAACAACTGGAGGTTTGCCATGTTCTCCAGAAATACAGTGCCTTATTGCTAAATTTATTTGCAGTAGTGAATGCAATTCTAATTTAACACTCCCAGAACATTTTCCTATCACTCTCTCTTTCTTTACAATCAATCTGCTGTCAATGCAAGTCCAAAAAATTCATACAGCTACACCCATAATAATCTGTAAAGGACACGAAACCAAATATGTCACCCAAATACATTGTTTTAATAGTATCATTGATCTTAATCTGGTTAATTGTTTCATATCTGGAATCAAGCCCTCTAACATGTTTCTATAATGAAATATTCATTTTGAAAAATTTAATTCACTACAGGGAATAAAAAATGTTAATACCTTAGAAACTAAAGTTACTCAAGGCCAATTCTTTATCTTGCCTCAAGCATAACTAATTCCTGTCTTTACGAAAACAGGGGTCAAAAGTAAATTGCTAACATACCAATGTATTCTCATTGGTACAGAACTTTCAAGCTTGGCTCCTTCACAAAGAGATAAAAGATTTAGGGCTTTTAGTAATATTGCAAAATATACCAGACAGGCATAATAAACCACTATTATTTCATGCTTCTAGTCTACCCCAACAGACTTTTTTCCTCATTCTATCAGACCTCCAGCACTGAATGCAATGCATTGTATATTAATCCCCTCTAGCTCTTATATCCATGCCTATTTAAAGGTATTTTACATTTTCAAGTGAAATTCTTCATAGCCTACAGACTTCTACCCACAAGCTGTTGTGACGAACCTAAATAGCACATATTTGGTAAACAATGGACAATGGATAGAACAAAACTAGTTTCTACTAACTAAATGCACGGGCTCGAATCCCCAGCAAATACAAATCATCAGAGTTTCACTAAAAGTAATCAGCATATTTTCAATTAAAGTAATGGAGAGATACTAGTTGATAACAATTTAGAATCTTCCCTTGCCCCGTCCTCCCATTTACAATGAATTCAAGAACAACGACATGTAATGCTCAATTCTGCAAAATTATATGGTAGTTTCTGAAGTAATAGAATGTACAGAAGAAGCAAGATGAAAAAGATGGCAAAAGAAAAAGTAGATTTTGCCTCTGGGAGGCAAACAATATTAAATTGATCTATTAGCTGTGTGGGGTCCAGAGTGGTGGCCATCTTTCATAAAAGTCATTTGTGCCACTCTAGTGACCATACTCCCATATGTTACAGATAATGAAAAACACAGGAAATTATTTTTATAGTGATAAGCTGACAAGAAAAGATAACAACATTATAGAAAACGGATGGTTTGTGCAACTTATGCTGTAGATAAAGTTGTGTCAGCTTTACTACAAGTATCTTTGTTTTCAGTGCTTTTTCAAGCTGACAGAAGAAATTCCTATGCTGATCAACAAGGTCTGAGTCTGAAAACTGGGAAAGAGGTGCTTTTATTTGGTGTGGCAATAACTGAAAATCAGATTTATATGCAGGTACATGCATACGATATATTTACAGAGATTTGTTTTATTTTGGAACTAGTCACTATAAATATTTAGGGTATTGAAGGAAGTTATTATCTGATTCTATTCCCTTTGAACTTTTTTCCGTTTGAAGTTTATGACTTCAAAGGTGCAGGATCATGTCTGTAACAAATTACTTATTTTTATTTGGTTAGGTTTGTTGAATGGGTAGTTAAGAGGAGAGGGTTTTAACTATTCCTAAACTTCCTGTAATTTTCCATTTCTGTTTGTGCCTGAAAAAAAAAAAGGTTGGAAATGCAAAAAATTACTCCCAGTGATCACTCCAGTCACAAATTAGACCATTTTGCTCTTCTGCGATCAGATCCAAGCATTATTTAATGTCAATGGAAAACCCTCATAGACTCTAGTGAAAGCTAAACCAGGCCATCCTTTTCCTAATGCTAACAAGATACAGACACATCTCAAACCATGAGTTAAACTGTATTCCACTCAAAACCATTTAACTCTGGGTACTTTGCTAAATATGGAAATTAATGCCCAAATTCTGTTCCCAGATACATAATGGCATTTATGCATATATACCCCAAGGCAGATTCTGACCTTGAATTCACATAGACTCTCAATGATCTTGAATAACTTAATGCGATTCATGCTAATTATATCTACTGAAAATAGATTTATTATATGAGACATATGTAGAACAGCAACCTGAGAACCGGTAACAGTGAAAAAGGCTAAAATGTCATTACTACCTGGACAATCCAGATTTATCATACCTCATGGGAAAATAGCTGTCAGCATTAATGATTTTAACTGCAGCTGCAGATGCAGGACTGATGCAATATCAGATGTTGTTATATGTTTTATCCTACCCAAGTATTCTGATATTTTCTGGAAGAAATTTTTAAATAGTTGTTTTTCTAGCACTGAAAGAAGACATGACACAATAGCTTAGTCTTATAATCTTACTGGAAATGGAGTCCACCATGTAATAAGGAAGAGGACTCTATGGTGTTTCATATACTTTAAATCCCCATGAAATCCCCATAAAAGGGAATTTGCCAAAAGGAATATTGAGCAGACTATTTAGTAAAATCAAGGACAACACTAGCATTGTAAAGGAAACTATTATACGAATAGTGGAGATGACAAAAAGCATGCAAGGAATAGTGATCCAAAAGAACATATACAGAACTAACAGTGCTTGCAAGGAATGTGAAGAAAGCTTCCATCCTGGAAAGTTATCTGGGAAAGCCCTGATGAAAAGCCAAGCCCACTGACAGAGGTTGTCCAGAGACCAAAATATCTGTGAGAACTGCCCAGAAGCCAAGCAGCTTGTACTGCAATAGTCAGTTCCAGGACTTTTTTACTTGAGTGCATGCAATGGAAATAATATACAGAACAAAAGTGTAGGTTGGTTTAATACATGACTGATCCTAATGTGAAATGTCTCCATTCAGAAGAAATGAGAACCTACTCTTGTCATTGACTTCTTGAAAGAGATCTTTTCAGATATACCAGGAAAGTGTTCCATCCCGATGTATTTTGAGCCTTGTTTTCAAAAGTAGACATGCAGATTAGGATCCTTATCTCTAAGACTGACCTCAATTCAGCAATGTACTTAAGGACATGCTTAGATTAAAACATTAATACAGATCTTAATGAATTCAGTAATAAAGTTAACATTATGAAACATCAGTATTACAGCAGTGCCCAAACTGTACCAGGCATCCAATAAGTCTTTTCCTGTTCTTATAGTTTCTTGTCTAAAATAGGTCAAGAACCAGTGAAGAATGAGGGAAACTATGAAGCTGTCTGCATATATACAGTTGACAATGAAAAATGAATAAAACAATAACAATGTATAAAGAGAAACCTAAATCAGATACCCAATTAGAACATGTGTTTTTCACATTAAAAACTATTAATTTTTCACAGTAAAAGGTTGTAATTTGTATATACTTAAATGTTGATATTTTATTTTAAAATGATGTAACTAAGCTAAACAATGAACTCTGTGCCATTTAAGCATGGCTGTAACTTCCTGTACAATTTAGTAAGAGAAAGTGTAAATCTAAGATATAATTTTTTTTTGCTCTGATATAACTGATCTTAATTCTTGAGCACTGAGGAGGGGGAGAGCTTTCTTGTTTATTCACTGTAGAAATAATAGGAACAGTTCTAGTTGCTTGATGAGATGCACCTACTGTGTAGTTGCTGGAAACAGCCATTAATAGTTTTTTCTATTGGATTGAATTAGCTTGTTTTCTTTGCTTTCTTTATAGCTATTTGCGCCATTAATGTAATTTTTGCTCAGGAGAAGCCTATTCCTGAAATAGATTTTACAGTTAAATGAAAAACACATTCCCCTGATATTTTTCTTCTTAATTATAACACATTCACTGAAACAGGTGGAAACTTTTGATGAACATTTGCTAGAATTAAGTCTGTTTTATTTATTTAATAAACCCATGAACTTAGAAACAACATGGAAATTGTTTTTAATATTCCTCTAAGAATTATTTTTGAAAAACTTACAAATATAGTCGGAATAAATATATGATCCTTCAACATTATGGGAAGCATTGGACACATTTTTCCCATATGAACAAACTTACGTGATTCACAAAGTGTATAACAAAATAAACCCGCTTATAAAGGAAAGATTTCCATTGATTTCAACAGGATAGGGATGGGAAATGCTATCTGTAATGTTTTTTATATTTTATTTGCATCTTTTTAGCACTATTTCAGGATAATGATGCAACAAAGGCCTAGTAAGTAGTAGTGGAATCAAAATTCAGTTTTCCAATACCCATGAGAAATGTTATGTTTACTGGCCTCTTTAAATTATAACAGTAAACACTTTTTGTTAGGGTTAATCAATGACACCATTTTAAGTGCTGATTTTTTTTGAAACTATAATAACAGAACTAAAGACAGATTTGCAATTAATGTAAATTGTTCAAGCCAATGAAGCTGTGATAGCTGTCTGAGACTCTGCACCTTGGGGCCAGTGCAGACAGTCAAAAAGCCCAAGGCTCAATCAAGTCAATCTTCCCAGGTTAGTATAAGATGTGTAGATTGAACCAATAAGCAAGTGAACAGACATTCACTTTTGATTCTGGAAATGCAGCCACATGCCTGCAGTGGCCTAGGCCAGAAGCCAGAGGGCATTAGAGCACACCTCCCTGCTCAACTGGAGAAGGCAGCTTGGACCAAGGCTAGCCTGCTCACCCTGCAAGGGAGGAGGGAGAAGGGGGTTGTGGAGGAAGTGCAAAGCATGCTGGAGGACTGTCAGTTAACTTGAATCTGGAGGGGGTCTGGGGCAGAAGTTCAATAAACTGATTGAATCTAAATCAGTTAAGTCTGATACTACATTTATCCAGGTTTACCTTAAACTGGTTTCAGACATTTGAAAGCAGTTTATGTGCACTGAACTTCTGTATTATATAGTTGACTCAGTTTCTGATCACTTATACCAATTAATGTGTAATTTCTGTCCCTTGCCTTGATGTGCACATCATACTGATTCGTTCAGATTCATTATGGAAATTAGACTGGCAGACATATGGAGACACTCATTCAGCTGTCTGTGCCTGTTTGTATTAAAATGCTAGTGCATTTGAACTTAAAATATTGCTTTCAACATATTAAAAGTAATAATTGTGAATGATTTTAAAATATGTATTTCAATAATTTACGCCATGTCATTATAGGCCACCCACTGTCACAGAGTTCATACTGATTTGGCCACCTTTAGCTTGGCATTCTCAGTTGCACTACTGTGGAAACATCATAGTAAATAGTAATCAACTCACAAATAACCATAATTTATGCTCAGAAGTCACCCCTGGTCCAAGGTGTTTCTTGGATGTCAACACTTGGAACAAATAAGCAACCTAATTGTTTCAAGAAACAGGGCGCTTTACGCTAAGATCCAGCCTAGGGTACATACAAGTATTTGCCACAACCAATTTAGGTTTAAGTAAGTCTGCACAGGGGGCTAGCAGGGCCAAGGGGCTGTTGGCAGGTCCAGGAGGTCGGGGAAAGTGTGGGGCTACTTGGTCTGGGTCTGGGGGTTGGAACAGCACAGTCCTGGAACTAACTTCAATGACTGGGCCTTCCCAGCCTTGGGGCTATGCTGTGAATGCATGCACGTGTTCACTAGACTGGGCTGACTCATTTTATATTTGGTTAACTGTTTATCGATTTAAAGTTCGTTCACCTCCTGAGGTGAACTACCTTAAATTGGGCACTCCATTTTGGGGGGCAGTTGAATCCCTGAAAATGTCTACAGAACCAGGCATTTATATCAGTCTAACCTGGGTTATGTCAATCTAAATGTAACGCTTGTATGTACCCTATAATTTAAATTCAGTAAGGGCCTTGTTATGCCTTACACGATGAGCCGCACAAACGTTAATCAGTGTTAGTGCTAGCTCAAGTTTGGAGTAGTCATACCAGGAAACTGGAAGACTGAAAGGTAACCTTCCCATTCTGGGCTTCCACCCTCCCTCCAATAGCTTCCCTGGTTCCCCTTCACCCCTGTGAATCTCCTCCCTGCCCCTCAGAGTTCCCCACCTTGCTTACTTGTGGCTGCCCATACTGTCTATCTCAGAACAGCAAGCAGGGAATGTTTAACATGCCTGCCTAGCCCCCGCCACTGTCACTGCCAAGATTCTGCACTGCCAAGAGAGCAGCAGCAGTGGCAATAGCTGGAGAGGCAAGTTAACCCTTCCCTATGCTTCCCTGGGAGAGAGAGTGCAGGCAGCCACATGTAAGCGGGGGAGGGTACATTGAGCAGGGGTGCTGAGGGCAGGGGTGGTTGGGGCCAACAAAGAAGAGAGGGGCTGGTGGGGTATTTATACTAAGGTGGAGCCTAGGGTAGTATTTACTTCCTAATTCTCCACTGCTGAAATGTGCAACATTTATGAAGATCTGCTACCATAAGCACCTAGTGTTGCATATACTTCCAGAGGCAGCTGAATTTTATGATGGATGAAGTGATCCTAATATCCCTTGTAAAGCAGAGGAAAAAGCACTGGGAACCTTCTAGAGTACACATATTTGTAATGTCACAGGGACACCTCCTCCAAATTCATGGCCAATATTTTTAGCAACCAAAGAATAGACGGTCTTCAGAAAATTCATTCTTGACATTTTATTCAGCCCAGTAGATGCTGAGACAGAACTTCAAAAACTTAATTAGATTAGACATTATTATAATGTAAGAATCAGCAAGATCATTTCTTATAAAGAAGACAACTGCCTCAATGTTTTCATTCAATGAGTTTTCAGAAATCTGAAGCATTGTGTTGTATAAAATATTACTGTAATTCTCACAGTAACAGAATTTATTTTATAGCAGGAATGAAACATGGAGAGAAACTTTTGCCAGAGTGTGTGACGACAAGATGAGGAATAATGAATTCTTAGTTTCGTAATTATGGCTCAACCTCTGAAGTCCAAACTCAGAGGAATTCACACACACACACACCGGTTAAGTATTTAAGGATTTTGCCCCCAAAACTTTAATTACTCCATGCTGTAAGCATGTCTTAGACTAATCATGTTAACTTTCCTTCTGCACAAGCATACATACAAATTAGTAAGACATCTCTGAACCTCCAGGCATTGTCAAAAAGATAAACAAGAGCAATAAGCCCAAATGAATATAAACATGTACCAGCATGATTCAGAAAGGGAAATGATTTCTCCAACTAGGAAGAAAAGGAGTTAAGACCACTAAATGTCTTTATAATTTCTGAGCACCTAAAACAAAGAAACGATTTACAGGTACTTATTAGTGCTGATACTTTAGTTAAACAAAATATTGGGCTCAGTACATGAACAAGGGGGTTGAAATTTAATGGGTCATTATATTGATGATCTAATGGTACTTTTTGGACTTAAACGGTACAATTCGATCAAATAATCTGGTACAAATTTAACAGAGTGCTGCAGAAATTATTACCCTATAAACCTATAGGCTTTACTAGAAAATTATACCCCTTCTACAGGATTCTCTTCCAGCCTACAGAATTTTATAAAAAATTATATTCCTACTATGGAATGCTATTGGTTCATTTAAAAATCTCATAGAAAGGTTATTTTCTATTAAATCCTATATGTATTTTCTAGAGAGTTGATCTTATTAAAGATAAATTCATCCTTACTGGACAAATAGTGTACTGCCCTTTGCACAGTGGTGAATTCCCTCCCAGGACAGAAGCCCTCAGCGAGGCATATGTAATACATAGATCCTTGTCCAGCTCTGTGCAATTAAATCAATTTCATCCAATACATGTATCCATATTAGTGTTCTATATGGAGATTGAGTAAAGTAGTTTATCATCTGTATCAAGGGTTGACAATGCTTTGCAGCAGGAAGAAGAGGGGCACTTAAACAGAACTTACTTCTGCACTCACACCACTTGTAACTTAGCCTTCACTGTCACTGCCACCAGAGACAAAACTACAGCCTCCTCCTACCCGCTACCACAACTTCTCCCCACAACTCAAGGAAAGTCCCACCACAGAGACGTCACCAAAGTCCGCAGCTCTACAGGCCAGATTAAATGACTCTATGGGCTGTATCCAGCCCATGGGCTGTAGGTTGCAGACCCCTATCCTATATAACCTTTCAAGTAGCCATGACTTCAACGTTACTTCATTGTTCCTGTTTAATATACCCACATTAGGACATTCTGTCTCAATATAAAATTCTCTCCATCCATATAAAATGGAAAAGTTACCTAGCCACACTGAAATTTCCACTCCTATGCCCCCCATATAGTAAAGGTTCAGAATTCATTCACCCATATTGCAAGACAAAAAAAACAAAACAGATAACATATTCCTCCAAAGTTTTTTAAGTCTGATTAGAGGACAATACTGATTGCCATATGGTCAAAAAAGGACACTAAGAACAGACCATCTAAAGCAATTTTGTAAAGATTTGAATTCAACATGAAAGACAAACTTGATTCTGGCAGATGTTCTATTCAAGTTTAGCATATAAAACCCATATACAGGGGACTGGAGTGCATGGGCCCTAAAGTGGTTCACAAAAAAATGCTCCCCGAGCTTCAAGTTTGCAGCATGGGGAGAAAGTGGTTCACACACCAAAAGGTCATAAATCTGAGTCCATAGCAGAAGCACTCAAAACATGACCTGTCAGATTCCAGCAAGTTCTGCTAAATACCTTGTCAAACTGACACAAAAAAAGGAAGCATGCATATGCAACAGTTTTCTTCAATAAAAAATGGCATTTTCTAGACTAAATGGCATTCATTTTCTAGACACATGAATGTTTACAAGGATATCTACCATCTCCAAAGGGTTAACAAAGGAAACAGAACAGTAACACACAGTTACTAAGACCAATCAGGTCTTAATAGATTTTTTCTGAAACCATGTATTTTATATCAGACAGAAATGAAAGCCCAATTAACAGGATTTGTCATATTCATCTAAATCACCTTGTGTAATCTCAGTCGCTACACTAGCCCTCTGACTAAAAAATGCACAATGGAGAAAAATTGGAAAGTGGTGGGGGGATGTCCCTGGGGCTACAGGGGAGTAAGGACCTGGCCCAGATCCCTGAGGCTTGCTAGTCTGGGTTTGCACCGAAGCGGGTCACACAGCTCCGGGAGGCACACAGAGGAGCTGTGCCTCCTGGAGCCCTGTGATCCACTCCAGTGCAAAGCCAGACTAGTGAGCCACATGGGGCTGGGCCAGGTCCTCACCCCACCACAGGCATGGGGGGCAGAGGCAGGAGCCTGCCCTGGGTTCCAGCCCATGCTGACAGAAGCCAATGCGGCATGCGGTTCCTGTGTGCCGCGCTGGGTCCTGTTGTGGCTGGGCCCTTCCTATAGCTGCAGGACCTGGCCCGGCATGCGGGGTCTGCACGGAGCCAAGCTGGGTCCTGCTGGCCCTGGGACTGCTCATGCCACATAGCATCTGGGCGCTCCAGGGAGGAGCTGGGACCCTGGGTGGGGGGGGGCCTCCACGGTGC
>NW_017728949.1:29868832-29880407 GCF_001723895.1 Crocodylus porosus | reverse complement strand
ATGATGATAGAGACACTGGTAAGCTTCCAAATTGCTTTAACATTGTAAATATACCAATAAAGCATTACCCAACTTATCACTCTCTCTCTCTCTCTCTCTCTCTCTCTCTCTCTAAATGTGCATGTGTGTGCGTGTGTGTGTGTGCATGGAGTTTTTTTATTCTAAATGTGGAAAAACATGGATTTGGGGGTATTTTAAAAAATGGATTTGGGATGCTGCTGCAGCAGTCCAGCTGCACAATGGGTAGTGTCCCCAAGTATCAATTGGCTGGGCCCCAGAAGCTCCTGAGAGCGAGTAGCCCCAAGCTGCTTGCCAGGGCAGCTTTTTGTATGGATGGACTGGGCAGATTTTTATACTGCTGGGGACAGCACAGGTGCTGGCCCTGGGCTCTAGCTCCCTCTGGCTGCAGATCCAGGAAGAGCCAGCCAGAGTTATTTTGCCCCACATGGCACAATTTGCTCCACACCAAAGTGCATATCTGAGCACATGCGCTGAAGCAAAAAACCCCAGCTCAAATTTGTACCATTGCTATTGAGCTGCTGCAAATGCACATGCTTGCATGTGTGGATGCGCCATTGTAGATGTTTTCAAAAGCTTACAAAGACATGTTTTTAACTAAGTCGCTAATGAAGTCTTTCTAAGAAGGATCTCAGCTTAGCAAAAATAGCATAATTGTCTTTTTTTATAATGGGAAAGATTAGCCTTCTATACTTTACTATTGGATTTTTGTTTAATAACTGCAGACATGTTTTTGGCTCCAAAACACAATACAAATTAATCACTTTGTTTTCCCTTTACATGACTGACTGACTGGTACATCTCTAATCAATACCTTCAACAAGCACTTCTATGTGATTTTCCATCTTCACAGCAAGCCACGCCAACCTTAAGAGACAAAAAGGCTTTTGTGCCACATTTCATATCTATTTTTATATCATGGGAGCTCATTTTTCTAGTATATAAGTGGTAGCTTCCTGCCACATCCACCCACTTGTATTACAGATTGCTATGGTAAAATCTTCAGAAAACCAGAGAAAACATTATGGTTTATTTTAACAAAATCACAGACCTCTACATATAAAAGTTACTGATCGAGCTTTTCTAACATTAAAGTTATAGTTATAGTACCCAGAACATTATCTTCTGCAGCCTGAATTCTTCAGATGAGAATAGAGGACAGGATTTTATAGATCTTTATTTTAGCTAAAACTACCATCTGATACATCCATAATAATAGGTCTGCATGTTGTCTTCAGATTTTAAGTGTTGTTGTCATTTGCAGGAAGAGACAATAATAATCTGTGAGCACTCTGTACATTGCATTTGGCCAGAATTTGGTGGGGTAAAAGACAGACTATTGTTAACATTAGTTTTCTCCAAAACAGTTTCTAGATCACATATTGTCCAGAATCTAACTTTAAAATGAAAATTTAAGCCCTTTCAAGTTTATAAAACACAAGGAAGTGATATACTATGCCCAAAATTATTTTCTGCTGGGACGTGTACTTTTCTGTCATTCAGGATAGTATTCTATGTACCATACATTTTCTAACAGTTCAGAGACCGAATCGCTTTTCTTAATGTATATTTGGAAAACATTTTAATTGCCTTATAACAAAACTGAAAGGACTTAGGAAAAAGGGCTAAATCTCAAGTCAACACATTGCAGGGCACAGATAGGTTCTGAAGAATTTGTTCCACTTTCACAAATTATTTAAAACTTTTTCTTGATTTAAAATGTTTTCTTAATTTAAAATTTGTTCTTAATTCTGATTGACAATGGATCATTTTTAAGTAATAAAGTTTAAATATAACTTAGATAACTATTTTTTAAGCAAAAGCAGATCTGCTGCAAAGATGGATTTGAAAGAGAAATGTACAGAAATTCTGTGCCTTGTATGCTTTAGATATACAAATATTGTACAAATTGGGGGGGGGGGTTGGTTGCAAAACTGCCAAGTAAAATTACATTGTTATATATTTTTTCAGTTTCATGTAAGCTTGAAACCTGATGCTCTATTCTCTAGTCCTTATTCTAGCAAAACTTCCAAGTCATACAACGGAAACTGTGCAGATATAAAGCATGCAGGATGTGGTTGACACATGATGATCAACATGATCCTCTGCAGAAGTGACATGACCTAAGTAGGGAACAGGGAATGATTAAGGCAGGAACTACCTTCTACTAGGTATTCTGCCTGAGATTTCCCTACCTCCATTGCCATCACCCAACAGGAGTGGCCAAAGAGTAGCATTTGTAAATAATTGTTTCAGGGAGCAATTTTCCCATAAGTAGCCCAGAACAGCATTATTTTTCCTTCCCTAGATTAAACAAAGCGTAGGGCATGTCATTACAAGTAGATGACAAACCTATAGCAGAATGCTGTTCTAACACTTAGATGGTGGGGTGAGATCTGTGTCTTGTTCCCACATACTCCTGACTTCCACAGGAACTGGAAACTATACTGAAGGGCAATGGCTCTCCACTGCTAACCTCAGATCCTGAAAATGAGGCCATAGTAGCTCCAAAAATCTATGCAGCTTGGTGCACCAGTGCACTCCTCAGTTAGGAGTGTGAAATCAGACACAGAGTTCAATTAGGGGTACATTTAGCATAGCTTGTTTCAAATGCATACATACATTAGCATAGCGTGTTTTAAAATGACAATACTGTAAATGTTAAAATAGTTAATGACAAGTATTTACCTTTATATAATGGAAGCAAGAAAATATGAGGTTGTGACTTCCACTCTTACTATAATCCAATTTTTCAGGCTTAATCCTGATCTCTTGCTGGCAATGACACAAGAGCTGTCAAACTATCAGCACATGAGAGAACAAAATCAAACCCTTTTTCTATGAGAATATTTATGGCTGGCAAAACAGCACGAGCCTTGTGAATTAATGCATTGCCTTGTCAGAACAGAGTTCATTAAGGGTTAGTGAAGCAGCATTCTCCAAAGGGTGGGGTACAGGCCCAAGAAATGCAGAGGACCAAGCACAGGGTTTCAGAGAATCTAATAGCTCTATGTCAACTTCATTGGTTATCTGGCTTACCAGGCCACATCTTTTTCTGGCCTGGTAACCCAGAAAACCAATGATAACACTTTGACTATCAACAGTGTTAACTATTTCCCTGTTTATAAAAGAATGTAAGAAGTCAGAAAGAGACAGAGAGAGGGGAAGAAAGGATTGTATTACAGAGGGTGTTACAGCCTACTCTGAGAAATTGCCCATTTAGGGAGGTTGTACACAACAGGGGGGTTTAATTCTCCCTAAATTGAAGCGGTGTTTTTAAAAAAACACCGCTTCAATTTAGGGCAAAGTAACCCCTCATATTGTATATACCTGTATTGCAGCCCAATCCTTCCCTGCTTCTCCAGCAGCGGGAAGAGGAGAGCGAGCTGCTGGTGGGCAGAATGGTCCCTGAGCTGCAGCGGTGCCTGGTGCTTCCTTCCACGGCAGTGATGCCCCCCCACCACCAGGTGGCACCCACCCACAGGCACTCAGCTCGGGCAGTCCTGGGGTGAAATGCAGCCGTAAAGGGAAGCACCGGGCTCCTGCGCAGCTCAGACAGCCAGGCAGGCTCCTGGGGGTGGCAGGGTGGAAAGATCAGGCTCACCGCTTTTTTGTTTTTCCTTCTATGAAGCCTGCCTTCCTGGGCTGCTGTCAGGCTGCCTGCATGGGCTGCCTGCACAGCCCATGAGCCCTACAGAAGCCGGTGCTTCCCTGCATGCCTGTAGGGTAGGAAACTAAAACTCCTTGGAGGTGTTTTACTTTGCAGTGCCCCAAAGTCATTTGTTGCATCCCAAAGTCATTTAAGGTGCATTATACTGCCGAACATGCTACAGTGGCTGGAATTAACATGCAATACACCACTGAATGTGCAAACAGAAATGCCAATAAAGCAGTGCAAAAGGCATTTAACCTGCTTTAAACTTGCTTTAAAGTTTCATCTACAAATGCCCTTGGATTAGGCATTTGACAGCATGTTATTATTGGAGATTCTGGTTTTCTCTGTCTAAAAATTACAAATTCTCTGATTAAAACCCCCCATATCCACAATTAAAATGAAACACCACTATATAGGTATTAAGTGAACACAATATTTTATTGCTATATTTACAATTTTAAAGCAATTTGACAGCTTACCAGTGCCTCAATCACTATAATAAAATAAATTCAAAATACCTATACATTTTGGTTTTGAATTTGGGTTTTTTATCATGGAAAATCAGAGCTCCCCCGACTCCTTCGCTCACCAAGGGTCCTTGGGCCTTCTGGTGCCCATCACCCCCACTCACAGCCCTCTGGCCCTGCTGGTGCCCCTAAGTCCCCACCCACAGCTCCCTGCCCCCCCAGCCCTGCCAGAGGGGGCCCCCCAGCTGCCAGACCTGGGTCTGCAACCCCCTGCCCCCTGCAGCAGTGCCTGAACTCTAGCCGCTGCTCACAGCAGATGGTGGCTGCTGTGGTGAAGCAGAGTGCAAAGCCCGGCTCCCCCTTCTCCATGGGTGGCACAATCAGAATGGAGTCTGTGGGGGGGTGGGTATGAGCTACTCACTGTGAGCTCAGGGCTCCCCACCCTGCTGCCCTCCCCATGGGGGCCTCCACATACCAATGGGTAGGCCCTGGCATGGCAGAGCAGAGTGGGGCCAGGTGTGGAAGCTCAGTGATGCCACCACAAGCCCTACGCCAACATGGTGAAGTGCCCCCTGCTCACCCAGCAGAAGGGGCACAACTCCACATCACTGCCTTACTGCTGTTAGGCAGGCAGGGGATGAGCTGACATGAGGGTACAGGGCAGCACTGTACTTCCCCGTGCTACTCTGCTTTCCACACCAGTTCTTGCTCACTGGGCCACAGAAGCCCCAGGAGCAGGTTAGCAGGACAGGAAGCCCAAGCAAGAAGCAAACAGCTTGCCCCAGGCACAAATCTGGGGGGCATCTGCATGAATGGCACATGCTCCCAGCAGCTGGAGGCAGCATAGCTGCAGCAGTGGGAGCCCGGCAGCAGACACCACTAGTATTGTCAGTGGCAGAGAAGGGCGAGCACCGGCCACAGGCCAGCAACCACTCGCAGGTGCTGCCAACAGCAGCAGCAGTGGCCAGGGATGATCATGGACTGCCTGCAGACACCATCAGCAGTGCCAGTAGTGGGGTGGTAAGTGGTGACCATCCACACCACTGACAGTATTGGCAGTGCCTTTCCACAGGGGGTGCACCATAGTTTCATAGTAGGTAGGGTTTGGAAGGGACCTGAGCAGATCATCAAGTCCCACCCCCTGCCATGGGCAGAAAAGAATGCTGGGGTCAAACAACCCCAGCTAGGTGATTATCTAGCCTCCTTTTGAAGACCCCCAGGGTAAGAGCAAGCACCACTTCCCTTGGAAGTTGGTTCCAGATCCTAGCCACCCTGACTGTGAAGTAGTGCCTCCTGATATCTAGCCTGAATCTACTTTCGGTCAACTTATGGCTGTTATTCCTCATTACTCCCAGTAGTGCTCAGGGAAACAGGGACTCTCCCTTAGCCTGATGGTCCCCCTTGGCCAGTTTGTAGATGGCCACAAGATCCCATCTCAGCCTCCTCTTGTGGATGCTGAACAGGTTCAGGTCCTGTAGCCTTCACTCATAGGGCCTGCTTGTTGCCCCCTGATCATGTGAGTGGCCCTCCTCTGGACCCTCTTGATGCTGTCCACATCCCTCCTGAAGTGCAGAGCCCAGAACTGGACACAGTACTCCAAGTGCAGCTAGACCAGTGTTGCATAGAGCGGGAGGATCACCTCCTTGGACCTGCTCATGATGCATCTGTGGACATATGATAAGGTGTGGCTAGCCTTCCTGATCGCACCCCCACATTGGCGGCCCATGTTCATTTTGGAAACAATAATGACTCCAAGATCCTTTTCTGCCTCTGTGCTGATGAGAAGGGAGTTCCTCAGGCTGTAGGTATGCTGCTGGTTCTTCCTCCCCAGTTGCAGTACCTTGCACTTGTCAGTTTTGAATCACATCCAGTTCTCATCCGCCCACCCCGTAACCTGTCTAGATCTAGTTGTAGCCTGTCCCTCTCCTCCAGTGTGCCTACTTCTCCCCACATTTTAGCGTCATCTGCGAATTTGAACAAAGTGCTTTTCACCCCCTCGTCCAAGTTGCTGTTGCTGATGAAGATGTTGAACAGTGAGGGCCTGAGGACCAAGCCCTGGGGGACCCCAATGCCCACAACCCTCCAAGTCAAAAAAGACCCATCCACCTCCACCCTCTGGGTGCGGCCCTCCAGCCAATTTACAATCCATCTGACTGTGTAGGCATCAATGCCACAGTCGCCTAATTTCTTATGAGAATGGGGTGAGAGACAGTGTCAAAGGCCTTCCTAAAGTCCAGAAAGACTATGTCCACCACGACACCTGTGTCCAAGGATTTTGTGACCTGGTCATAGAAGACCACCAGGTTGGCCTGACAGAACCTGTGTCGAATCACCATGTTGGTTGCCCCTAAGCATGATCTCCCCTGCTGATCCCTCGAAGATGTGTTCCTGGATAATTTTCTCAAAGAGCTTCCCCAGGACCAAGGTAAGACTAATGGGCTTGTAGTTTCCTAGGTTCTCCTTCCTCCCCTTTTTGAAAATGGGGACCACATTGGCCCTTTTCCAGTCCTCCAGTACCTCACCAGAGCACCGTACGTGCTGGTAAAGCTGTGCCAGGGGTCCCGCAATGACCTCTGCTAATTCCCTCAGTGGTCTGGGGTGGAGATCGTCAAGACCTGCTGACTTGAACATGTCTAGATCCACCAGAAGTTCCCTGACTTGGTCTTCACTGACCCTGGGCCTGGCGAGCCATCAGGGATCCGTCAGGGATCCCACTGGGGAGGATGCCCCGGTCCCTGCTCAAAAAGATGGAGGCAAAGAAATTGTTAAAGAGGTTAGCTTTGTCATCTGGTATGACCAGCATAATGCGGGGGAGGGGGGGTGTACACCCACATGCACCCCCCTACACATCACCCCTGGGCATGTGCCCTCTATGCCCCACCCAGGAGTGTGTGTAGCAGTAGAAAGCAGCAACCCTAGGCACAGCCCCAGCCCTGCCCAATTCCTTCCCTTACTATGGGGACATCAACCTCTCCCCACTCCCTACCAGACTTGCCTGTGGGGAGCTGCTCTCCAAGCTGAATGGCAGCCATATGCATGTAACATGAGCACATGCACATGCTGCCTCCTGCCTGATCGCCCTCCTCCCACTCCCCCCAGACTCATGCAGGCTGGAACTCTTTTTCCTGTGTTTTTCTCCCTTAAAGGAGAAAATCCGGGTTTTTCTCTTTAAAATGAAAAAATCCAGATTTTACCACATTTTTCTCTGGCAAATGGAAAACCCAGATCCCTTGTAATCATGGACGTAAGTGGTTTCATTTTCCTGAGGGAAGGTTTCAAGTTTTAAAAGTTTAGAAATTGCTGAGTTAAGGGAATAGGAAGAGTATCCCTAGCTATTAATTTATCTTCCCTTAAGCTTTTAGTTAGACAGCTACATACAATGTTAACTTATGATTTATTTATTCAATTATTTTATAGTATCATATGCTGTACTAGACAGTATGTCTATAATAAATGAAAATCAGATGCCATGCTTTTGGGATGTCATCTATCCTGGGTTTTTAAGGACTGGTAGCTTAGATCAATAACATTTATTTTCACTCATCTAAATGGTTAAGCCCATAATTATGCCATGTTCTAATATTCTGCATATAACAGATATTTCTTATATAGTGAAGAGGGTTTGGACCCTGGGGTAAGAAAATAAATACATCTTGTAATCAAAATTGAACTTTTCAGCTTATTCCCTTGTGAATGTGCATGCCAGAAATGTTAGTATTAAAAATAATCAACATGAAGTCAAGAATGCTCCAAAAAATAATGATTTCTCCCAGAAGATCCATTTTTGAATAATTTATCACTATAGTGTGACCCTATAAGGATGCATTGCAGGGGAAGGCAATTAATTAGACAGCATGAAACAAGAATTAGATTTTGTACCAAATGAATCAAGCATAAGAGAGGGTGCTATTTAGGGAAAAAAAATCAGTGCGTGTACAGCAGACTGGAAACTTCTTTCCTGGAGACAAGTGGGAATTGTAGGCAGTAAAAATCTTTTTTTTTTTTTCAGGCTTTGATTTCATCATCACTATGATCAAGAAATTAGCAACATTTTATTCAAAACATTTTGTTGTTTTAGTTGCGTCAATCTTTTTCCATTCATCTTGTCACCGTGAGCTTTGTATCATTACAAAATTTTCTGTCAAATTTCACTTCACAAAACTGAGTGTACAATATTACAAATTATGTACAAATTTTCAATAGCTTATATTCAGATTCCTTAGAAAAGTAAATTTATTATAAAGCACCTCTGAAAATGATAGAAAAATAAATTTAATACAAAGCGCCTCTGAAAATGACAAAGTATTTAGGATAAGGTAAGATAAAGACTCAAAATGACTTAATTGGAGAAATGCTCTGAACTTAATCAAAGAAATTCAATAATAAAGACAAGTACAAAGTGCTGCACTTTGGACAGGATAATTGTATGCACAAATGCAGACTGGAGAATGACTGACTAGGCTGCAGTACTGCAGACAAAGGACAAGAAGGTTATAGCAGACCGTAAGTGATTTTATGAACCAGCAGCTCTTGATTAAATGGGTTAGACAGAGATAATCCTGCCTTGAGCAGGGGGTTGGACTTGCTGATTTCCTAATATCCCTTCCAGCCCTTTCTCCCCTAATACTCCATTATGATCTTAAGATTAGCTGAAAGGAACTTCCTGCAAGTACTATCAATGCACTAAGTCCACTTGGAGAAACTATATGGGAGATCTTTTTCAAGAGTCACTCCTCAGGTCTAGAATTCACTCCACCTTGACGTCTGTTACAGCCCATGCCTAGACATCTGGAAGCAGTTAAGACCTTTTTGGGCAGGCATTTAGCAAGAAAAGCTAGGCTGGGATATTATATTACATGGATTTCTATTTTATTGTGGCATTCTACTTGTTTTTATAAGTTGATTCATTCTCTTGCTTTGTTTTCTTCTTTATTCTCCTATTTTATAAGTTATTTTGTTCTGTTACTGAAAGCCACCCAGGGCTTTTTTTGCAGAGTGGCATATACATCTAATAAGTGATTTCATTTATGTTTCTTAAAAATATACTTCCAAGTGGAATCCACTTTCCTATACAGTCCATCACAGATCCATATTAATTGAAAAAGTGTAACACACATGGAGTACAGAGATGGCCACTCCCAACCATTCACTCGTTTGTCCCTCCGTCGGATCCATAATTTATCACATAGTAAGTGTATCGTGGTATGTACGTATCTATTTAAAAACAAAATACATGAACCCCACCAGGAAAACTCATATAAGTAAAGCATGCATGTGTTTGTAAGACGAAGGCCTCTCCTCTTAGCTCAACCTATTTTTTATACTACATCCTAATCTACAACTTGAGCTGATTAAGCCTTCTACATATGTTAGTATTTTTACAGCAAATTTGGGATTCTTTCAATATACAGTAAATTTTCTTTTTGATTTTGGGCAGTTAAGGCATACCATTGATCTGAATGTAAATGACATTCAAACATGTAAGGTCCTCAGTGTTGGGGTTTTTTTGGGATACTAGATTTTTAAAAATTATTATTTTGTAAATATATCCATTAACACTGCACTCCAGCATTAATTTTAACAGCAAGGCTGATCCAGTTTATTACAAACAGCTATATGATGAAACAGTAACATGCTATAATATTTCCATTTCATACGTCTGAAACAGGAATACATTTGGTTCTAATTTCCTAATATGGCAATCGATTCAAGATAGCCAAGGCACATGCATTCCCCAGTTATCTCCTCTGTAGTAAAACCATCTTAAAGCAGTCTCTAGCATTTAAGCAAAGTTATTATTATTTCTTATTATGATGATGATTTCTCTATCTCTATTATGTCAACACTAAGATATTAGCTTGGTAATTAACAATTGTATATGTAAGGGCTTTGGAAGCACCATGAAAAGAACATGTGCTTAAAATATAACATATCAAAAGCCCCCCACTCCAAGACCTTGCCCACCCCGTCATAAGGCAATGCGCTAGGCCTACCTGACCCATGCAATCTATGCCTTTTCTTTAGAAACATGAAAATAATAGTACCTTAAAGCTTATGATCATAATTTGAATCCAAAAACTGTGAACTAAAAGTAAGAAGGCCCAGGATAGTTGGGATGTAAGCAGCAACACAAAGCTGGATGCAATTCTCAAACCTCAGGCAGAGCTCATTTTTCTTTTCATTTATATAAAACAAATGATGCCTTCCCCTTATTTATTTTAATTTCAAGTTAATAATTTAATGTAATGGCCCCTAAAATTGGATCCAAATCATCAAAAGGAAAGGATCTCATAGAGACTGTCTTTATTCTGCTGCTGCATTGTCTCAGCTACTTGCTCACTTCTATTCTTTTTTTTAATCCTTGATATTTCAGCAAGTTAGAATTTATGGGGCCCATAGTTTATGGTCAGCAAATACTGCTAAACAGCTGATGATAGGACACTACTTTCATAGTTGTGTAAGGCTTGAAATGACATGTAATTTATAGAGCAAATTACTCACACATCACAGGAAAATGGCATGGAGCTGCCAGATGTTTATAGAAACCCAGGCTCGAATATAAACAGTGCACCAGCTGGTTTGGCAGGAAGAAGCTCGAGTGAGCTTTAATAAGGTATGTTTCAGTGTTTCCTAAATGTGTTGCCTGCATGATCACCGTGGAGAGCATTTGGAAAATGAAAGACAGCCACATGTGGAGCATTTTCCTTTCAATAAAGCAATGCCCCACAGGCTGCTAGCTGTTAAATTTCCACTGCTTCAGCTTTTTAACTTTTAAAAAGGTTTAGGCCTCAATTTTTACAAACTGTGGTTTACAGCAGTTCAGATTATTTTTAGACCATTTACAAGACTGACCATATTTAATATTTAGGGGTGTATTGAAACTGTCCAAAGAGATCATAAACAATTTACTCCATTCTTTGATATATGCGCAGCACAGGTATAAAGCATTTTATGAGTTGTTAGGCACATAACTTCCTTTTTAAGTCAATGGGAGACATACGGCAAAATATCAGACAAATTACTTTGCAAAGGTATCCTACCGTATTTAATCAGAGTTTTGCTGAACAATTTTTCTAGTACCGTTAAAAGGAAGCAGCTCTCCACCTTTCCTGACAAGCACAAATTAAAGCAGTAAAATGTAACAAGTAATACACATGGAGGTACATTACTGAAAGGCTCTAAATTAACAAATGGATGGTATAGATACTATTAGGGAAGGAATCATATAGTTAATTAATTGGTCTCTCTTTATGCTGTTTTTCAAAATATTACAAGCTTTTTATATTTTAAAAACATATGGGCAAGTTATAGCAGTACCATTGTGCTATAACTCAATATTAACTCTCTATACATGTGTGTTTCTGGTTTTGCCTTCTGCAAAGCAGCAGATTGATTATATGGTATGAGCTAGGCCTGTGCAAAGTGGCTAGTATTC
>NW_017728949.1:29866594-29868202 GCF_001723895.1 Crocodylus porosus | reverse complement strand
TTGGGCCGAATCTCCTCTGAATCAAATCACTACCCAAAGCTTTGCACAGCCCTAATAGGAGCCCAGTCTCATACTGCCTCTCCATACTGTCTATTTAAAATGTACCATAAAGCCAGGTATGCCTCATTTACTACATTAGTACAATGTCTAACATAACAGGGTCCCAAAACCTGACTGCAGTGCAAATTGGGCTGCATCTAATATCTCCTCAAAATTAATACGAATAAGCTTGAAGTTGTGCTTATCTTCTAAGTTTATTACCCAGTGAAACTTCTGTTTCTGTAGACCACTTGGGCACGTCCCCATAAATGGCCCTGAAAACCACACATTCACTGTGCTGCTAATTTGTAGCACAATGGGATTTTTTGACACTGGAAAATCCTGGTCTAAAAAAAATATGCTAGAAAAAAGCAGGGTGGTGCATGTGGCATCAGTGTGCACCACCCAGAACTGGAGCCAGGCCAGCCAGAGCCACACTCCACCTGCCAGCCAGGCTCCATGTGCCTAGATTGCCACTGCTGGAGCCCCAGAAGGCCCCCAGGATGGGCTGCTGAAGCTAGCCCAGTCTTCCCTATCCCAACTATGGCAACTTGCCACATGCCAGAGCACATATGCAGGGGCATTTCCACTTGTGGTGGCGTGTGCCCCTTGTGTTAGACTAATACAACTTACCAATTCCAAGCTTCTGTGAACAGAAGCATGTAACAGCCATTTTGAATAATAGCTACTAATAATTACATGACTTTGGATCCAAATTTATGTTCGGGTTGGTCAGACTCCTTTGTTGATGTCACATACATATTTTACAAGTCATGCATAATATACATCTGACATTACTATAGTATTTACAGGACTGGCTGATAAGTAAAAGTTACAAGCTTACGGTGGGCCAAAATTTGACTGATTTAGAAGACTCACTGAAGTCAACACACTTATGTATAAATCAGTCACAGATAAAAATATAGAAAAGGCATAATATAATATTCAGTTGCATTTTAAATTAAAATACAATCTATAAATTTTCAGCTATAAAGAGTTAAGAAAAAAACAAACTGATCTTTATAGAGTTCACCAATTCAAAGGATAGCATTTCACCATGGCGTACAACCACATATTCCACATTCTATTTGAGTCTATAACATATTTATAACATTATTAAGCATATCATACTTTTAATTACTTTATAAATGGAACCTTACCGTAAGCATAAAGAATTAAATATTCTACCCCACATTTGATCACACATCTCTAACAATTCAAAAACCTCTGATTTCAACAGGAATTCATATAGGGAATTCCTATATGAATTCCATATAAGGTGTGTGAACTACTGGGTGCGTCTGCAGGTACCCCTATGGCACCATTGTTACTGTGCCATCATTTACTACTTCCTTTTGGAACTACTAAATGACTGCACAGTCATAGTTCATACTATACCATCCATGAGGCAAACAGTTAATTTTAGCTGCTACATTTCTGTAGCAATGCACTATACCAAGGGAGCACCTTGCTATGGCAACATAAATAGCTTCTCAGGTAGATATACCCATAGGGCACGTCCACACATGCATGCATGTGTGCTTGCAGCAGCTCAAATAGAAGCGGTGC
>NW_017728949.1:29845291-29866494 GCF_001723895.1 Crocodylus porosus | reverse complement strand
GGGGGGCAGGGGATCTGGGGGAGTGGACGGGGCTGTTGGGGGTCCCCCCCACAGTCCTTTCCCCCCTCCTTGAGCCCCCTGACCCCTTACTCACCGGCACTGGAGCCCTAGTGCTGAAACATATGGCCTGGCCCGCCGCATGTTTCAGCACCAGGGCAAGGGGCAACCATAGAGATGCTCTGGCAGCAAGAGCATCTCTTTGGAGGACCCAACCTCTGGTTGCCTCAGGGCACAGTCAGGGACCATGCCCTGCCATGCTTTTTTATACTTTGTTTTTTTTAGACCTCTGGATATCCAGGTATCTAATTTTCTCCCCATGCTGCAAGTTTGCAGCGCAAGGAACCTTTTTTCGTTTCTGTACGTGCCTGTTGCCCCGCCTCAAAGGGGTCTGAGGCGGGGCAAGAGGCATGTGCGCGCTCATGTGGACGTGCCCATAGTGATCAGGATTGCTCACCCTTATGAGTCCATGATATTTGGTGGCTGCCAATCCCAAAGTCACGTAATTATTTAAGCATTTCAGCTGTCATAAAAAGGGTGCTTGTAGCTCTCATATTTGTGGAGAAAAGCTTTAAAAGATGAATCCTAAGTGTTCAAAATCCAGAGGGCAAATAAAAAAGAATCCCAAAATTATTCATTTAGAATAAGGTTATGATTTCTTGGGGTTGATTCATAATTTTGGAAGACTTTAGACTGGCAGTCCTTGTATTTATGTTCCAAAAAGGATTTAAAACTTAGGATCAGCTTTTTTGTGTCCTTTTTTCCAAACCCACACAGCTTCTGTCTCTGCTTTTATGGTCACTTTTTGGCCCATATTTATAATATTATTTATTTAAGACTTTTGTTTTCTTTTATTTTTACATATCTTCTAAAAGTTCTCCATTGTACTTTTCACAGCTCATAAGCAATGCCTTTATGTCATCATTTGCTCTTTTCAACTTGCCTACCAAAGTGTGAAATAATACTGCAGCATTTATTTTCTTCAACTCCTGCTGGTGAATATCCGGTTAGTATAATAGGCTATATCTTCACTACAAAAGACTTTTTATAGCGCAATAGCTATCCCAGTGTAAAATTGTTATGAAGACAAGGCGTTGTAGTTTTTACTGCAAGGTCATTAGAAAAAGTCAGCCATCTATAGGGTATGAGTTGATCTCAACTATCTACTTCACAGTAAAAAGTGCAAGACTTGTCACCACTAGGATTTTACGCTAATGCATAATAGTTATCCTGTGGTAAAAAATGTTTTTCAGCAGTTAAACAAAAGTCGTGAACTTGTGGACTTCAGCACTAAATATAAGGGACTTTCCAAAATATTTTCAAATCATGTCAATGCAGCCCTTTTCCAAATTCATTAGAGTGCTTAAACTATCACTTAGCAAACAATTTTGTGTGTATGGTGGTAAACCACAGCCAAAAACAAATACTCCAGCAGTGAAATTGGAATATTTTTTATTGTGTGTTTAAAAAGTAGTTTAGGGAGCATCAGTTTGAACAACGCACTTCTAAAGCATTATACCCTAAAACTGTTAAAACTAATCAATATGGATAACAAATGTGAATAAAGATGGAAAGACTAATATTTTAGATGACCTTGTGTGGTCCCTTCCAGCCCTACTTTCTTATGATCATATATCAAAGGCTTTTGACTGCCAGTGCTAATCTTCATGAAAGTCAAAAAATTAAGGAACGATAAGTTACTACATAAACTTTTCAGTTAACTTTCTATTATAATGCCAATGTTGACCATGACTCTAAAACAACAAATTCACTTTCAAATCTCTTAGTTTATATTTGGTAGAATTCTGTAAAATTGGAAGCAATTGGTCAAGGTATTCCTAAATCACACACTGAATTTTTGAAGTGCAACCTTAATATTAAGCTTATCTAACATCTCTCCCAACTATACAGTTGGACCAATAGAAGTTGTCACTAAAAAATCCTTGTGTCTCATGTATTTCCTGTAATATCACAACTATAACACCACTACAACCTTAATGGTGTATTTCCTATGTTTCCAACATTAGAGTAGATGTTGTTCTGGTGTATTCATGTCAACCATTCTTGGAAGACAATATATGCTATTATCTTTAAGAGTGTGTGCCTGCATGTGTCTATCATCTTCATCCACCTGTATGAAGTTCTGTGCCTGAAAAAAGTTATAAAGCAGGTCATACAATGCGTATACATTTAAAGCCTATAGAAAAATTGTATCTGCTATTATAACGTTTGATGCATGTCTTCTATGTACATCTGCCTCTCTGTGGCTTCACTGATGAAAACATTCAAATGAGTACAGATGACGTGAGTACACCAACCCAGGTCTCAAGACACTATACAAAACAGGAAAGTTTACAATAATCTTGAAAGTTATCGTTTTTCTTTAGAGTGCAATAAAAATGCTGGTTTTTTGGCTGGATTTAATCTACTGTTCCTTAGACTGTCATATATTTGTACATTTAAAATATGGTCTTAATAACAGTCATTCTTTGGCAACAACTGCCTCATGAAGTCATGTTTCTAGCTTAAGAGCTGATTTTTCAAAAAGTAATCATACTAAAATCTCTCAAGCAACTGAGGCATGAATTGTATTTCACTTACATTACATCAACCAGATCTCCTCTGCTATCAGCATCAGATGGTTTCTTCTTCTTTTTGTTTAGTTCAAATTTTCCACTTCAGAATATTCCCTTATGAAAAACAAACTTTAATTGATTGCATATGTATCACCATAGTTACCAGCAAAGGGCTAGTGATATCACAGCATTATGTATATTAAGAATCTGTAAATGTTTCCCAAGTACCTCATCTTCCAGAGAACACCCCTCTCTCCACACCTCCCTCCCCTGGCCCAAGCATGTGTATGCACGCACGCGCACACACACGCACACACACACGTTAGAGGGGAAATATTTTTCTAATCTCTCTGTTTCAAATACTAAATTCTTCTTCCCAGTGTTTTCTAAAATCTTAATTGATTTAATCTTACTCTGTAATTCAGGAAAACTGAAAAAAAAAAGGTGATCTTCCCTTTTCCTTTTTTTTCAAGCAGTTTGGTCCTATATAACTTCCAGAGGCTATGAAACATAGATCAATACATGAAACTGTAAGTAAGAGATGACTCTAGCAATTCATAATGGATGTTTCACCTATAGATCACCAGAACAGATGAAAAGCAGACTGCAGATTTTTTTCTCTATCATCACCTCCAGAGATTGAATTAGTCTGCTAAAACTTCCTGGCTTGTAAAAAGATTGTTCTGCTTGCTGTTGCTTCTAGTCTGCAACAGAAGTGTTATCTCTGTTTTATACCTTCAAATATTCAGGTGCTTAAAAAGTGGGTGAGTTAAAAATGTGGGTGAAAAGTGTGCTATAAGGAAGCAATCTCAGGATGACTCAGGGTTTAAAATGTTGAGTCAAATTCTGTAGTGACATGAATGATGCTGTAATTGCCCATTAAGGGATAACTACCTGATAGGGCCCAAATTAAGGAGTTACAGCATTTCAGAGTGGGCAAAATATTATTTCAAGTATGAGTTGGTAACAGAAACTTACACTGGGTGCATCTACATGTGACATTAATGTGATGCAATAAACGCGGGAGCAGTTTGAGTTGGAGCCAGCGGCTCCCAGGAGCAGTATCTACATGTGTGCTCAAGACAGCAGCGGTTTGAGCTGGGGCAGAGCAGCCTGAGCTGGCAGCAGGTTCGGGGGATCAGCCCGGGCTCCAGGGGGTGGCATCAAGAGTGCCAAAGTTCAGAGCTGTTTGGCAGGCAGCACCCCACACTTTAACATCCTCATACCCCATTGTCTACACATGCATTTCATCACACTTAATTACTCCGCCATAAGATAGTACTGTTTTTGACAGAATTAATTAATTTACTGCGCCTAATACCAGCCAGCACATATGTAAATGCTGATGATTTCCTGTGGAACTAAGTAGTCAACTCCACAGTAAAGCACATATGTAGATATACCTTCTGGGTAAGTGCAACTTTTATTGAGCTGGATTCACCGATAGCGTTAGAGCCTAGAAGCAGCAAAATACTTAAACATACACCAAAGTTAAGTATGTGCTTAAGTACTTTGGTGAATGGAGTAAAAATGTGCAGATGTACAGATTTGGCATCATTTTTAAACTAGACTTTGAACTAACATCACTAGAATCATGGGCGACTGGTGCCTCCGGTGTCTGGAAGGGGCACCAGTAGCCAATCACTGATCAGGGAGGGAGGGGACCCTCAGCACCAATCACAGTGCTAGTGGCAAAACTGGAAGTGCCAGCAGCAAAACCAGCAATGCTTCTCAGTGCCAGCCGGGGCAAATCTCAGGCAGGGCACTGGCTGGCATTTTACCCAGCACCCCTACTCCCTGTCTGGCAAGGGCCAATCTCAGGAGGGCACGTATCCCCCATGCTCCTCCGTACCTCCCCTACATGTCGCCTATGACTAGAATCACAGAAATAACTAGATATTATGTTGATATATTTCAACACTTGAATTTAGTATAGAATCAAGAAAAATGAAGAAGTCTATTTTACACACTTGCTACAATTTTATACTTCACTCATTTTCCTCATATACTGAATGCTGTATTGGTACAATTTACATGTCAGTTTTACAATCAATTCATCCTGGACCCTGATTTGTACTAAAGAAAATGGAGAGTCAGGAATAGTTCCCTCAAACCTGATAGGATTAGACTGGTATAATCCCAGCACAAGCAGAGAAGTATAAATTTTTTTACATAACTACTTCCTCCAATTTGACCAACAGACTTGAGCAAGAGAAGCACCAATTAATTGCAAGATGTATTAAAATAAAATCAGTTGTTGATTTTATTATTGGAATTCAGGTTCTAAGAGATTTTCCTTGCTTTACATAAGAGTATATTTATCAAGAAAGCTGAAAAATGGCAAAACTATTATAACATATTTATGGGATTATAGGATGTCCCAGGGCAAGGGGAAGACACGAACCCTGAAGGGTTAAAGGGGGACCCTGGGGGACAGCACACCCCAGGGAGAGTGAAAAGAAAGAAGTGAACAAAAACAGCTTACCGGCAGCAGGAACCGCGGCGGAGCTGGAAGCAGCAGCAGGAACCGCGGCGAAGCTGGAAACAGTGGCAGGACCCGTGCGGCTCGTTACCTGCGGTTTTTTTAAAGGGGAAACAGCTGGGAAAGAGGGGGAGGAGAAACAACCCGGAAGGATAAGAAGGGGGAAGAGGTGGTGAGAGAGCATTGAGAGAAGAGCTCCTGGGTCCACTAAGGAGGTGGAGGGGCTAGGAAACGCTGCTCACAGCTCAGAAAAGGATCCTGAACTGTGCCCAGGTAGAGATGCTGCTGTCAAGCCGAGGAAGACCCAGGTGTCCCGGCTCTATATAACACTCAGGCCGCGAGGAGAGCCTACAGCAAGGACCTCGTCAATGGAGCCAAAGGCCGGTGGACCACGGAGAAAGAGGTATCAACACAAGGGGCCAGCTGAGACCCTCATGTCCGGGACAGAGGACCCCAACGGGAGCCCATCGAGGGATGGTTCCTTTACCAAGGGCACATGTACATGAGAGTATCCCACGGGCTCAGGAAGGCAGCCCTAGGGGGGATGGGTATCTGGTAAAGGGGAGAGCATAGTACTAGGCACTCCCAGGTAGTGTTCTAGGGAGTGCTGTGAAGGGGCGTATAATTGTGGTGCCCGTAGCTTTTCGTTGGATTAGTTATTATTATTATTATTGTTATTAGTGTCTTGCACACCAAAGTTAGGGTGAGTCAGGACCACCAAGGGCACAAGAGTCAAAGGGGTCTGGGCTTACTGGACCCTCCTCCAGGGTCTAGCCGGAATTAGGAGGAACCACTCATAGAGTGAGGGTTGGCCGCTGACAACTACTATAGCACACCGTCAAGGCTGGGTATAGGGCGAGGTACAGGGGAGGTTGGAGCCTTGCGAAGAACATCACGCCTCAGCCCTGGGGCAGCCAGAATCAGACGGTCGGACCCCTCCACCACTGAGATAGCATCAAAGTCGTGGCAGGCGGGACAGGAGGGGAGAAGACCACCTGAGGTAGGAGATTGTGGCCCCTTACCCCTCAGGGACGGAGCGAAAAGTTATCAAGTTCCTGGGGCCGGGGGGTGAGGGACCGTATGATCGAGGCCCAGCGTGTGCATAGGATATATTGAAAATGTTAAGCAAATTTAGCATTTGTGGAATATATAAGACAAGGAGACCTTTTGCCTGATATATAACTAATATTTCAAAATGTTATAATCTATCTTTTTAAGTAAAATTAAGTACTAAATTAAGTACTAATGTTGTGCATGTATACCATATCTCCGGATGGAGAATAACAACCCATTTTTGAAAGTTTTCCAGAAGCCACATGAGTTAACAGTATTATTCCTATATTATACTTAAGGATAAGGATAGCAGACAAATCCAACATTTGGAATATTAGCCAGTCTTTTGGTTATTCAACTGAGGATAACTTGATATTGCTTTTTAGAAATTATGACCTACTAATAAAATAAAATGCATTCCACTCCCCTGAAAGTCTCATGCAAAGCATCTAAAAAATCTGTAACCTCTTTTTTTTAAAAGTTCATTCATTAATAGCAATTTTTTACAGTTATGCAATAATGCCAAGAATTTGAATAGTGGTCACTGAATTAACTTAGGGCAGATAATCATCTTGAGACATCCCTAGGAGGAATAAACTGGAGAGTGAGTTTTTCAAGGTAGGCGCCAAGGAATTGAAACCTCCAGAGTGAGAGAGAATTTTTCACCATCTTGAACGTTTTCTGTATTAAAACTATGAGTAGAATCCATGTCTACAGAAACCCTTCCCCATCAAACCACCTTCCACTTAACATGGGAGCTTTGTAAATTAACACCTTATGTAAATTTGAAATCAATTCTCAATAAGTTGTCTAGAAATAGATTTCTTTTTTACTTTGCCTATGCACTTTTTATTGCATTATGACTTTGGGGGTTGAGAACATTTTAAAATGTCTTTCACAATCATCTATTATGAGACATCTCTCATCTCTGTCCAGTGTAATGAATTCTGTTCCCAGAATTTACCAAGAGTGATCTTATATTTCATCTCTCTTCCTGTGTATGGATTCATTTCATTTAGCATTTTGTCCCTCAGATTTTCTTTTATAGATTCACCTGAATTTCCTCAGCTATCAGAATCAGTATCTGTGAAATTTATACTAACATTTATGAAATGTTTTATTTTTTTTCTGAATACTATAGTATATTAAGCCTAGAGTTGCTTCTGAATTTATTTCTATTTTATAAAACTGACTTGAAAGGGCGTCTGATTCTTCAAATAATACATACTTCCATTTACACATATATGAATATCCAAGAGCAGATTATTTACTATGCATTTTTTTCCTTTTCCCTCTCCTTATGAGAAGTGCAATTTTAGGGTCACTTCAATTTTTATCTTGAATAATATTTTCCCTTGTGTGCTTAGAATGAAGTCATGTTTTCACTCATATCTTTATTTACATATCAGGCACCATGCTGAGGCAGTGAAAGTATTCCAGAGCTAGGGATGCTAGTAATGGCTGATCACAGCACCATAGACATCAAAACATCTTCTCATTTTTTTCTTTTCTTTGATACTCTCCACAATGATGAGGGTTGAGATAGAGCAATACTATTTTCAAAGGCATAACAATACAGCTGAGTGCCTGGGGCATCAGTTTTCTTCTGCCACCCACTTGGCGAGGCATAGCGGGTGCATGAGGGTGCAGATGCACCTCCTGAGATTGGCGGTGAAACCCCTGTGAAAAACACCACCGATGCTACCAGTGGCACCTGCGGGCAGTTCCTGCTCACCGCCTCCCTCGCCCCCGCAACTGCTGACGCTGTCATGGCCACCCGCCGGAGCTCCCTGCTCAGCCTGCCCCCACCGCCAACACCGCCAAGGCTGCCTGCCAGAGCTCCCTGCTCGCCAACACGACATCCCTGCTGTCGCCACCATCGCCATCTGTGGGCAGTTGCCATGCCCCCCCCAGCCTCTGGGACTACGCGTCGTTCATGTGCCACCCCTTCTCCACAAGTGAAGTAGGTAGCTGCGCCAGTTGCTACTTGTTTTTGGAAACACCCTTACCTCTGTACCAGAAGTCCATCTCTATTGGTAAGCTACTTACATGCCCTGTCAAACACTGACACAGTAAGAGGGCTCAACACAGAATAGCAGAAGAGATGAAGTAATGTTAGGAAAAGTAGTAGAGCCTGAAAGAGAAACTGGAAACTCTGACAGCATGTCTGGTACTTCGTCACTATATAATACAGAAATACCACAATAATTTCAGGGTTTCTGTCTCACAGGGTCAGGTCAGGGCCCTGCCATTTGAAAAAAGTTCCAATTTTAGTCCCAGATTCCATATATCCCATAAAAATTTGGTGTCCTTTGACCTTTATTGAACATTTACACAAGAAATGCAAAATAATAGTACAAGAATTGCAAAAAGTGCCACCTAAATGCAAATAAGTTAATTGAATGATTACATTTGTGCTCCTCAGTTCATTTATTTATTTGTTTGTTTGTTTCAGGTTAAAATAAGACATCTAGCTGAAACTCAACCAAGTAATTGTATGGTAAATTTAATTCAAGTGCACTATCAACAGCATTTAAACCAACAGTCCCAAGGAACTCAGCCAGGCAGCCAGGCTCACCTTTCATCACTAAGAATAGTCCTTAAGTTTTTTCCAAAAAATCCTTGAAAACATCTGCGTTTTTAATATGCCTAGAAAGACACCAGATTTGACCTTTTTTAGGCCTTTGTCACACATTGCATGCCACATTGGACCTTTGCCTGTGTCTCCAGACTGTCTGGTCCTGTCTCCACTCCTCCCCCAGTGGCAAAGAGGTAGCAGAGGGAGTTTGGGGGCTGTGGGTCCCAGGATATGGGCCAGCTCCTTGAAGTGGAGCAGGATGGTGCATCCCACCCCTAAGTGCCGGTTCGTGTCACAAACAGCAGTAAATTACTGCTGCAATGCCTTGACCTTTGTGCAGCACTGCTGCCATGTCTTCTGGTGCCCCTGCTCTGTCACCTCGGCAGCTATCACCTGGAAGACCTCCCATTGCAGTGGCCCATTTTGAATTGTCAAAGTGTGTCCTCCTGGCCCCAAATGACGAAGAGGTCAGCCGCTTTGTCTGCCCTCCAGCTGGGTCCCTGGTGTCAGCCCTGGGCATGCTCCTTTGCCTGGGTTCCGCCACTTGCCTCATTAACAGGAATCTTGGTATTCCCTGTTTGAAAATGGCAAATTCTCTGATAAAAAATCCCAAATCTTCTCATTAAAATACCTAAAATCCATATTCTTCCATGATTAAAATGAAATGTCACTATATAGGGCAGGGGTGGGCAAAATATGGCCTGCAGGCTGGATCCAGCCTGCCAAGCACTTCCCTCCAACCCGCGGGGCCCCTTCCAAACCCACGTAACGGCAGCTACCTCTCTAAAACCCTTGGTCAGCACCAGCCACCGGCTGTAGCACCTCAGGCTGTTTCCTTGGGTTCTGGTTGTGAGGCAACCAATCCGGACTTCAGCCTGACCCAGCTGGCTTTGCCATGCCCCAGGCTCAGGCTCCGTTTGCAGCTTGAGAGGGGCAGGGGGGCTTTGCCAGAACCTGCGGTGCTGGTGAAGGGAAACAGTGTCTGGGCTGGGTTCTGCTTTGCTGCACAGGACTGGAAAGGGCCCTGCCCTGCAGGTAAGTCTGGGAAAGAAAAGTGGCTGCTGGGCAGGCTTTCCCTGCGCCATGCCACTCAGGCTGTGCAGGGTCGGACTGGGCTCGCACTGGGGAGGGGAAGCAGCAACTGGACCGCAGCTCCAGCCCAGTCAACACCAGAAAGGAAAGGTGGTGGTGAAGCCATATGCCGCTCAGGACAGGATGACGTGGAGCAGCAGGGGCTCAGCTGCATTTCCCCCCTTCCTGCACTGGTCAGGCCTGAGCAGCACACAGCTCCACTGCCACTTCTGCTGGCTGGTGCAGACCCAGCCAGGCTCGTCCCTTCCCCAGCAGCACGTGGGAAACTGGCTTCAGCCGCATGCTGCTCCGGATGGGACGGACCCGGCCGGGTCTCTACCAGCCAGGGAAGGCGGCATGCATCTGAAGCCAGCTCCTCACATGCTGCTGGGGACGGGAGGAGCCCAGCCAGGTCAGCACTGGCCAGCAGAAGCAGAGGCAGAGCCGTGTGCTGCTTGGGACTGACCAGTGCAGGTAGGGGGAAAGTGCAGCTGAGCCCCTGCTGCTCTGGCTGGGCTCGGCCCATCCCAAGCGGCACACGGCTCCATCGCTGCTTCTGCTGGCTGGTGCAAACTCAGCTGGGCTCCTCCCATCCTCAGCAGCACATGAGGAGCCGACTTCAGCTGCATGGCGCTTTTCCTGGCTGGTGCAGACCTGGCCCGGTCCGTCCCATCTGGAGCAGCATGTGGCTGAAACCAGCTTCCCAGGTGCTGCTGGGGGCGGGGTGAGCCCGACTGGGTCGGCACTGGCCAGCAGAAGCGGCGACAGAGCCTCCTTCTTTTGGGACCAGCTGGCACAAGTAGGGGGAAAGTTCTGGGGGAGGTCTGATTCCTCTGAAACCCCACCGCTGGGGCAGGATGTTAGAGAGGTCACAACCCCTTGCCACCTGGTAAGTTGTGCAAGGGGAGGGACTTCCAGTGGCAGGGGGCATGATGTCCAATCCCAAGATGGCGACCAGGGGGTGGGACAACTGAAGGATCAGGGCTACCCATGAAGCCCTCAACAGCTCACTAAAACTCAAGTGGCCCTCTGCCCAAAATAATTGCCTGCCTCCGATATAGGGAGAGATAAGTTGGGCAGTGTACAGCTGCAAGGCAGCCTGCCTGGTCCTGCTGCTGTGCCTGAGCCCACGGGGTGGCAGACAGGCTCTGGAGCAACCCAGAACAGAGCCAGCTCTGAGCCACTGCTGCTAGACATGCCCCACCTTTATTTCCTCCAGCATGCTAAGCCAGCATGCTGGAGCAGCAGGGACATGCGGCAGGCATAGAAACCCTCTGTTCGGGTGCTAGAGTGTCTCCTTGGAGGACCCAGACTCTAATTGCATCTGGGCATGCTCCAGGAGCACATCCTATATCACTTTTTTCCAGCATATTTTCTTTTGATACCGAGATTCCCAGGTATCAAATTTATAGTCTGCGCTGCAAGTATGCAGTGTGGGGAACATTTTTTAATTCATGGCATGCCTTCTGCAGCATCTCAAACTGCTTTGAGATGCTGCAACAGGCATGTGCTCACTCGTGTGAATGCAGCCTTTGTGTCTCACATTTTCAGAGTGGTTCTTGCACCACTTGTTATATATGTATATCCATGAGGGTTTCTTCTATCATGTTTGTCTCCATGTGTTTCCCTTTTATATGTAGGGTTTTTTAGTGTCTCAGAGTTGTTCAGTTTTACGTTTGGTCCGGACCACCCTTATCTCTTTTATGGACAACTATTTTGCAGGTTTTGGACCTAATTTTTCTTGCTTGATGTACAATTGATTACTTTTCTGTGATTATTACATCACATTTTTTTTAATTTCAGCCAGTATCTATAAACTTTTGGGGAATTGTAATTATCTCCCCTCCAGACCTCCAAGCCTTGTACATATAAGAACTGCAAACATTACAGGATTTCTGTGCGACTCTCTTACTGCAGATATATTCATACACAATGCCTTGGTCACTATCAGGGATTATCAATTAACATAGGAAAATCTTTTAGATATGAAATTTCATCTCCAAAAACTTAGTTTCTCTCTCTTAAATTGAAGGATATCTATTAGTAACGTAAATAGCAATAGCAGAAAATCTCTTGATTTCTTTGTGTGCAGTTCAGGCATGTGTGACAACTGAACAAGCCTTCAAAACTCAAATATCACACTTTCTACTTTACAGAATCCCTGCCTTGCTTTTTACTGTTAAGCCTGTAATTAGTGTGAAAAGAGAAACTGCTAAACATGTAATAACATTGTAAGATACCTGGCATTTTCCTAAACCTTATACATCCACAGATAGGTCACAGTCAAAATGAAGATCTGACCAATGTAGGACAACTGTGTCTGCTATTCTTTATACAGGCATATAGAAACAATATAACTGTGTGAGAAATTGTAGATCAATATGTTAAATATGTTGATAATAAAGTTAATCAGAGTATTCTCCTAATAATCTAGGCTGTATTTATTCATGAAATACTTCCAGGTAATCACACTAAGGATTCTTTTGATATTCTAGATTATGGAAATTGCCTATTAATAATCAATGTAAGGTTACTCGGTTATTCTGCTTCTTTAGTCTGCATTTATTTGGGTAGATGTGCTGTATTTTTCTGTGCTGCACTGAGCACATTTCAGTGTGTGAAAAAACAAAATACAATTATTACCAACTATATTGAAGAATGTTGTGGCTTGATGGAACATGCAGCCAGCTTTATACATGGACCAGTCCTTGCAGATTTTTCCCTGTCTGGCTGCACCTCACACGACTCCCCGACCTTTTTTTTTTAAACCAGAGGGGAGGGTTACATAGACACTGGAATCAGCCCAGCACTGCTCGTTTTTAAGTAAAAAGGCTGCTGACTCTTATGCATTTTCTCCTGGCAAATAAAGCTGTTAGAAGTGACAAGCTTTAATATCCATGAATAACACTAGTGCTGTGCTATCTTCTTGTGCTGTTTTTAAAATATATGTAGGGATACTTTATATAAAAATTCTGTGTCCTCAAATTATGCTTCTGTAACAGAACATGTAACAGGAAAAATGCATAAACCCCTTTGCATCATTTTCCTAGTTGTGCAGGTTTATTTTTAAATCACCCCAGTATTTCATATACCAATATATATATTTTTACTCCATCCATGTATAGATTCAATGTTTAAATTACTTAAGTTGTATAGTTGTTTTACTTCGAAACCACATAAGGTCTAAAGTCAGTCTTCTTAAAGCAACGACAGTGCACACTGTGAAAATTTAAAGAACTTTGAAAAAACGAAAAGAAATACTGCTTTTTTATACAATACTTCATTGTCTCTGTGGACAACTTTTTAAGGAGCAACAAGAGCATCAAACATAAGCGAACAGGATAGGATTGGGAAATCTGCCATGTCCAACATGATCTTAATTGCTACACCTGTGGTGTATATACAGATCAGGAGGACCCACACGTTCAGTAACCAGACACTTAAGGATTACCTACAGAAAATCATAAGGGCCAAAATGCTCAGACACAATAAGTTCTCTTAGCACCACTCATCTTTAAACACTAACCCTATAAATTGGTTCAGTGCCTGATCTAAAAATTGGAATTACATTTTCTAAATATTTGCAAACCTAGATAATTGGTTTAATACTGTTCACTTTACTAGAATAAAGTTCAGATGATATCCCAATTTTAAACTGATTACACTTTAGTACTGAATGCTAAACCGTTCCACCAATCACAGCACAAGAAACAACAACTTTGTAAGCACCAACATTTCTAAAGAGAAATATCCTTGTGGCTGCATCCAGGCAAGCTGAGGCAATTTGTGCCATTGCAAAAGCAAAAGCAAATGGCACAAATTGCCTCAGCACACTCCCCTGCACCTGCGCTTCAGAATTGTCCCTCAGTGGGCAAACTGCCCTTGCCCAGGTTCTCCTGGCTCTTCAGCCAGGGAGAGCTGGAGGCTGGTGCCACCATCTGTCCTGGCCCCAGCAGTCTTACCCGGTGACATGCTGGAGCAGCAGGGGCAATACAGAGACCTGGCTGGCAGCCAGAGAATCACTCTGGACAGCCCAACCTCCATTTGTGCTGGTACATGCTTGTTTTGCATGCTTGTCGCTGCTTCTTTTTTTTTTTGGCACAGCACACATTTTAATGTTCACTGTGTGTGGTTTGTGGCACCACAAACCACATGCCCCTGCTCATCTTGACGCCACTTGCCCCTGCTCAACTTTGAATACTTATAAAGGAAAGAATTCTTGTGGGTGATATCTTTTGGATGATATCCAGCCATGCAGATCTGATACCCATCTGGATAGTTGAGATAGACATAGACAAGCTTTCAGCTATCATACTACTCTTCCTCAGGAAAGGCAAGGCCTGAGGAAGGGACTGTAATATCCCAAAGCTTGCCTATTTCATTTGCAACCATGCAGTGGTTTTTCATGCTAATGGGAAAAAAAAATTATCCCATCTAATCTTTCCAAGGCAGTCATGAAGCACTGTGAATTTGGAAAAACACAAATCCACAACTGATTAAGGAGGAGTTCACACACTTAAAGTGTTTTGCTGTATCAGGACCTAAATAGGTAACACACAATGAAGCACTACACTAGATTTGTTGTTTTACCATGTACCGTCAGCAGCTCGTTATATTACAGTGCCTGGAGATTAGAAACTATTTCCAAACACAAAGTACTATACAAGGTAAGTATCAGTAATGACAACCCTTTCTTTCTATACTTGTTGAACTTGGCAGGGTTATCACATTGTAATGGACAAACTGCAACTGGCCAACAATTCTCCAGATCAATGCATATTATGAGTCAGCAGAAAATTGGATATTCAAGAACTCTAGATATTGGTCCATAACTCCAGGAAATTACTCCACTGAAGTATTGGGGCTACAGTAATTTATACCAGCTAAGGATCTGTTCCACTTTTCTAAGCAGAAAGGTCATATCAGAAAAAGTCAAAGTATAGTTTTGTAATTGCTAACTGTGTTATATATGAGGAAAATGCTCAAATAAAGTATATAAAATCATTACTGAAAACATGTTACAAAAGTAATTTAGTTAACAGAATGTCAACACTAAAACTCTCCCACAAGACTGAGATGTACTGCGACAACCTATTTTCCCAGAAAAATTCTGGGTGCACAGACAGGCTTTGTACTGCACCTTGAAACTCTGGATTTATTCAAAACTAGAGGCAGAAAAAAAAAAGTGTCAAAGTGTCCACTGAGAGCAGTTGCTCTGAGGAGTGAATCCTGAGATCTCTCTCAGCTGATCTGAACTTGAAGTTCAAAGATGGGTGCTAGGACATGCACTTTCAATGGGCTTGACTTGGAGCAAGTGAAGTTACCATCTGATGCATCTTTTCCCCTTCAGAGGTTTGGAAGAATGAAAAGAATGTCTTTCTCCCCAAGTGTTGGCAAAAAAGCATTAGGTAGGCCAGGGCAGTCCAACTTCTAAGAGACTGAGTACCACATGCGTCACAGGCCACACCAGTAGGGCCAAAAGTCCCCCAGGCTGCATGCCTGGTGAACGTGGCAGCCCCTGTGCTCCTGTTGCACTATACATGTCCTCTGCCTCACCTTCAGACCCAACACTGTGGGTTCCCCTGCTGCAGTGCACTAAGAGAAGTACCAGGCTGCTAGCTCCTGCGAGGAGGGAGGTGGAGCCCAGATCCCCCAGATGAGGCCAGAGCTGAACCAATAGAGGTAGCATTAGCTGAGTGGAAGCTTGAGGGCCTCATGAGCCAAAATTGAACACCCTGGGGTAGATAATACTATTTTTCAAGACCACTGGCTACTGTTACGATACTGTACTATCAAGTAGTCTTTAATATTATCAACAATAAGACAGGCTCAAATCTTTCAAAACTTGAGACTCCCCTATTAATATTTAGAATATACTATGCTACCTCTTCTTGCCATGGTCAATTTAACTAAACCTCCACTGAATTGGGAACAGGAGAAAGCTCCCACCTCCTCCCCTGAAAAATAGGAATATTTCCCTAATTATATTATTATTTTCTCAGAGATAGAAAACCACTTCTGAGAGATGCCGCAAAGTCCACCATCACAAAGAAATTTGTCGTTCACTTGTCATGGCTATTTAAAAAAAACGAAAAATAACATCCATCATGGAGAAGATTGTTACCTTCAATTAAAATGGAATCATAAATGAGTTCAATTCTGATCTCATAAACAATGATTTCCCCTCTTGTCCTCACTATAAATGAAGACAACTAGTTAGCTTCAGATGCTGAGATGTTTATCACTGACTTTTCTGTGAAAGCCCATGTTCTAATTCTTAGAATTATTATGTAAAAGGATTGTTCCTAGAAGGAAGCCTTGGTCCTGAGCACTGGCGCTCTGCCCTTAGTTAGGATCAGAACTTTCCTTATATTTGAGTATGTTCAGTTCTGGGGGTTGGTTTGGGACCAACACTTATGGTTTGCTTAACTAAAAAGATTTTAATGTACGCATCTGACCCTGACCAGTCAAGCTGGAGTCTCGCCCTGCTGACGTGGAGAAAAGATACTGCATTTAAGACTGAGTAGGACCAGATGTTTCTTCTCTCTTTAGAAAGGAAATTATAGTCTGTATAAGAGGAACTTGGCATAGACCATTTTTGGGACAGAAGATTCATAGTCTGCTGGAATATATTAACATGCACAACTTTTCTTATACAGGAGACATAGCATTTCTCTGGAACAAGTGCTGGAGCAAAACTGTTGTACTGCACTCTGTGGAACTTGGAGGGGTGGGGTGATTTTGTTTTCCTTTGCTGACTGTTTTCTTATCATGAGTGTGATTGACTGCATGTGTTCTTTTATTACAAAGTGTGTATAACTGTTAGCAAGGCACCTAGGTCCTGGGTAGCTCCGCGGGGGGGGGCAGAACGTGCAGTGAAATGGCTACACCCTTCTTCCAATGTGAAAGTCACCTGCTGACAGATATATTTCCCCATGGCACTGGGTCCTGGGTCCCTTGCTGTGTGAGGGGAGCAGGTAAGAAAGGGAGGACCTGCCTGCTGCTGTCCCCAGCTGACCCGAGGGTGGGGGGACCACTCCTGCCCCCCTCCAACCAGGGGCTGTGGGCAGTGGCTCCACAGAAGTCTAAGTCCCTGCTCCCTTCCTCTCCACTACTCTTCCCCTGCTGATCTGAGGACCCCAGCTGCATGGAGCAGCTGTGCAGAGGGCCAGGCAGGACTGCAGATGCCAACATCAATGAGCAGCCCCCTGGTTCCAGCACCTGCTCCCAGACTTCAGGGGACAGCCATGGGGAGAGCAGAGAGCAGGCAGCAGGAGGAGCAGGATCCAAAAAGTCCCCTCAACTGCTGCCATGGCTCACTCTGCTGGTGGGGGACTGAAGGAGCACTGGGGGCATCTCCTGCACCCTCCTTTTCAAATTTCCATATCTGCCTATGCCTCTAATACTTTACCATCAGTCTTTTCTACACCTGAGTTAATACCACAATGAGTTAAGGTTTTTTGCTAGAGCTAAAAACAGTTTGCTGGGCTATGAAACAGAAGACAGACATTACTAGGAAGGGCTGCCAGCACAATTGTAGAAGAAAGGATAATCTGAACATGAAACATTAAGACTATTAAAAAGGAGAGAAAGTCATTAACACCTGTGGACTGGATAGAGATTAGCAGAAATCAGGGAGAAGATATGAGCCATAAAGTCAATGGACTCAGCATGGCCTGAATAGAAAAGCCACTACCCTTCCCAAGCAGTTGGTTTTAAAAATTGGGTGGAGCAGGACTCAAAGGGGGATGCAACTGCAGCACTGCACCCCTACCTCCCCTGGATCTGCTCCTGATTGGAGGCACTTTTTTTTTTTTTTTTTTTACCACTTTTGATCACTGCCCAAATTGAAAACTAAAAAAAAAGATTGAAAAATTTGTTTGGGGTCATGCCAAAATGAAAAATTTTAGTTCTCTTACTGTAATGAAGATTTGAAAATACACATACACACACACATATTCTAGGCACATCTAAAATGAAGAGTTCATATAAGAAAAGTGACTTTTTAAAATAGGATAAGACTTTATCATTTAATTTATTTTACCTTTTATATCAGATTTTTTAAAAAACCGTATCCAGTTTTTGGCACTGGTTTGTGGTGCTAAAATTCCTGTTGTCATAAATATGACTGCCTAGGTATTAAATAGCAACATAAAGAGCGCATCTACATATGGCACTATGTCACCATAGCAATGTGCTATGGCAATATAGCATCCGCAGGTATCTAAACGTGACCAGCAGCTACTTCATGGTAGCCATGCACTCCCCCAGTATAGCATGCCACTGCAGCAAAGTAGCTGCTAAAAATAACTGTGCACCAAAGAAGTACTAAATCACAGCACAGTAACAATGTCGCCACAGCAATACATGTAGGTGCGCCCAAAATGATCAATATTATTATCATGTTCTTAACAAAGACATTCAACAGACTAACTTCTCAGCAAGAATGATCAATATAGCACATTTCTCTCAGTATTCATTTTGTAAAATCTATGGGAGGTTCAGCATAGGGCATAATCATACACCTCCCTTAAGTGCAATATGAACTTCATATGAACTGCATGGCTATGTAATTTCAATTTCACTGCATTGCAAGCTCTTTATAATGCCTCTTTTAAGTATATTTTCTACATGTACTCAGTTGTTATGGTTGGTCTAATTTATATAATTATGTACTGTATCAGGTCAATAAAGAAAAAAGACCTCACTCATTGCTGACAACCTCCCTGCATAAAGCATATATATGCCTTAAGAAATCAAATGATCAACCAGAGCGTAAGAACCAATCATTAAGGTGCAAACAGCATGAAGTTTTGGTTGTTATATTTATACTCTAATTAGTTCTCCAGAAGATCTTAATGAAGAGTAAACTAAATCCCAAAATTTACATCTGCTAACAACCAATACAAAATATAGAATAGTTCCCATGTTACTCATTTGACATCTGTGTACACAAGCATCTTCTTCCAAACAAGCAGGATTTGGTGGTTAATGTGTTATTCATATGCAGATGATTTATGGTACAAAAATGTCCCTGTGGTCTGAGATAGGTCACGTGGATATGAACTGTTGATTGCAGCTTACTGTAAAAGATACTGTTTAGTGAGGATGGCTTCGTACATAAAGCACAAGGGCTTGACTTTGAGTTCTGCTACCCATTTCCCAAGTAGTCAAGGCAAGTCATTAGATTTAGATTTCCAGACTATCTTCATCTGAAAGACATAACTTTTGAGAAGCCAAAATAAATATCATAAATTGGACACCCAAAATTAGTCGGCACTTTGAAAATATCAGTCTAAATCTCTTTGTGTTTCATTTTCTGGAAAAACCTATGGACCTCACAGAAGCTTCAGGCTTGATTCATTAATGGACATATTATTTGGGGAGGGGGGTGGATGAAGGCACTATTTAACTCATTCTTACAAAGGTTAAAATTACTATAGTATGTTACAAAATAATAGGCAACTTAAAAAAAGTAAAGACATTGAAATGTAAAAATATATTTAATGAGACATTTATCAAATCTTGAAAACTTTCATTGTACAGTTCCTTTTATCTTCTATGTTAATATATATTATTGCTTTGGTGAAAAAATTCTATTAATTCCTCAGAAGTTATACATCAAACAATACTAGTCAGAGTCAACTAATGTTGACTTAAAGAAACTGAGAAAATAATAGTGTTATCCCTTTTGAATCAAGCCTAAAATTTCGTAGATTTCATAGATTTCATAGACATCAGGGCTGGAAGGGACCTCGGGAGATCATCGAGTCCAGCCCCCTGCCCAAAGGAATGGCAGACTGTTCCAGACCTTGGGGGCTCGGACAGTAAAGAAATTCTTCCTTATGTCTAGCCTGAAATGGTCTTGCAGGAGTTTGTGAACATTTATGACTATTTAAATAGTTAAACTCTGTTAGATTAACAAAAGGCAAGTTAGCCCCTTTCTACACATACAGGTAAAGGCATAATTGGATCTAATGCATGATCCATACAACCACACCTCCTTCCTTGCAACACGTGCATGGCAAGAGGCATGATTGCTGGATTGTACATTAGATCCAATCATACTTTATTACTGGTGTAGAACAAGACAGATTCTGGGCTCTCCCTGCATCAGCAAAAAGCAAGCACCTATGGCTTGGAGCCCTCTTTGTTCATGGGGCTTCCAGCTGCAGTTCCAACGTGCAGCTGGGACTGAGAGGCCCCACAGCTGATGGCACCCAGTGCCCCATGTAGGCCCAGGGGATTTCACACACCCCCAAACCTTGGGGATCATGGCAGCCACGATCCCAAGGGGTCAGTGGTTTCACACTGGGCTCAGTGCACCTCTGTAACTGGTATCCTTGTCTGTTGATGGAGCTCCCAGCCACTAGGGAGACCCTGCTACATGTGCAAATGAAAGCTCAATAGCAACCAAGTATAAAGTTAGTTACACATTTTCAAGGTCTAACTTCATAGCAGGTTTGAGCTGATGTCAAAGTAATTGTGCAATTAATTAATTGTGTGATACCTGTAACATACAGAGGGAGCCTTAGAGTTCTCACTGACACTGACCTGCCATCAACCCCTTTCATATCAGAGGTGAGCTATGTGGAATCTTTGCAATCCCAGAAGTTGCAACATGTTTGATTTCTTTCTGACATTTGGCCCAGTCCTACCCAATCACATACGCGGTCTCCCAGCTGACTAATAAACATACCAATTTGTGTGAGATGTAATCACACCTTTCCTTTAAGACATGGCAGCCAACAAACAACAGTGTTCATGTTCAGACTACTCAGTACATGGCAGTAACATCTCTTGCTGCAGGGAGTTTTGCTGAATCACTTAATACAGTGCCCAATCCAGTACTTTAATATAATCACGTGTAACGTGCCAGAAAATAAAGCAAAGAAAACATCCGTTTTGCAAGCACTCCTTGCTTTTGATAATGCAATACAAACTTCATTACCACAGGTGCTGGGAAAGCCATTACATGTTTATTTTATGTTAAAAAAAAAAAACCCACTGCCTACAGGCACATTTTGTGAGGACAGTCCTATATGTAGGAAGGAAGATTTTTGGTAGCAGGCCTCTATGTGTCTTTCCCTGGGAGAAAAGTCAATCTAAAAAAAAACACAAGAAAGAGTCACCTTCCGGAATATTCAACAAACAGTAAATCTAGACATAAGGACCAAGAAAATGCATTCAGTTGCTCACAATCTGAAAGCAGGAGTAGGAAATGTATAAGTAGAGTTACAAATAATACAGCAGAATTACACATGAGGAATGATCCACTTCAGATAATCAAGAAGGAAGAGTCAAGTTTAAACCAAAATTTGAATGATATATTTCAAATCTTTGGGTGATGGTGTTGTATTGTGCAAAGTATTAGTATCATTATTACCATCATCATCCAAGTGGTATCACAATTATCTTATCCTCTTCATTGCAAAAAAAAAAAAAA
>NW_017728949.1:29839636-29845242 GCF_001723895.1 Crocodylus porosus | reverse complement strand
AAAAAAAAAAAAGCAAAGGAGCCATTCCTCTCCCCCAGCTGCCATGTTTTCATAAATCATTTGCATTACTATCTCTTTTTAATCAATTAAGTGTGAGTAAACAAATCCCTTTAGTATGGAGGCAGTCACCACCCAGTACATTTTATATTTAGTTTGCTTTAATTTTACTTTTTTATAACAAATGGCAGTGTCCTCTTAGAGGAAGATCTGTTAGAATCTTAAGCTGTGGCCCATTAAAGCTAGAGTTACTGTATACATGGATACATTAACCAAATCACTTTACACAAGTTAAAAATGGTTTGCTAAAGCTCAGAGTGAGGTAGTTAGCCATGTTGGGCACACCCATACAGGCAGGCACATGTGCTTCCAGAAGCTCAATTAGCAGCGGCATAAATTTGTGCCAAAGATTTCTTGCCTCAGCACACATGCCCAAACATGCACTTTGGTGTGGGGCAAATTGTGCCACTTGGGCCAAACTGACCCTGCTCAGCTCCTCCAGGATCTTCAGCCAGGGAGAGCACCTGTGCTGGCCCCAGCAGTATAAAAACCTGCCCCAGTGAGCAGCTCAAGGCTAATTGCCCTCAGGAGCTTCTGAGGCCCAGCCAGTTGCTATCTGGGGACAGTACCCCTTGTGTCAGCTGGACTGCTGAAGCAGCCCTAACCTAGAGTAGACCCTGCACACTCTTAACTACTACAGCAATCAGGCAGTGGGGGCTGCTACCTGGCTGTGACCTGCTGCCACCTATGACAGCATCCACCATCCTGGACCTGTGTCTCTATGACTGTGCACCTGTCAGGTCTGGAGGGGGACTGCATGGCCACCTGGGCTCTGGTATGGGCCACTGCAGCAGAGCCTCCTGCACCTCTAGGCCAGTTGCCAGGGCTGTGGCTACACAGTTGGCCTTCAGGCAGCACTGTTGTCATGTCTTCTGGTGGCCCTGCTCTGCCATCTGAGCAACTGTCGGCCAGAAGATGTGCTACTTGTGGTGGCCCACTTTGTACTGACTTAGTGTGTCCTATTGGCCCCAAATGGCCAAGATGTCGGCCACCTCATCTGCCCTCCAGCTAGGTCCCCAGTGCTGGCCCTGGGCAGGCTCCTCTGCCCAGGTCTTGCCCCATGCATCACCAGCAGAGATCCTGGTATTCCCTGTTAAAAATTGCAAATTTTCTGATAAGAAATGCAAATTCTCCTATTAAGATACCCCAAATCCATGTTCTTCTGCTCTTAAAATGAAACACCACCATATAGAGAGAGATCAGTTGGGCAATGTTTTATTGATATATTTACAATTTTAAAGCAATTTGGAAGCCTACCGGTGCCTAAATCATCATAATAAGATGGATTCTAAATATCTATACACTTTGGGATTTACTTTTGGTTTTTTGTCATAGAAAAATCAGAGCTGCCCTGTCCCCTTCGCTCACCAGGATGGAAAGCACTTAGCAGCACTAATATGCTGATGCCCTGCCCTTGCCACTCACTCTCAATCCACAGGCCTGCCAGTGCCCCTCACTCCTGACCTGCAGCCCCTGCCAGCCCCTACTAGCTCCCTCCCTGCCACACTTCTGCCCTGGCACCAGGACATGAGTCAAGCTGCAGCTGTTCCACCTGCTGCTTTGTGGTTCTGAGCCCTCAACTGGGGCTCAGGGACTAGGCTGGTCAAGGCCCTTCCCTTCCAGGCTGGTCTCCCCCTGCTCTAGGGAGGCAGGAGAGCTCTAAGCCCAGCTCTGGTGGCCTCTCCTACCCAGAGTGCTCCCCTACTCCCAACCCCCATCTCTCTCTCTCACCCACACCCCTTCTGCCACCTCCATTCCTCTCCCTAGCCCGTTACATACCCAAGTGGTTCCTGGGATCAGCACCCCCCCAGGCTGGAGCCACATGTCCCAGCACTGGTGTGGGCATGAGGCAGGGCTGCAGTGTGGAAATTGCCCCTGCAGGCATGGCTCTTGCCAGCAGTTCCCATCCCATCCATGTGGCCATCTGGGCAAGCAGGGTGTGATTTCTGGTGGGGATGTGGGGTTTGTGGGGGGAAAGGGGTGTGAGGAGTGAGCGTAGGGTTTGTAAGGGGGCTTCGGGGATTTATAGGTGGGTGTAGGGTCTGGGGATGAGGTTTGGGGGGGTATGTGGATTGTGGTTGGGTATATGGGTGGGAGTTTTCTGGGGGTGGTTTGGGATTGGACTGTATGAGTGGGGGGACTGCTCAGGAGGGGTGGGTCCCCCATCTTCCCCCCACACAGCCCACAACCCCCCTGCAGGAGCAGCAGCCATGAGGGTGCTCAGGGCCCACTTCTGCCAGAGCCCTCCAGTGGCACGGCACAACACAGCATGGCCCCAGCCTCCTGACAGTGCTGCCTATGCCACATTACACAGGCCTGGCCCAGCCTGGGGGTGTGCATCTTCAGGACGGACTGAGTCATTTTTACTGTCACCCAGAGTCCTAGCTCCACTCACAGGGGCCATGCACCTTCAGGCTGGCTACATGGAGGCAGGACCCAGGCCAGCTTGAGGGTGTGCGGTCCCTGCGATTGGTGCCAGGACCCCAGGTGACAGCAAAAGTGGCCTAGTCCTGCCGAAAGGCATATGCCCCCAGGCTGGGCCCATGCAATGTGGTACAGATGGAGACAGATGTCAGGCGGCCAGGGCCACAAAGCACTGCACTACGCTGTCATGGGGGCTCTACCAGGAGTGGGCCCTGAGCACTCCCACGGATGCTACTGCTGCAGTGGGGCTTTGGGCCATGCAGGGGACAGGCATTCTACCCACACGGTCCCCCCCCCACACATCTACATACAGTCCCCCACCCCCATGCCCCTAATTACCTGGGAGAGCACTCAGGTCCCAGCCACTGCTGCAGCCTTGCCGCTCTCCTGTTTGCCCCACATGCTGAGGCAGCATGCTGGGGAACCAGGGCAAGGGGCAGCTACAGAGATTCTCTGGCATCAAATTTAGAGCCCACATTGCAAATATGCAGTGCAGGAAATATGTTTTTGTTCCCAGCATGCCTCTTGTGGCATTTCAAATTGTTTTGAGACACCACAAGAAGAGGCACTTGCTCACGTGTCTGCATGCACCTATTAAGTCTGAAGTCAGGCAGGAGACAGGGAAGATTTGCACCTTATAGATTAACTAAATCACAGATGGTATAGCATAAGCTTGTAAACAGATTACTATGATGAAGCAAGCTGTTGATATTAACTCTCTGCTTACAAAAGCATATGCTATCCATCTTTGATTTAGTTAGTCTATAAGGGGCAAATCTACCCTGCCTTCTGCCTTACCAAAGCTCAGTCATCATTACAATGGCTAATTCAGAAACAATTTTGCCTCTTCAATCAAGAACCAATCTAATCTAATTATACCCTGTACTGACAATCATACAGTATATTAGATGTCACCATACTTCATAATTATTAGCATTTCCCTTGGCAGACTCAGGGAAATTATAGCTATTAATAAATACTTACAATAAGGCAATAATGTTTGCAAATGTAGGGGCCCAGAATCCTGATATTTACATTCTGTTTTGAGCTGTTTTCACAGTGTAAACAAAAGACTTAGATAATTACAAATCTTTCAGACTTCAGAGAGGAATTTCAGTTCTCAAACCTCCACAAAAAGAGCGGGGAAGAAAAGAAAAGCAAAAACTAAAAGCAAGCCAGAAAGAAAGTTCCACCAGATTTTAAACAAAGAAAATCAAATTCCGTAAAAATCATTCCAATATATAAATATTGTGACAGAACTGTAAGCTGATGATAATCACAAATAATTGACAGGAGCTGGCTTCAGCAAAATTGTACCCTTAGGCAAAATCAGCTCCAAACATTAATGCTATGTTAGGCAAACAACTGAAGATCAGGAAATAAACCAATCCATGAAGCTTTGCTTATTTCGGGAGAGGGGATTGCAGGGGTGGAGGGGGAAATGAGGTTGTTTGGTTTGCTTTTTTGGGTTGCATTGGTTTTTTTAATTGGATTATTCAGATGCAACAAATCCAAGTCTTTCTCCTCTGTTTAAGTTACAAAGAAGAGGTAATACTAGTGAACAGAGTCCAAGTTATCTATACTGGAATACATTTTAATAAGCAGAACTGCAAAAGCAGTGTTTCACAACTGACTGTAAAGAACAAAGTCTAAAATAATTGTGTGTTCAATCAAACAACTTAATGCACTTAAAGCATAATTTAGCGTGAGATGAAGCTAAAAAATACTGGAACTTCATTGTTTTTCAAAGTTCAACTACTACTCTAGAGATAAAATATTAGCAAGATATAACATTTTACCTTTCCCCTTACAAACACAATGTACCTTGGAAAGAGTCCAGTAGATTCCAGTTCCAGAGGTGATTCTACCCTGGATTGGGAAAGGGTTAACATGGGATGTATGGGTTTTACATAATCTCTCCACTCCTTTTCTTATACTTGTAGAGGCTGATCATGCCAATTTTATGAGTCATCTGTCCATAATGTGATTTCTGTCCCTGGTTTGTGAATAAATGCTCATAAGATTAGAAAAGCCTTCTTCTATAAATGGCTGTGGCAAAACCCACTCAAGAGAGAAAAATTAGGATCAAAGGATCCTAAATCTAAAAGAATTAGGATCTAAGAGTGGGCTCTTGGAACATATGGCTCTTGGAGCCCATTTTCTTCCCAAATGCAGGCATCCCTTCTAATACCTGAACTTTAAGTTAGGGCTCTGAAACAATATTCTTTTGAGCTGCACTACATCTAATGATATCACTTTTCAAGTAGTGCAATGCAATCTAGTTCCAGTATGCTTAGCTGTATCTCAACTGGCCATCTGTCTAGTCTCCTTCAGTTCATCCCTAGTACTCCATGCATGTATGTTCTTTTAGTATTCTGCAAATTTTCACATTTACTTTCTGGTTTGGGAATTTCAACACCAAACTCAGTCAAACCCAAAGGGACTTTCATGGTTTCCATAGGAAACATAACCTGGCCTAGATTTATCCAAAGGTTGGCTCACATTTGCTCAAAACCTGGCTCACCTTTATACCAAATCGCATGAACTTGGCTGTTTCATATTTGTATCAAAATTCACAAACAGGGTAGTGTTGCCTGACTGGGATTTTGTTGTGAAAGTGGCACAATTCTAATGTTTAAATAATGGGTAGATAACTAATAATGTTTATATGTTATAATGGTGGGATCTGCATATACTTAACTTCTTTTACTTCAGCATGATTGGTGTAAGCCTCACAATGATACCAAATTTACTCATACATAAATTAATTCACCACTATGACATTTTTCCTGCCCAGTTCTCCAAATTAGATTAACATTCCTAATGATCAATATAATCTTCAAAATAAAGAAAAAGGTTGTTTCACTCAGTAGAGTACCTAAATGTATGCAGAACTTTAAGCATAGCTAGTACTATTGAAGTCAATGGAATCGTTCATAGACTCACAGAAGTGGGGTCGGAAGGGACCTTGTAGATCTTCAAGTCCGACCCCCCGCCTGGGCAGGAGAAAAAAACTGGGCTCAAATGATCCCAGATAGGTAGGCATCAAGCCTCCTCTTAAAGACACACAGGGTATGAGCCAGCACCACTTCCCTTGGAAGTTGGTTCCAGATCCTAGCCGCCCT
>NW_017728949.1:29828726-29839529 GCF_001723895.1 Crocodylus porosus | reverse complement strand
TGGGGCGCACAGAACTGGACACAGTACTCCAGCTGTGGCCTGACCAGCGTTACATAGAGGAGGAAAATGTACTTTAAGGTTAAGGACTAACATTTCATATAAACCAGTTTAAGTGATCAGAAACTGGTTTAAACCTGCAACAGAACAGATGTTCAGTGCACATAAACCAGTTTGAAAATGGCTGAAACCATTTTGAGATAAACCTGGTTGAATGTAGTATCAGATTTAACTGATTTGGCTCAAACTGGTTTATACAATGTCTGTCCCAGACCCCTTGCTGGTTTAAGTTAAATCATGGTCCCCCAGCATCCCAGCATGCTCTCTGGGCTGGGCAGAGCTTTCTGCTCCACAGCAGAGCTCGCCCCTCCCCTCTGCTCCCTGGCCAGAGCTCCAGCAGAGACTTGCAGGCACAGCAGGGTCTGCTAGCTTTCCTGTGCCCCCTCACCACTTATTGCTTAAGAGGGATCCTTTCCTTCTCTCTGCCACAGCATGGACCATAGCCAGCATGTGCTTTGCTAGCTAATGGTGTGCAAGGCTCCAGTAAAGATTGCAGACACAGCAGGGTCTGCCTGGCTTCCCGCTGCCCTATCCCACCTTGCTACTCAAGCTGGAAATCCCCACCTCCCTCCCTCCCTCCCATCTCCCACAGCATGGATTCCAGCCCCACGGACCCTAGGCATGTGGTATGTTACTTAATGCTGAGAGGTATCTGTGTGTGTGTCTCTCTCCAATTTCAATGAGGCAGGCAGGCAGACAGAACAGTGACTGCTTAGGGCTATTTGGAGCTGATCAACAGGTCAGCTGGTAAGCTGTTTAAAGTAATGGAGAGAGGCCATTGTTTTGCTAATTGGCCCCCATCTGGCTTACTTTGCTAAAGACAGTATGATGAAGCAAGGAGGGAGACTGAAAAGCTCTGTATCATCAACAGATGCATGCACTGCTCCCCTGCCCACCACCCCTTTACCTCAAAGTGCTAACTGAGGTCTGGCAACACTCCTCTCCCAAGAGCAGCCAGTGGGGAAAAGCCTGGGACCATGTAGTCAGACCTCCCTAATGAGAGATTCCTGCCAGGGCCTGGCCACACCCCCACAGCTCAGCTCCCTGCAGAAGGGAAGGGAGGGCTACTCTAGCTCCCCCAGCTTTTAGCCTGAGCCACTGCAGGCATGTGCCTGAATTTCTTCAGTCCAGAAAGAATGTCTGGTTTCAAGCCAGTTAATATAAACCAGTTCAGCCTAGCCAGGTTAGACTAGCCTGCAAAGTTTGAATCAGTTCAGGCTCAGGCTTTTTGAATGTCTGTCCCTAGCCTCAGTTAAGCTCTCTAGGATCTTGCTGACTCGAGGATTAAATGCTCAAGAAACATTTATTTTCTCAAACATGTAATATACCTCACAAAATATTTGTTTAAAAAAAAATTCCATGCTACAGCTGTTTCCTAGGAAACCAAGACATCATCCCAAAGAACAGACGTAACACATTGGAAAAAAACTACAAAGAAAGAGCATAAGTATTCCTTAGCAACACTTTAAACCATTTTTTAGTTTTAGGAACATTGGAAAGACAGCTATAATGAAAAATACTAGAGAGTGAACAAAGAGTGGGCTCTTAACTTGTCCTTCTTTATCAGTATACCTGTAAGACCTTAAAACCCACAGTGAGGATTAGATATTCTTATTTTATAGACAGATATGAAGAAAACAAGTGAAGGCAAATATCAGAAGTGGCATATAGTCCAAGACAAAATGCTGCAGTGTGGTATGCAGATGAAGGAGCAGAAATTCTAGTTTTTCAAAACAAAACTGCATAGTGAAATCAAGCCGAACCAAAAGAGACCTTATGGAGCACATGCACACATATGATTAGTGAGCATGAATAAACTCTGAAGCTTTCGGCTCCAGATGCACGCCATAAGGCTTCTCTTGGTTGGGCTAGCCACATGCTGAAGTACCCTCAAGTCCCCTGTCAGCCCAGGCTACTCCAATGTGGCACAAAGCAAGGTGGCTGAGGCAGGACAGTGCTTCAGCACAGGGTCTGCCTACCAGCTAGCTAGTACTGCACTGAATCACTCTGTGCCCCAGCCAGGCAGGCAATGTATTTTACAAATACTACCCTGCTATAGATTTTATTAGCTTTGTACACCCTAATAGGAGTGCATGTGTATACTAGGGGTGTGCAAAGTGGGTAGTATTCGATTCAGATTCGGATTCAGATTCAGCCAAATTCGGGGGACAGTGATTTAATTAGCTGGCTTAGATAACTGTTCCAATTTGATTCCGCCAAATCTGAATCTGAAGATTTGATTCTGATTCAGAGAATCAGCGATTCAGCCATAGACACAGCTTAAATGTTTTTTCTACATACCTAAAAGTGCCAGGCATGTCTTCTGAATGCTGAGATGGTAGGGCTAATGGAGCATCCCATGGGAGCAAGAGCGGGGTCCCTCGTGTGCTCAGCAGCAGACCCAGAAGTGGACCATAAGTACTTCTACTCCACTTTCAGGTCCTCCACGGAGCGTATGGTGGACCCTACCCCCATACCCCTCTGGCTCGGTGATTGGCTGCAGGGGGACCCCGGATGCCTCCCTAGACCCAGGAGGCACCAGTCGCTAAGCTGGTGGGTGGGGGAGGGTCCACTTCCTGGGAAATACCTCTGGTTCACTTCCAGGTCCACTGCTGAGCACCCCCCACCATGCTCCTGTGGGACACTCCATTTGCCCCACCATTCACCATTGCAGCATTCACAAGCCACGCCTGGTACCTTGAGGTCTGTAGAAAAAACATTTAAAAGCTCTGTCTATGTCCAGATCATCAAATCTCTCTGAATCGAACCAGAGGCTTCTGATTCAATTTGGAAAAGTTAATGGGTCTCCTGATTCAATTCAGATTCAGAGATTCAGCTGCCAAATCAGGCCAAATCTCCAAATCAAATCAGCGACCAAAGCTTTGCACAACCATTGTGTATACACCAACACGTTTACTGCACAGTTAATTAGTCCACTTCAGAGTAAACATCTCATGTAAACATGCCCATGAATTCCAAAAGAAAGCTCATATCGGTCAAAGAGTTTAGTAGGATATTTTGTCAGGGAAAATATTTCTCCCCAGAAGATAGGTCTCAGGACCAAACCTTAGTCAAATTGTTCATGCTAGCATAATTCTTTGAACTGTAGGGAAACCAAATGTATTGGCTGTAAGTGAATTTTTCAGAACTTCCATTATTTAATATGATCCTAAGTTTTAAATCATTAAGATATTTTTAAAGCAGTCATAAGCTCTTTGTTTCCCCTACCTGAAATGTTTCATACAGTACATTTCAAAATAGGATAGCAAGCACATGAATTCTGAAAAGCAAAGACCAAATCAAGTGAAATATGTAAGCATGTGCTTAAATGTGTTGCTGGATCACAGCATAATGCTTCATCTTTAGGACTACTGTCTACCTGCACACCATCACTGCATAATCAAACAAAATCATTAAACTATTAGTTATTAAAATTATTACTGAATATTTATGTTACTGTAGCATCCCAGGGCCTTAGTCAGGATACATTGTGGCATACACTGTGAAGCGTTTTACATTCACAAGAACAATTTTCCTCATTCTAGGAGCTTAAAAGCAAATACTATCCAAGCATATGCCTGCCATACCAACAGTAACCAAATCCAGCTGAAATCTTCTATTTTTACAGCCATATTTTCAACTAAAAGGGTAAAACAAATACAATACACTGATAACCATAGTACTGATTTCAAAGGTACGTGTCATAATCTGTTAGTGATGAGTACAGTTTTAATATTCAGTGTTGTGATTTGTTGGTTTCTCCCACGTGTTCCCATTTTCCATGTTCTGCATGCTTTGCCTGTCTTTATACTTGATGTCTCTTACATCAGTGCTTCACTTCCTTTCTGCATTTTTTGCCAGCACATGTTTAGTGACTCTTGCCAAAACAAGCATTTAAACATCTGGAAATCATCCTCCATCACTTTCACCGGTGAGATGCATTTGTCTTACAAAGAAGTTCCCATACAGATCTCTTGGGACACAGCACTACCTTTAAAAAATAGCTTTCCAAATATTCCTTGCTATGGAATACTTTAATCCCCTGATAGTGCAAAGGCTTTTCTGTCCAAGTGAAGTGTGTTCCACTTCACTAAGTTAAAACGTCTTGCAACGAAACACAAACACTTCTGAGTTTCAGTAAAATATTTAATCTGTTTGATCTATTTGGAGTCCCAAAACAAAGATCATTCCTGATGGAAGAAAGAAAGAAATTTAAGGGGTATTTAAGATGAACTTGGACCTTAAATTCAGTGTTATGCCTTTCTAATGTATGCAATTAAAAGCACACCGCTATCACTTTATTGCTTATCACTTAAAATTCTTTAAGACTAAGACATTTCAGTGGATAAAATATCCACATAGGATGCCATCAGTAAAAACACTGAGATTTTACCATCCTTGACATCATAAAATGTGTCAGAGTACTACAATTTTAATACTAGTCATATGAAGGCCTTAACCATTGTACAGAAGGTAGTGCCACTGTACTGCTCCTTCTTCATTCCCTGGCAAAAGCAGATAATAGTGACAAGGCACAATTTAATCCAATCTATAGCAGCTGACCAATCAAAACCTATATGTATCATGGGATGCAAGGTATGCATTAATTCTTTTATGTGAGAGACTCAGCAGAAATTTTAAGACATCCAATTCCTGAAGTAATCCAATCAAGAATACTCCTATACAAGCAAACTTTTCTTCAACCAGTCTGGCATGACTTCCTCCATTCTGCTCCATGGCCAGGAATGTCGAAGTAGAAGCACAACTCTTACCCTGGCATATGTTACCTCGCTAGCTGAGATTTAATGGTTATTGCAGCCTTTCCTTTAACCTTTCATAGAGTTTTCAGTGTCAGAGAAAATTTGCATTATCTAGGTTGTGATTGGTTTTGTTTTGTTTAAATATTGAGTTTTCCTATCGGGGGGGGGAGCAAATCAACAGACAAAGGGAAAAAATATTCACTTTTTGTGACTTTGAAGCAATGGAAAATACAAGTATTTACACTCCACATTACCACAAAATATATTTATGATAGAACATAGTATCCCAATCACAAAGAGCCAGGAGATTTGGGGAAAATATTAGTCTCATCTCATCCTTTAAGCATCTCTGAGAAGTTCTTTCTTTTCTAAGCTTTTTCCTGGTTCCCCTTCCCAGACAGAAGTCCAAACCTTCGGACATGGCGCCATTGGTATTCAGTTTGGGAGGTGTGCAAACTTCATCCATAAATCGTGGATAAAGAGCTAAAGCTGAAAGCCCATGGTTTGGCTAGAGTAGTGTACTGCATATAACAATTTCTCTACACCTCCCAATTTCTCTCCACTTCCAGCTGGCTGTGTCCTATAAATCTCCAAGAGTGTTTGGGCAAAAGGGTTTCTGCTGGTTCAAAAATGAAAAGGAGGATCAGTTCCACCTCCCCGTCATTTATTTATTTAATCAAATGGACTGTGTTTTTCTCTACTTTTTGCTATATAAGACCAGGGTACAATATGTACTTTGGCCCTTTTTCCCCTTCCATAAATTAATATAAACTCAGATCTAATCTGCTGTCTTCTAAGATCCCTAAGTGTCTTTCAATATTTTTTCTTCACAACATACAACATGAGGTTTTTTCCCCTAGTTGGATAATAAGGGCTTGCGCTCTTCTGTGCCAATTCCAATCTTGATATTATCTGCTCATATTTCTAGCACAGGTGACATTTTAAGCCACTCCATCTTTACCATGTACTTTTCATTAATATATCTTTTTTTTCTTCGTAATCTTTACAAAGAGTCTGGAAAACTGGACCTGAGAGAGATCTATGTGATGTCACACATACAAACTGGAAGCCTTCCCTAAGCATATACAGCATTGTCAAGTATATAGCCTAGTCTTCTAGCCAGCTTGCAGCCCATATCACAGCATTCATATCCAAGCCAACCTGCAATAGCTTTCAGTCCAAGCTTCTATGAGTTATCGTACCAAATGCTTTATCAGCAATCAAACATTACTAAATCTTCTATATTTTCATATCCTGATTTTTGTAAATCTATCTCAGCAGGAGAGAAAGGCAAGTCTGCTTAAAAGGACTGTGCCAGAGTATAAAATTTCAGCAACTCTACTAAATATTATTAACCATGACAAACATATCACCTGGAGTACATTGTGTTTTGGCTCACTGCTGAACAAAGTATTCTCTTCAAGGTCTCTCTTTTTGTATTTAAAGACCTCTTTACAGTTGGCTCTAGGTGTCTGACAGAATGACTCTTTCTCAGCTAACACAGCCTCTCCTAACCAGTATACTCCACTGGAAGTGGAAAATGGTGTCAAGCAACACACACATGTGAAAATAAAAATTATAAATTAAGTTCTCATTTTGTGGTTGAAAACGTGGTTTCACAAACATACGTGCCACTAATCTTGGAATGTGGCCTAGTGCAATTGTTGGCAACCTTTTAAAGGCTGTAGGCTGGACTGACCAGGTTCAGGTCAGAAGTGGGCAGGCTGGAAGATGGGCGCTAGGACCCAGTCAACACCACTACTTTTTCCAGAGTCAGCACAGGAAAGCAACTGCTTCCAAAGCCCCTCCCCATCCTGTTCCCCACCCCACCCCACCCCTGCTGAATGCTGCTGAGGTCCCGTATCTAACAGGTTGGATCAAAAGGCTTCATGAGCTGCATTGGCCCACAGGTCATAAGCTGCTGACACGTGATCTAGTAAGGTGACCCTAACAGTGCTGGATTTGTCTTGTATGGGTATGTTTACCTTCAGCAACCAAATCTTGTAGAAAGTAGGGTAAAACCAAGTCAGACAGAGCTTATAACCAGTTAGTGAAAGGAATATACAGGGATTAGTTTAACAAGTAGCATAACTAGGATAGGGCAAGAAGGCACTAGGTGCTGATATAGAGAGGGAGCCAAGATAGAGGTTCCTAGGGAGCCCACATGACACCAGTAGCTGGGGTGCTGTGAGATGCCCACATGATGGCATCTGGGGTGCTACAGAGGACCCGTGTGGCAGTGGCAGCAACACATGGGGTATCAGAAGGGGCCCATGCACTGCTGCAGAGGTGTGAGGAAAACTTGTATGGCCCAGGGCATTGAAATTACTAGTTATGTTTCTGGTTTTGACTTCTCTTAACAATCCATCAGCTTTTTTCTTTAATATGGCAGTGAATCTTCAAGTACTTTAGCTGTACTTGAAGATCCTTAATTGCATACCATACAACGTGTCAACATTTAATATGCCTCAAGACACTCCTAACCAAGCACCGAATTTGAACTGAAAACATTCAAAAAGATTAGTACTTCAGTGTAACCAAATAAAACAACATATTTGACAGAGAGACAGAAATAAGTAGCAATCACAACAGCAGGTAACCCCTATTTCCACTTTCTTATATAAAGAATTGACAAAAAGAAGTAAAGAAATATTTGTGAAAAGCTGAGCTGGAGACAGAAAAGCTGAAATAAGCAAATGCCATTTTATGTCCATCATTTCTACTTTTACCTTTTACTTAAATGTCCGGGCTTGTTGGAATATCTAACAAATCTGAAAACAGTAACATTCAGAGTGAAACACTTAACTGGATCAACCAAAGGCAAACAGATTCTGACAACTCAAAAGATCTGACATTCACTGCAGCAAGGGATAGCGGAGATAATGGAAGTTCCACCGAAAGGAGGAAAAGTTTCTTGATGATGTTTTAGGTTATGCCTCACATTTTTCTCAGAAGTGAAATGTTAAAATTTGACCCTATTTAACCTGGCCTAAATTTTGGAAAGAAATATCCTGTTAGCTTTTGTATAGTATTGTCAATTCTAACTTCTAGTATTGCAGGAGTAGCCATTGTTTGCCTTCCTATTCAAGAACATTAACCTGAGAATAAAGGCTCAGAGACCAAAATGAACTCTTATTTCCATCCATTTTACTTCTATATAACTTAAAGTTCAGAAATTAAATGTTCTGGTATAATATCAATGCACTGAAGAATATAGATGATATTGTGGAAATCTTATAAAATAAATATCTAATCTATTAAAACAGTTCTTTCAACAAAACTGTCTACAAGTAGCTACAGAAAACATGCCCGGCCTCTGAAATCACTGTACAAAGGTTTCATTTTCATCCAGCAGGCGTGACCGCCCTCTGACCAGCATTTTCCCTTTCCAGAAAGCAAGCCCACTATTTCTAGCCCCCTGATCTTCACCAGTAGATGAAAAATCTTAAGATTATGAATGATATAGGTCTCCCACACAAGAGATCAGGAAACGTTTGTCACATCACTGCCCCATTGATAATCATTCTTGATCTTTATGCTTATATAACATATGACCTTTCAGCAGCACAATCTGGGGGATGCTGGAATGCTGAAGCTGTCTCTCACTACAACAACAACAGACAGCACAGCAGGCAATAGAAATTTTGTTTTTAAGTAAAGAAAAGATCATTTGAAGTAAGGGATAGGGCATTTGACCTCAATTCCCATAGTGCCAATGGTTTATCAGCATCCCCAAATTCCTGTATGTTATCTGACTAACTGTAAATCGCCCTATAAAATGAATATTTCATAGTCATTAATCCAATGAAAGCACAGATCTCCACACCACTGCCAGTACACACCAAACTTTAGTCAAGCTCAGGGTGCTGTACATAGACTTTCCTTATAGGGATGGCTTTCAGAGTGAAACAAGATACTTTATACAAATTTTTTTAAAAGGAAATAGGCATTACTAATCTTAACATTTTAAGCTATTACATTTTGCAAATGGAAGTAAATCAGTGCCCTATTACAAGGGACAGGTAAATGACTGATAAAAGAATCTTTTATCAGTGAAGCATGAATATTGATTTCTACCATGAATTTTCTAGGGGAATATAGAAAACATAAATTTAGTCCCCAGCAAATGGATTATGTGAAGAGATACATTTAGCATGTTTGGTATTTCTCCTTGACCTAAAGTCTAGTAGTCTATGAGTGTCATGGCTGAAATCTATTCACCCAGAACAGTAAGTTCTGCATCTGCTAACATTTGCATAAACTTTTGATAATTTTTCCTTAAACTTTTAATAAATTATAGTAAGAGTACCCCTTGTCTTCTGTGTAACCCAAGGAACTAGAACAGCATAGTTTAGAAAACAATATTGGGAAAAGACTAAATTGAACTACACAGAGCAAGGATTTCTTTAGAAAAACAAAGCAAAGCATTTTAAAATATAAGCATTGGGAGTATAATAAGTAAGTATAGATGTGCTTAGAGGACCAATAACGTAAGTATTAAAGGAGCTACTTTCCTGACCATATATCTGTTCATACATCCAATGACTAGGTGCCTACTGAATTCAGGGCATCTGGCTTCTGATTTCACAGTCCAAGCATGGTGTCTGGAGTAATTTTGCAGGAAGCACAGCAGGTCCTCCCCTCAACTCCTCTGATTGGCTGAGCCCTCCCCCCGCCCCCCATGATTAACAGATGGCCACCTCTTAATCTCCAGGGAGGAGCAGGATTTGCAGGGGCCCTCAGCCAAAGGCATGGGGGGGACCTGCCACACTCCACCACAAAAATCTCTCCCCCCACCATACTGCAGGACACCAGGGCTTCCCACCCTTTCCTGTTTTTGAAGCTCTTTTTTTTCTCCCTTGCTCACTGGTGATTTCATGTCTTTTCACGGTCCCCGTGATTTTTTGCAGGGAACAACCAAATTTCAGTTTCCGTGAAAATCAAAAAATGGCAGATTAATCAGGTCCCTACCAATGACATGTCTGGCAAGTAGTCTAAATAATTATTAAACTGTTGAATAATAAATGTAAAACAGAACCCACTTTTATTATATCACATTATTAGATTAACACATTCCATTAACTTAAAACAGAAGAATAATACAGCCAAATGATAATGCACAAAAAAAAATTATTCCATGAGACAAACTACAGAATACAAGACTACAAACTCTCAGATACACAGTATTAAACAAAGGACAACATAAATAAGCTCTTTCACAACTTAGAATTGAATGCATTATGTTCCAGTAAATCCTGAAGAAGAATAAAGCTAAAACTATCCGTACATTTTTTCCAGGGTTCTGAACAACAGCTTCTATTCAGGACCATCTTCATAGCTAAACATTTAAATGCTCAGGTCAAACACCAATCCTAGTCAACTGAAATGTTTCCACTAGTTACTAGGGCTGTGCAAAGCTTCCGTCCCTGATTTGATATGCCAGAGATTTAGGTGGCAAAATCTCCAAATCTGAATTGAATCAGAGGACCCTTTAATTTCCCCGAATTGAATCAGAACCCTCCACATCAATTTGGAAAGATTCTGAAAGATTTGGACATAGAGACAGCTTTATATGTTTTTCTACATATCTCTAGGTAGCAGGGGCTCATGAATGCTGCAATGCTGGAGTTCATGGAGTGTCCCACAAAAGCACAAGGGGCTCTCCAGCATGCTCAGCAGCTGACCCAGAAGTGGACCAGAACCACTTCTGGTCCACTTCTGGGTCTGTCGGAGAGCATGCTGGGGGGGGCCCTTTGCCCCCCCTAGCTCGGTGACTGCTGTCTCCTGGGTCTGGGGGGCACCCAGGGTCCCACTGTGGCCAATTGCCAAATCAGAGAGGCATGGGGGGGGCTCCAGTACGCTCCCTGGCAGACCCAGAAGAGGACAAGAAGTATTTCTGGTCCACTACCAGGTTCATCACCAAGCATGTGGAGGGCCCCTCTGCACTCCTGTGGGATGCTCCGCATGCCCCACTATCACACCGATC
>NW_017728949.1:29791221-29828626 GCF_001723895.1 Crocodylus porosus | reverse complement strand
GGTTCTAGCTCTAAAACACTTTTAAAGCATGGACTACAAAGTTAACACATGTCCGCATAGGAGATGGGGTATGTTACATAGTAGATGATACTGTATTTTTGCATAATTTCAACTTGAAGCTGCATTTCCTCAAAATCTAGGGAATATTTAATTTATATTATGGTAAAACCATAGCTCAGTTCATTTTCTTTGTCCTATATCTGAGTAATACACCCAACATCTTAGGTCATTTTAACCTGCACCTACCCCAAGCAACATTCCAATAAGTGTTATTAAATACTTTGATATTTAATGCAATAATTTAACATCCTATTGCATTATGGTGTTATAGTCAACTTGCAATTATCGGTACTTCCTAAGACACCAGGAATACATGTGACAACTGACAGAAGTTTTAGTGTTGCTGAATAAGACAGCATTGTGGGATTCTTTTTTAAACCCTGGACACCATGGTTTTCATTCCTTCCACACTCAGAAAATGCTATATTTTCAGTCTCACTAATAAATACTAAAATTCAACCTTTATGTTATGCTGGAACACAGAAAAATAGATATAAATGTATTTATTGGCTATCATTCATTTAGGCATCAAATACATCAACAAAATTTGAGATTTGCATTCTTTGAGGATGAGACACATACAAAATGGTTTTACTTACATTGGAGATTTCATTTCACAACCTCCTGATCTTTCGGAATGTTTGAAGTTTCAATCTCCAATAATACTTAATTAAAAACTAAAATTCCATTTTAAATTACTCGTTTTTGAAAGGATACCCTCCTTGATTTATTTTTGTCCTATGCACTCTGCTAAGTTCAGAAATAATTAAAAATGAAAGTCCCACCCCATTCAATCCAACTTCAAATCTTCTCTCATAAATTTTTATTTTCTGTTTGTAAGACCAAACATGTAAAATGAGCAAGGTCATGAAGGCAAAGGCTGAAGGAAGTACTTTATTGTACATATATGGACAGATCACATGCTGTAGCTGGAATTTCTATTATTATTACTCATTGGCACAGTGTTTGTTGTTTTAGTATACTGAGAAACATGGACCCAAAAACATTACTTTATAATAAGTCTTATTTGCCCTTTGTTACTAGTCCTCACACATATACAAAAGAATCCACTGTATTATTTCCTATTGACAAGATGCTGAAAACTGTGTCATCTGGGAGCTTAAAGAAAGCAGCAGGGAACTAGGCATTGCCTGCGTTCTAATCTCCATCATAGACCAGTCATTTACCCTCCTGTGGCTCAGCTAACCCAGATGGAAAATTGGGTGGATCCCACTGAAAAGCAGATGCTGTTACTAAACTAGGTTTTTCTAGGTAAGCATATAATAAAGTCTCTGCTTTTTGGCAGTTATTTAATCTTTCTATTTTGGTTAAGAAAAGAATGTAAAAGGAAAACAGTAGGTTCTAAAAAGTTAACATAAAATTAATCCCCCCAAGCCATTTATATTAAGAAACATAATATCAGCAAACCTAATTCTGCAGCTACATGGGCAAGCACCACAACATCTCTCTCATGTTGCTAATTAAAATACATTGACACTTCACATGAATCAGAAAGATAAAAGGATTCCCTATCAACAAGAAATGGAGTATCTGAGCATGAGTGAATTAGTACAAGATTGAGAAGAGGGGCTGAGATGATTATGTAGTTTCTATGGTAATAATCTGTATTTGTAAACACAGTGGTAAAAAATCCTGTACTAAAAGCCAAAGCACACAATTATTTTTAAATCCCTGAGTATAAATGATCCTTTAAAATGACTGAGCAGATGTGCAGTGCTTTTGTGACCCACAATTCTTCTCTTCTAACAGGATTTCATAACTGAGCAAATCTGCACCCTGCCGAAGTGGGAGGATGCATCTATGGATGTCCCTTCCCAGAGTCCTCTTCACATAGCTCCCAGGGTCAGGGAGCAGCATTGCCAACACAGGCCTCCAAGAAGCATGAGTCAGTCCCTAAAAACCAGGGGTTTAAAATAATAGATTGGAGATATTTTCACTTTTTGAGTTTTTAGAAATCACATTTTTCAGTTATTTGCAATTGTGAGACCTGTAAATGGCTGTTTTTAAAAAGGCTGGAATTATCATGTAATTGAACATATCTGGGAGCTGGGACTTTAAGAAAAATATCAGTGAAAATCTTCAGAGTTGGCATATTCTGTACAGCACTGGGCCAAATACTGCAACCCACATTCCATATTTCCAGACACCTTGTAGACTCCGTCTGTCCCTCCTACATTAACCTGGATCAGGACACAGCATTCTAATGTAAAAGGAGCATCGTTCAATCAATCCAGGCATATCTGTGCTCATCAATATGAAAATCAAGTGCTTTCTCAAATGATACCTAAAGAACATGATGAATATGAATAGGCCTCCAATTATTTTACTACATGCTTGAACATTGTATTTCTAAAATATTAAATGTGTTTTAAAGCATCTCTGCTGTATATAAACTAGCATCAGCCAAAGAACCCTACCAAAAGAATCCTATATATTCTGGCACTAGAGCAGAAAAGGTGATAGGAAAACTCATTTCATTTCAGAATAATTATAATGACCATAGAGAATTGTTAAATGACTTGCTTGTTTTATAAAATGAGTAAGTGCACCTTTACTCAATCATCCTTTGGTATTCCTTCAAGATCCCTCTATGTGCTTTACTATTTCTATTCTGTCTTTCCATCCACAGACTCTAATCCTTCCTAGTCAATCCTACATATTTCATTAGCAAAGGCTGCTTCCTTTCCTCCCTAGTTAGGAAGAATAATAAATATTTGGATGTATTTTAATGTTTCCGTGAAGGAATGCTAAGCCCTAAAGTGGTAAGTTTTACATTTTTCCAAAAGTTGCAAAATGTGAGAGAATGTCAGCAGCAAATGATAAAGTCGTTTCAAATATGAAATATCTAACGTGTCTTTTCCATTTCCCTCGCAACATGTAGAATTTCTGAAATATGGCACCTGTTGTCAATTGTTTTCTAGCACTCCGAGGCACACATGACCTATAAAAAGGTGGAGAGGAAACTGAATAGTAGCACATATGATTTCGGATCTTTGCATTAATTAGATAACAAGATGAGCTAAAAACAAACAAAGTTATGTTACCTTCATTTATGTTCCAAAACAAGGCTTTTAATCAAATGTAATGTAACTTGACACGTGCAATTTAAACCAGGGTAACCTACTGAGCTTTCAACAACCTGTGAGGATGTATTCCCTTCCCCTAATCCAATACATCCATTTTTCCCCAAACAAACAACTAATTATTCTTCAACCAGTGAACATAGCAGGAGGCTCTTCCTTATCATTTCTCACAATTAAGCCAAAGGCTTAATTTCACTCTCAGGAGAAAGAGCAACAACTGAAAACATGTTGTTTATCTCTTAAAACATAACTTCACATTCTGACCTATCAAATATAATGTGCATTCAAAGAGATGTTGTTTCTTCATTGGCCTATTCCAATGGGGGCCAAGTTTTTGGCAGATGTGCCACATATTAGCCCCGCACCTTCCGCAAGTGCCACTGAGCCCCTTCTCCTGCCTGATCTGCTGCTCTGCTTTCTGCTTCTTGCCTGATGTGCTGTTCTGTTTTCTGACCCCTCCACTGTGCTCCTTGATGTGCTACTTTACTTTCCTGCTTCCTTCCCTATCTGCTACTGTGCTAACTGCCCCTTCTGCCACGTGCTACATGCCGCACACAGACTGCCTGAGTCCTGCTTGGCCTATTCCATGGTTTCTATCAAATCAACAAGAAAATAAGCTATATGTATTAATTTACCCTCTCCTCTGGCCCCCAACATTAAAAAATGTTATTGGAGTTAGAAACTCTAACTTTTTTATGAATTTGATACTTCATGTTTTCATAACTGGGTTACATTTTTTTGAAAAATGTTAAAGACACCTTCTACTTTATAGTAACCGTATGAAATACACTCTCAAAATTACATGAAGTGCCCCCTCTATGGGGCTTCTTACAAAATGTACTGAATCATAAACTCATTTCCTTTACAGAATTTCAAACACATTCAAAAGTACCATATTGTTACATTTGTGAAGATATGAACTTCCATCATTCATGCAATGTATGGCAGATCATGGAAAACAAAGAAAAATATATGACAAACATAAGAAAATTATGTAAGCTACATTACATTTTAAGATATTATTCATTTCCACTCCTTTTCCCACAAATCTCTACAGTGATTTAATATGCAAGAAGCCAAGAAAAGTTAGCTACTATAAGTAATATAATAAGTAATTATCCTTTTCAGAGACCACAGCACACTAAGGCATCTAGATTTGACAAGCGAGTATAAAAAGCCACTACATAACCTTTTGAATATCAATCACTTTCTTATAATCAGTTATACAATATGGAATGTGAAGGAACATAAAGCCTAAGAAACCCTTTTGTCATGCCACATAAATTCAAGTACTTCCCTGCTTTCAGACATCCTGAAAAAAACTGGCATTGTCCAGATTACCAGGACAGAAGGGTGGGAAACTACCATGTAAGCAAAGCCTGGATTCTATCAAACTGTCACTGAGAAACAAACAGAAAGAAAGAGAAATGGAAAGAAAGAGAAAAAGACAAAGACAAAAAAGGCAGGCAGAGATTACTTTTTTATATTTCTCCCAAAATAAAGACTTTAGTAAAGCAGATTCAGTTCAGGGCAGAAAGGCTCCACCCTGCAAATCTTCTGTGTTTACTTCTCTCAGCACAGCTCAGATTGTTCAGACTAGTCTCCAACCCCGTTTAGTCTCATCCCAAGCACTTTCTTTTGTTGCAAACTTTCCGGTCTCCACAGCCCCACACGGTGTTAATACGAGGCAACAGGGTTTATGTCTAAGTGCTGTACAGAAACATTTTGCATTTAATAGTTCTTCCCCAGGCTGTATTCACAAAGTAATGCACCAAATGCAAGAGATTTGGGAACCTTGTAAAGTTCCAGCCTGTAAAATCTGACAGTTGTCTTCCAGTTATATTTCTGAAGTGCAAACCTCTGAGCCTCCTTCTCAAAAATCTCACTACTCCCAAAGGCTTGCCATTCCAAACCATGCAATAAAAAGACCATACAAAGAAAAAGGAAAACTCACCACCCCCATAATCTTCATCTTCTTGTGCTTTTATTGTTACAAATTGCCCTAATAAAGCAGCAAGGATTAAAAAAGTTCTTGTTTGCATCCAGCTTGCCATCATGTCTAAATATTAGACATGTGTGTCCTCCTGGAGAGCAAAAAGTGCAAAAATGAAAGGTTATTTTAGCACCATGAAGTCAGCTCTTGGGTCTTCCTTTCAGCACTAGGTCCGGGACAAAGTCTGCAAGCCCTTTCTCAGCACCAGCTCCGTCACAGTCTGCAAATACTTTTTTCAAGTGATGCAGCTTTAAATAGGAAGAATGCTGCCTCCACTTTTTTCCTGCCCCTTTTCAGCTTGTTCAGGCTCATCCAGTCCCTGCCAAGCAACAGTCTGATTGATGGTAAACATTTCGAATCAGAACTAGCTTTGCTTTTCCTTGAACTTTTCCTTTAACATGTATATTTTTCAAGATACTTTCTTGTTGTTGTAGCATAGAGATAATTTATCAGAACAATTCACTGTACAAACATATTTGGAGGAAGGATTGCTGGGGGGAGATCTGTCACTAAACACACTCAATGCAGCTAAAACAGCTTGGAGTAGATGGGATAACCACTTCTATAGCCACTGAGAGAGGAATCTCTCCCATCTAAGCTGCTGGGAAGATGATTTCCCCTGCTTTCTTGATAAATGACTGGAGTTATATTACTTCTCTACCCTCAGATTGTTGTGTTTCCTAACAACTACCTGCCTGAGTAGCCGTAAGAGCTGTCGTTCCAAGCTAGTTGTTTTAAGTGGACTTACATTACCTCTCACTGCCAGGCACAGGAGGTATGACATCTTTCGCCAAATTAATGAGGTCATCTCTACCCTCTGACCTACCTGGTGGGACAACAACTGCAGCATTGCAAATGTCTGAAAAGAGGCTTTACTTCCCTGGCAGCCACAGTGGTGGTAATTATAACTCAGGCCCTAGCAATGGGAAGCGTATTCCCCTAAATCTGTTCAACATTGACAATTAGCCAGCAGATTTTTTAATTTTAAGACACTCCTGTGACTTTTCCTAATGAACATTCAGAACACTGGCAGAGGGCTCTCTAAAACTCTTCTGTATCCATTGGGCCACTCCTTAGCCTCTGCGAGAAAGACCTGCTTAACCACAGTCTAACCACAGTCCTGCTAACTTCCAGAAAAGAGACTGCCTGCACCTGCTATGGAGATATGTAGATATAACCAGTTGCATCCCGCTCAGCCATTTGAAGGGAAAAGGATAAAACGTAGTACCAACATCCAGAGAGTGATAGTCTAAGGCAGCCAAAGTACCAGTAAGTCTATACCTTAAGTCAGGGATACATGGACATTAAATTCCCCTGGTGATATATTCTATTCAGCTTGGCTTTTGAACTGTGTTCTGAAAAACTTCCTTCGAGTAACATTTCTGATATTTTTGTAGCATCAGACACAAAGTGAAAGAAATTGTAGAAATCTTTTCAGTAACTACAACTTTGCTGACAATCAGTGCATTCCTATTAAGGGTTAATGGTCAATAAATTATTAGTTCAAGATAACATTTTGAGCCTCTTGCTCTCTGTGCAGGAAGGAAGATATGCCTTTGGCCTGTCCATGCTCTGACATGGCTCACACACCCTGCCCGTGCCCCCTGACATCCTGGCACTGCTCCAGAGATGGGCGCTGGAGTTTTTCGCCTTCCCTTGCAGGAGAGTGGCCAGGTCCTGGTTTGCCTGCACAGCCAGGTCCTGACATTCCACCTTCAGGACCTGCAGCAACTACTGTACAGTGTCGGTAGCCACGCGACATGGGGCCACCTGAGGCGCGCCTTCCTCTACCACTTCTAGAGGCTCCAATACAACTGGCAGCTCCTTGGTCTGCGGGGCTTCTCCCTGCAGGACCTGCGAGGGGGGCTCCCAGAGTTTTACCAAGACCTCCTCCAGGCCTGGAGGCTGGTCTCTGCCTAGAGGTCCCCTGCAACACTCGCCCAGGGTGCCGACCTGCTCGTTGAGCCCCTCCTCTAGAACCCCCAGCTGGGGGTGCCAACAGCAGAGGTGTCCCTGGTGTGACAGAGGTTGATTCTGGCTGTTGTCACCCATATCAGATACCTCCTGGACTACGATAGGCAGAAGTGGGTGGACCCAGCTATACTGGCCAGTGCATGGGTCTACCCACAGCACATGCTACCTGCTGTCTGGTCCAGGAGTTGAAATCTTCCCTACCTCCTGACGCCCTTGCCTTTGTTGACCAGGTTTTGTGTGGTGGCAGTCCCTGTCCCTCCCTCCCTGTGTGTCTTCCAGCTCTACCACCTAAGCGGGCTGAAGGATACCAAACTGTTCCACTTTTCCACCATCCATTGCTGCTACCTCTACATGCTCGTGTGCCACCTGAACCATCATGCCACTCTCTCGTCCCTCCCAGACACCAAGTGGCAGGGCCTGTTCAGTGTGGCTGGGGCACCCCAGTGGCTCATGGGATGATGGTGGAGAACAGACTAAGCCACTGGGGACCTCAGCTGTTAGCTGGGGAGCCATCGCCATGGGTATGTATGTGGCGAGCTTCACAGACACCCCGGTCTCTTGCCCCTTCTGTAGGCAGAGGGAGACCCTGGCACACATGACCCTTGAGTGCACCAGGCTGCAGCTCCTCCATCTCCACCTCCAGAACCTCCTCCTGAGGTTCTGGTTGAATCCCACCCCCCACCTTTTTGTTTTTGGTCACCCCATCCATGGCCCCAACAAGTCCTGGGACCTCCTGGTCAAACTTCTGGCCTGGCCAAGTAGGCCCTGTACTTGACCAGGAAGAGGGCTCTGGCCAGAAAGGTGCCCAAAGACTGTGGGGCCTCTCACTTGTCTGTTCATGTTTCCAGGCAGAGCACCAGTAGGCAGCATCCACTGGCTCCTTGGATGCCTTTCAGGACCAGTGGGTGTGGTCCAGGGGTCTCTGTTCAGTGTCCCCCTCCAGGGAACTTCTTTTCACATTTTGAACCTTTGACCCCCATGTCACTCCTACCCTTTTCTTCCTTAGTTGTCCCACAAAAAGAAGAAAAAAAATAACTATATCTTTCAACCTTTGGCCCCACACAGTGGAGGCTATTAGTTAACTAGGTGGGCTTTAAGGGACACTATCTCTGGAAAATACAAATATACATGAGCTTCTGGTTGAACTTAACCCCACATCTTTTTATTTTTGGACATCCCATCTGCAGCTCCACCAAGTCCCGGGACCTCCTGGTCAATCTCCTTCTGGCCCTGGCCAAGTGGGCCCTGTACATGACCAGGAAGGAGGCTGTGGCCAGGAAGGAGCCCAAGAACCATGGGACCACACTTGTCCATGCACATTTCTGGGTGGAGCACCACTGGGCTCCTTGGATGCCCACCGGCTCCTTTCAGGACAGGTGGGTATGGCCTGGGGGGCTCTGCTCAGTGTCCCCTTCATGCCCATTTACTGTCACATTTTGACCCTTTTACCCACATGACACTCCCACCCTGTTTTTGCCTTAGTTGTTCCAAGCATTTTGTTGTGTTATTCATTCATTGGCCCCACACAGTAGGGGCCACTAGTTAGCCACTGCCTGGCTATGACCTGCTGCCATCTGTAACAGCATGTTTGCATGGCTGCACACCTGCCAGACCCAGATGGGGACTGCATGGCCTCAGCAGAGGCATCTGCACCTTTGGGCCAGATGCCAGTAGGCTGTGGCTGCACAGTTGGCCTTTGTGCGGCACTACTGCCATGCGTGCCACCACCCTGCCATCTGGGCAGCTATCAGGAAGATGCAGATTGGAAGATGTTCTCAGAGTACTGGCCTACTCTGAACTGTCAAAGCATGTCCTTCTAGCCCCAAGTGGCCAGGAGGTCAGCCACCTCCAGCTGGGTCCTGGATGCCAGCCCTGAGCAGGCTCCTCTGCCTGGGTCCTGCCACTTGCCTCACTATCAGGAATTCTGGTGTTCCTTATTTAAAACTGCAAAATCTCTGATAAAAAAAATCCCAAATTCACACTTTAAAATACCCCAAAATACATGTTTTTCCACAATTAAAACAAAAGACCACTACACACACACACACACACACACACACACAAAGAGAGAGAGAAAGAAATCAGTTAGGCAATGTTTTATTGATATAGTTACAATTTTACAGCAATTTGGAAGGCTACCAGTGTCTCTATCATCATAATAAAATAAATTCTAAATATCTATATGTTTTGATGATTACTTTTGGTTTTCTTATCATAGAACAATTAGAGCTTCCCCTGACCTCTTCACTAAGTAGGATGGGAAGAAAGATGCCCCAACAGCCACAGGTCCTGTCAGAAGGTCTCATCCTGTCTGGCAGCTGGGTGTACTGGGTGTGTGATGGGGGGATGTGGGGTTTGCAGGAGAGGGGTGGGAAAGGGTGTGGGGGAATGTGGTGGTGAGGCATGGGGTATGTGGGTAGGTGTGGGGGGATTGTGAGAGAACTGTGGGGGCACTGCTCAGGAGGGGTGGGTCCCCCGTCCCCCCACAAGGCAACAGTCCCCCTGTGCAGGGTCAAAGCCCTGCCCATAGGGCCCACAGGTCCCTTTGCAGGGTGCACAGCTCCCCCTTCAGGGCCCACAGCCCCCCCAGCAGGGCCCATAGCTCACCCCCGCAGCAGCAGCAGCAGCCATCAGGTGCTCAGGGCCCACTGCTGTCAGACCTCCCATGGTGTGGCATGGTCTGGGCTCCCTCAGACCTGGCACTGCCTGTGCCTCTTGTCATGGGCCCGGCCCAGTACAGCACAGCATGGCATGAGGCTGTGCCCCTTTCTGCAGCTCCCGGCCACTTGGGGTGTCACCCAGGGGCCAGTGCCACTCACAGGGACCACACATCACACCAGGCCAGGTCCTGCCTCCACAAAACCAGCCTGGCCCAACAGCATGCAGGGCCTGGGGAGGCAGGACTCAGCCCAGGGCAATGCATGGTCCCTACAAGTGGCGCTGAGCCCTAGGTGACAGCTCAAGTGGCCCAGAGCTGCAGAAAGGCAAACAGCCCTGCGCTGAGCTGGCTGGGCCCATGACAAATGGCACAAGCGGCACCAGGTCTGAGGTGGCCAGGGCCATGTCACACCATGGGGGGTTCTGATAACAGTGGGCCCTGGGTGCCCAACAAACACTGCTGCAGAGGAGGAGGGGGCAGTGCACCCTGCAGGGGACCTATGCCCCCTGACCAGTTCCCTCCACCCCCACACAACCTCCCCACAGTCCTCCCACACATGGACAGGCCCCCCACAATCCCCCCCAGTCCCTGGGTCATGCTACAGCCTTGCCCCACTTCTGCTTACCCCAGCACACTAAGGAGGGAGTGTGCCCCACATGCTGGAGCAGCAGAAGCAACTAGAGATGCTCTGGCCAGAAACCAGAGTGTCTCTGGAGGACCTGCTTCTGGGTTGCCTTGGACCACGGTCCAGGGCATGATCCTGCCCCATTTTTGTGCAGGATTTTTTGATACCTGGAAATCCAGGTATCAAATTTTGAGTCCACGCTGCATGTATGCAGTGCAGGGAACATGTTTTTGTTCTCAGCATGCCTCTTGAGGTGTCTCAAACTGCTTTGAGGTCTGAATTCAAGCTTCTGGAGAATTCTGTAAAATAAACAATAACAAATCAATTCAAGCTTTTGAATAGACAATATTCTTAAATAAAACAAAATACGTTAAAAATCAAAAATCCATGAATAGTAACATTAACACAATTTTAATCTGGGAATGCATGGAAGAAATTTCTCACAGAACTATCATAAGACGTCAGTCATTTTACGTGTACCATTTTGAAAGGGTGACCTTTAGCTCCATCATCTTCTTTAGTAGTCTAAAAAAATAGAGAAAGAAGTTGAAGTTAATGAAATTCACAGCATGGAAATTCACATGGAAGTGATGGCACTACAGACATCTGTGAAAAAAAGAAATAATCAAGTCTTCAGTGCCTGAAAGGAACTATATTGAGTATATGTGCTGTAAATAATTAACCCGAGAAAATGGTGATTATGGGAGCTTTCTTCATCTCTGATATGTGTTGCTCAAAATATATTCCAATATTAGGCACCTGAAGGAGGCATTCAGTAGTATATCAAACACATTGCCCAAGTTTCCACCCAATTAAAACATTTAAGCAGGGCTAATAAAAACAAGCAATTCTTGGCTTACTATATTTTTAACATGCACATATTTGAGTCATTAAAATACCTGTATCCACCTGAGGGTTTCTTTCAAATATACTGCAATAAACTCTCTCATTGTGCTACATATATAGCTATAGTGTCTGTCATAAACTATATTTCATAGCTTTCATAAACATTACGGCTGGAAGGGACCTCAGAAGATCATCAAGTCCAGCCCCCCGCCCGAAGGGCAGAAAGTCAGCTGGGGTCATAGGATCCTAGCAAGATAAGCATCCAATTTACTCTTGAAGGTGTTCAGTGTAGGTGCTTGAACCACCTCCGATGGCAGGCTATTCCAGACCTCGATTAAATTCTCAAACATGTACACTCAGATATGTTAATAAGTATCAGTTAAAAATACAAGGATGATATTTCAGGTACTGCCTGCTATGTAATAACAGGAGAGGTCACCATATTTTTTTTAAACTGAAACCAACTTTTGTTAAAAAAAACCTATTTACAGGCTACTACAACTCACCTAGGAGAGGGACAAAAGTTGCATATAAACTAGTGTAAGTGATTGGAAACCCATCCAGATAACACAACTGAAGTTCAGTGCACATAAACCATTTTCAAAATGGCCAAAACTGGTTTAAGATAAACCTGGATGGATGTAGTATCAGATTTAACTGATTTAAGTTAAATCACTTTATTAAGCTACTGTCCTGGATCCCCTCCAGAGTCAAGTTAACTCACATTTTGCTAATACACCTAATTTCTTCCAACACTTTTATATCAGTGCAGCTCATGACTGAGGTTCTTTCTAAGTACTTCCATTCTTGGCCATGTCTGTCTCTCTCCCCAGTTGTCTTTAATTCTGTATCCACTGCTGTCTGAGGTAATTACCTACTTCATATTATCTGGGTCTGCTGTAGTTTAGACTATTATCCTTTCCCATTGTTTTATGGCCGATCAGGACTAGATTTGTCCACCAATGTATAGTGGCCTGAGGTCCTTGGTTCCTTTGTTATAGAAAGCTGCCAATCTGGCATGGCATTGTCCTAACAGCTTCTGTTTCTTGTCTGTCATTCTGCTGGCAGCCACAGACTCTTATGTCATCTAAGTTTTAGATGTCTAATGCTGAATACATCTGAAAATCCCTCCTCAATACATGTTCTGAAACCACCACACTTCCTTCAGAGACTGTGTTCTCGAGCAACCTCATTTTTCACATAAAAGACAACAGCCAACCAAAGAATCATGCTTCTTCCTATTAAGACGAGTAGAACTGAAAGATTAGAGAAAAATGTTTTATATTTTCTTAAATTTGTTTCCTTTGTATATTTACTACCATAGTGTAAACAGTCACTATGGCATCTTTGCCTAGAAAATCTGTTTTCCCTAGTTACGTGTTTCTTTTAAGCAGTAAAAGCATAGAAAATCAATTTTTAAAACATAGGAAAACAGAACAGAAAACTACATAACCTAGTTGAAGGAGGCAATGCACCTGAAAGTATTTCACATTTTGAAATGACTAGATTTGATTTTGCTAATTCTTTAGAGACTATAATCTCCAAGTCTTTCCAACCCCAAGAGGCATCAAAAGGACAGTCAAGAAAACTAAAATCAACTAAAAATGTAATATTAGAGATGACTTCAGATACATTGCTGCCTTTTTGCCTATTGTAAACAGAATTGTCCTAGTAACCTCAAGACCTTTGAGTTCAGATTCTTGGGGAGTCCAAGTTATTTGAGGGAAAAGGTTCTATCTTTAGTTATGTTTTCTTCTTTTATAATCCTAATCCACAACTACAGTCAATTTCATGTCTTTAAAGTAGGAAGATGTGTTATTTCTGAATTGCTAGCATGGGATCTAAAAGTTCATCCATTATTAAAAATCTGTTTTCACTGTGGTTGAGCCCAAGCCTAATGCACTAGGCAAGGTTGTTGTGCTTGGCAGGATTCCCTTCAGGCTGCCCCAGTTCAAATGAACAGTGAAACAGAAAACCCAGCCAGAAACATTTCCCAGGAAAAGCAAAATATCAAGAAGAATTAGGGGAGATCTTGTGAGAAATCGTGCTGAAAAGTATACACTATTTTTCTTAGCATGGTAGTGGAATTGGAGATTTCAAGATCATTACTACAAATACATTGTCAAATGGGTTTTCTCCTGCATGCAAACTGTTTATTCACCAAGTGAAAGACTAGGAAGGTTAGCAAGTTGTATGCTTAAATGAAAAGGTCAAACACTAAACTCAAATCTGAATCTTTCCCAAGGTTCCTTTCCTTTCTTTTCCTTTTCCCCAAATCAGATATCAAGAGACCTTCAATGTCTGAAGATATCTGGTCAAAGTAAAGTTAAGACACTTTCCAGAAAGCTGTCTTCACATGCCAGACCACTCTTTTCTTGCAGAGCCACGCTGGAGTCAATAAAACACAAAATGGGGGATCTGGCTACAGGATCAGTAGCATAACTAAGGGCTGGTGAGGGGGGCACCAGTCCCAGACACCAATTTAGGAGGGTCACCAAAATCATTCCCCAACCCCATGGAGTCCATGCCCAGGCAGCAAGAGCAGCCCCACAGCATTGCTCTTGCAACAGCAGCAGCAGCAGGTGCTCAGAAACCTTGCTGCTGCTTTAAGAGTAAGAACCAGGGCAGACAGAGCATGGGGCAGCAGTGACAGTGGCAACAACATCAGTACAGTTGGGAACTGTTTTGGCCTTCCCAGCATGGGTACACCATTTGCAAACCTCTCCACCCTGTTCTCAAAACCACGTTCTCCTCTGCTGTTGCCCAGCTCTCCCAGAGGGCTTGCTACACCTCTATTCAGGATTAATCTTTCAAACTTTTTGTCAGCCCATTTTGTCTCTGGTCCTGCTCATGCGTCAGGGTCCATCCACATGGAATTCATAGTAAAACCAAGTCCTAGATACTTAATTGTACAGAAGCAAGAAAATAATTGGGGGGTTTTTTTGCTTATTGTATCATTGTGCTTTTGCTTACAATTATCTGTCTCAGAAGCTACACTTAGAATTATATAGATTTATTATCACAGCCAAACAAAACAGTGAATACATGATATCAGATGACTAGGCTCTGTTTTAATGCACACCTTGTACCTCACCCGCCATACAAATGGCAATTAATAATAATAGGTTTATTTCTCCCTTGAGGAAGGAATACAGTTTTTTATATTATTAGTAAAAATATCATTTATTTTAACTGAAAAAGTTATTAAAATCTAGTGAGTTTATCTTTTTCACGTTACTATTTCAATACTTAAATAGCTGCTACTACTTCAGGATTTTAATCCCCACAAACATTAGGGAATTTATCGTCATAACATGCCAGTGAGGTAGGGAAGGATTACTGATCCCATTTAAAACCTGGATAGCTGATGCACAGACAGGTTAAGCCCACTGCCAAAAGGCTGCATGAAAATAGAAGTCTACAGCCAAATGGAACTCCTTTCAGGATCAAGGTCTACGTGACCTGCCATTCTGGAAGTCTGCAGCTGAGCCAGGTTTGCTGAGACCCTACATAGTTCCTTAATCCCAGTCCCATCCTTCCAGCTTGAACAAGAAATAGACTGTCTGATTTTTATATCTGCACCTCATCAACTAGCACAATGCACTGGCTGCAAACACCATTGGATAGATATTACTTGATTAAAATGAACTGACTTGATTGGAATAATTCATTGAATGATTTGTTTTAGGTTTTATTTAAAACTAAGTCTGAAACAATTTTGGCTCAATGGTATTCCTTAAATAAAAATACTGCCTCTGTGTTTGACAGCTGGTAGGACAAAATAAATTCCATTCATATTTAATGTTTACTAACTTAAAATGCTATTTTAAAAGTGACACAAAATACTAATAGCCCAGTTTCAGCTGAGACTTGACTTTACACTGTTCTGTGTACCTGGCATCAAGGTATTTTGGCTGAGGAGCATGGAAAAGTATCAACCCCTATTGTCCTCTGTACCCTAGTAAGCAAGCATTCTTACAATGTGGCCTAAATCATTTTGAAATATGTTGCCTCTCTCTGAATTATGGAGCCAAACCAAATCATGTACTAGCATGTCTTCTGAAATCCCCAGGATCTTCAACCATAAACTTTTTCTATAGGATATCTAACAGCGATAAGCTTGTGTCCAAAGCTCAGTCCAGCTTTCATTGAAGTTGATGGCACAATTCCTACCAACATCAACAGGAACAAGAATGTGCTTAGGGTGTAATGTGTAACCCTCTTAGACATTATATTACTCCCATAATACATCTTATTTCCTAGTGAAAGAAAAAAATTGAAAAAGTCATCGGTACACCACATGTGCAATAAATATTCTGTTGATAAAAATAAAATCCAGGCTGGCAGCAAGAGAAACTAGAGGGATTTTGGAAAGAAGTCAATTTTTACCTAAAATGCAGCTGCAAATAAAACATATGGGGTGGGGGGAGGAGTATATGGCATGCCAGAAAAAGTTGTCCTAAGAAAAGCTTGTTGATGAAAACAGGATTTGCTGAATGGGGTACAACACAAGATGAGTGAATATATTGGAATAGGGAGTGGAAGTGTGTCCACGGAGGATTCCTTCCCTCAAATTTAAGGGCTTAAAGAGTGACAGGTTGCTGAACTCTGACAGTCTTAATATTATTAAACACCTTGAATACCCATGAACATTACTGTTTAGAAATTTTACACTTTCATGAGAAACAAAGTGCTTGTGACTTTACACATGCTATAAACTAGAACAGAAAGGATCCAATTACATAAGGAATTGTTTCCAAAGTAAAAACCCCTTGCAGATGTCTTTGCAGTATATATCATACATAGATTTTACATCTGCCAGGAAAATATCAGTTTCTAGTAATACTTATTTGCCTGGGGTTCTCAAAGAGCATTCGTCTTTATTACAGGCGCAGTCCAGTGAGGTACAGGAACCCACAACTGCCTCAGAAATCAAAAGGAGGTTTTTCAGAACCTCATAAGTTCTTGGTTTCTTACAGGACCTGTCCTAACTAGTACAATAAAAGAAAAATTAAATTAAATCAGGGGAAACAGATTCTGTGCTAGTAAGCAAGCAGCAGATCAAGGTAAGGCATACGATAGAAGACAGAGGCTGAAATCTCAGCTCTACCATCACGGATTCAAAAACCCTTTAGATCAGTGCAGACGTGTCTACATGTGCAATTAATGAGACTGAATATGTGTGTCTACAAGTGCAATTAATGCAACGAATTGTGCTGAAGTAAACTAATCCAGATATCACCATCTACACATGGATTTGCTCTGCCATCATAAAGTACTTGTGACAGAACTGTCCGACGGTGCAGTAAATTAATCTACACCAGCCTAATTGCTGCGTACATGTAGACAGTGATGCTTTATAGAGCAGCAAATTAGCCTAAAGCATACATGTAGCTGCGACCTGCCTTTATTAAATGTGCAACCATTAAACTTAGCTCTACTAAGATGTTCCAGACAGTTTAAATTAAATTAAATGCAAGGGTGACTAAAATGGGTAAACTGCATCTCATCCCTGACTACTTATCCTCAGAGATATTGTAACATTTTTCGGAAGGCTTTTAGTCAGAATTAAAAGCCATTTAACTGCATTTTGTAGCACAATTTAAATAGCAAAGCAATTTTGCATACAGAAGAATTAACTAGTGTAGGATTCAGTTAAATAATTACTTAATTTTAAAAAAGCTTTAAAAAAGGTGCTTCTAACCGATACCACATCTAATCATAGGACATATGGAATGATATTTTCAAAAGTGCTTGGCCCTGGTCTGTTTTTCCAGTGAAGTCTCTGGCAAAACTCCTACAGACTTTAGCGGCAACAAAGTAAACTACGACTGTGCGCTTTGAAAATTCTACCTATATTTGATGTGTGTCAGACACAACCATAAGGTTTCTAAGAACCTTTGGTCAATAGAGGAATTCTTCCAATATATTATTCACAACAGATTGCAAAAAATAAGATTTTGCTACAGTAGTGAAGCAGCAGCCACAGCAGGAGGAAAGCTTGTTGCTGTAGTCAAAGGAAAGCAGGAGCTAGAGCTGTGCTGAAAAGTGGAGACAAAGATAGTGATGGGGTGAGGGCCACAATAGCAATACAGGAAGATCGGTATCCGTGGAAGCAAGCTGATGCTGTCAAATCCTGAAATATATATACTTGGGAAATTTTACACATATGTTTTGCCTCCTTTGGTCTAGAATTCTTTCCTCAGATTTTTGCTCCTTAGATAAATTCAACACAACAGGAATTTTTAAAATTAAAATCAAATTATTGATATTTCAAGCTACGTTATGAAGTGTGCCATATTTAAAAGGACAGACTGCCCCTCAGAAATGGACAGTTTTTGCTGGAAAGAAAGGCCCATTTTGAGCAAACAACTGACATATTGAGCAAACAACTCACAAAGTGTGGGAATTTAGGGAGCAAATAGGCCCCATTTTTTTTAAATGCAAACGCAATTTTGCAAAGAAAATGCAAAAATCTTCCAATTTTCGGTATTTTACTTTTTGGAGTAGATATTCCACACAACTCTGAGACAGCAGCAGAAAAGATCAGAATCAGTGGTGGAAGACAAACACAGGAGGAAAAAATTAGGGAAGAGTCTCAGCCCCCAGTATACATTACACTTAATCACATCTTAAGTTGTAACCGAGCCACACGTTAAAACAGTTAATGGTGTTGTAAAACAACATAAACCAAAACGTTATTCAACGAAAACTGTGTAATAACTTTGATGCCTTTTATTGAATGTGTGGCCAGATGCACCCCCCCAGGTGAGGACCCCATCAGCTTTCTACTTGCCAATGTAGGGGAAACCTGGGATCATGATCCTGGACTCCCCCTGCAGCAGCAATAAGGTGTGACGGGATCTGATGTTTGATCCCACAATCATGCCTCCTGCCATGCACATGTGGCATGTCAAGAAGCACAATTGTATAGATCACACATCACCATGTAGATCATACTTCAGATCCTATCATGCTTTTACCTGCATGTCTCACAGGGGCCTTAAAGAAAGAAAAGGGATGACAGGAGCAAAAAGGAGTCGGAAGTTGTGGAGGATTGGGACTGAGAGCTCATACAAGTATTTATTATACACACACAAAAAGCAAATTTTGACTAACAGAACTATAATTCTAGCACTGCAGTTAGTGATGTCACTCATGGAACTGTAACCCAGTATAAATTATAAAGCTATAAATACAGTTGCCTAGTTACTTATTTTATATTCAAATACAGAATGCAAAACACATTTATGAAAAAGAGCAGTTTCTTCATCCTTCTTTTTCTTTTTCCATTTCCTTTCTCTGCTGTCTTGTTTCCAAAATGTTAAAGATTTTTTTTATGAGCCTCATGTCCATTATGGATTGAATACATGTGCAGAGCAGATTCTTACTCCTGCTTTAAAAATCTGTTAAGAAAATGTTTAAAGTTGTCATACACCAAAAAACAAGATTCATACTGCAAAAATTAGATGTAAAATTAACAAGTGTTAACTGAAGTATTTTCAATTCTACACAGGACTTCTGTATTTGCTAAGCTTAATTTCAAAATTAAGTGCCAGTTGTACAAACAACAACTGGACTTTTATCTGGAAAACACATTGGAACAAATTTTCTAAAGCAAGCACCCACAATGGTATTTATTGCAATGTTTTATTTCTGTCTCAACTTATAATTGATCCAGTGAGCAAGAGGCTAATATTTAACAGAAATCAACTACTTACCCTTTTAAAGTAATGATACTTAACATGAAGCTGCATTGTTTTACTATAAAGTATTGTTACTTGATATAAATAGAAAATTGTTTTAAATTCCTCAAAAACATGTTTTATTCAGTGATCATTTGTAGCCTCTAATAGCCAAATATGTTTAAGTTACTTTTCACATCACAAACTTTATACCATTGATGGAAAGGTCATAAACTATCCCCTCTTTTCACGTATTAGTGAACAATTATGAACTACAGCTGAAATAATTTAATTTAGTAGCACTGCAACTTTACATGACGCAAACACAAAGATGATCTCGTATTCCAAGTGACTCCAGATCAACAGGTGAGAGATAAGTAATCCCCTCACTAGGTGACATGAATCCATTTCTTTCTGAATTTCTTTTGTAGTGACTAATCAATCATCTGGGAAAAAGTTAGAGATGCTTTTAGGGCAATCCCTTCTTCAAAATGGGATTGTGGCATAATCAAACACTTCAAATACTAAACTATGCCACATACACCAACCCTGGAATTCACAAAGAAATCTCATTTGCATCCGGGTCAGTTCTGCATATCAATACTGTTGTGCAAACTAAAGGGTTAAAATGATGAAGACTAGGAAAAAAAGATTCCTAGTCGCAATTATTCAGTAAAAAAATATATAGTAGGCCATGCAAACTTTCAGAGATAGCATCTCACCCCTTTGTAACCAAGTTTAGGTGAGTGGATCTGTTCTACATTATCACCTACCAAGTCTCCAGACTATATGATCTGCTGGGTGCATTCCTTTGTGGGACCCAGCTCAGAACTCTGTAACAAGCCTGATGACAAGAAGGAATCAAATCCACTTCCCTGGGAGTTCCACTGTCTGACCACTCACTTATAGAAAACTATGGTTTTTTATATTGTTATGGTTTGGGTGATTTTTTTTTCACTATACTAAGGGTCTTCTGTAGGTATTTGGTGGAGAGGAGTAGGGTCAAATTTACCCTTAATGTTTATGTTTTAATGTTCGTATATGTCCTATATATGCCATACAAACAAGTTACACTCTTGTGGAGCACATCTACTAATCCCCTACACAGAAATGTTGTGTAATCAGTCCCTTAATCAGCTGGTTCAGTAACTGGGAGCTCTAAACATAAGCCTTTCAGAAATTACACAATAAAAATTATCCACAGCTTTTTTGCATTATTTGTCCAATTTTTATCTGCAAAAAGTGATCTTATCACACAAAAAACACTACTAGAAAAATATTTTCCTCATTTTGATCCTTTATTAATCATATCTAACTTCTAAAGACCTTTGGTTTCTTGAATAAAATGACAACAAAAAAAGTTTGAAATTATTGAGCAAATATTTAAGCTACAAGATAAAACAGATGCTTTTCATTTTGTTTATTAAGCCATGTGCAACAAAAAACAAAGCTCATACACATCTTGAATTATTTTAAGTGTATTTGAAGGGAATATACCTATTTATGTATGTTTGTATGCATATGTTCACAAATGTGTGTATTTTTTCCATATGTGTATTCAAATACTGTATCATGTAGAAGAAACAGAGGGAAGAGGATGAAATCATTTAGGTCTTCCATGAACAGGTCTTTTATAATTTATTTTGGAAAAACTGCTATGAAACAGATATGGGCTATAATAACAGCCCTAGAAAGTCAGTAGGAGTTTCAACAGTGACTTAATGGGGCCAGGATTTCATTCCTAGAATAATAGTGTAGCCATAGCAACTCTGTCTGAGCTTCCAAATACACCTAGGTAAATACTTGGTTCACTAGCCTGAATTAACTAACCTAACTAACCTGAGGGTTGTGCTACTACAGCTACCCTCCTGTCACTGCCTAATACAGCTAGTATAAAGATAGCTCAGGTACGTGTACATGCCCTGCAGTCACACCTCTGGGCACAGGCAGAAATTAGGTTTCCACACTGCTATCAGCCCCTAACAGAAAGGCATGGCTGCAGAGCACTCTGATCATGTAACAAATTAATCATCATTGTATGAGGATTCAAATGAAGATGCTCCAAAGTAGATCACCTTCATTAATTTCTGTCTGCTCCAGCACCGAGCTGTTGTGGTCCCAGGTTCTCTCTCAGGATGGGAGAGGGAAAAGACAGAGAAGGGAGATCCATTCTGGGGGGGGAGGCTCCAATCATCCTGCTCCAGAATGCCTAGGGAAACCCCAGAACAGACGTCCATCCACTGCCTTCCCTCCCTCCCCATGTAAGTCAGCAGGGGAGCTGGGAGAGCGGTGGCAGAGATAGGAGAAGAGGCTGCAGAGACGCAGCATCTCTCGCTAGATCAGCTCCAAATTAGAACTCAATCTCCCACCATCCTGACTGAACAGCTAACATCTGGTGGGTCAGGAGAATCAATCTAAGTCATGGCACTCTCTGTAAAGCACCAAGAGTTAGCCCCAGGAGATGTATTTGTGTCTGCACCCTCTGGATTGCATTGTAGACATTGCCTCTATGTCTGAGAATAATCTGGATGCTTCAAGAGTTATCATCTCAATAGAAGATAAAGGAAAATATAATTTTAAGAAGTCTGTAAAAGAATCCATCACAAGGAAAAACAAACAGTCCTAGCACGAATGATAAAGTACTGTCATCAGGTAGAAAGTGACCAAGACCTGATCGTATAATAGATTCATAAGAGTGGTTCCTTGTCTGACTAACGGCGTTTTGTGATGTTGAAACTCCATGAAGGATCTTGGAGTCATTACTGACTCAAAGTTGAACATGGGCCACTAATGTGGGGATGCAGTCAGAAAGGCTAACCACACCTTGTCATGCATCCGCAGATGCATCAAAAGGGTCCAGAGGAGGGCAACTTGCATGATCGGGGGCAGCAGGGTAAGTCCCATGAGGATAGGCTACGGGACCTGAATCTGTTCAGCCTCCACAAGAGGAGGCTAAGAGGGGATCTGGTGGCTGTCTATAAACTGGCCAAGGGAGACCAGCAGGCAATGGGAGAGTCCCTGTTCCCCCAAGCACTACCGGGAGTAACAAGGAACAATGGCCATAAGCTGATGGAGAGTAGATTTAGGCTAGATATCAAGAGGCACTACTTAACAGTCAGGGTGGCTAGGATCTGGAACCAACTTCCAAGGGAAGTGGTCCTCACTCCTACCCTGGGGATCTTTAAGAGGAGGCTGGATAGACACCTTGTCGGGGTCATCTGACCCCAGCATCCTTTCCTGCCCATGGCAGGGGGTCAGACTTGATGATCTGCTCAGGTCCCTTCCGACCCTACAACTATGAAACTATGCAAAGGGGCCCACACATGGATTCAATTCTGGGGCTGGGTCTAAGATAGCATTGACTGGAAAAAAGTTAAGAGGGTTCTGTCAAAAGTTCCCTATTACAAATGTTGTTTAGCCAGAGTCCTGTTTTCCAGAATGTGGCTACATTGGATCACTTTATAAATCCCCACTATGTGGCATTGCAGATAAAGGTTTATATGTGTAATTGGCTCCCACTGACAATGTCTTGTCAAAACTTGAGTTTCATTTTCTTAAGATAATGTTTTAATATCTGAGGCACATAAAAATTTAAAAACTATTTCCCCCCCTAGCCCTAGCCCTCTTAGTCAGGACCTTGCTACAAAATAGCCAGAGAAACATCAAATACAATTTGCTTACAAAAGACTTTGTGAGAATGGTGCAGAGGAATGACTCTAAGCTGCCAAGAAGTGCATTTAGAAAGACTGTATATCCAGACAGTTAGGTAACGCATTAGAGTGGTAACAAATTGTAAACCCTTAACTGTTGACTCAGCTCCTGTAACATATAAATGCTCCAAGATGCAGTGCTGTCTACAAAAAGCAGCCACTCCTCGTGGATCTGCTAAGTCACTGGAATTCTGGGAGCCAAAGCCCTTCATGTGCTCTGAGAAAGTTGGGTGTTTGAGGAACTGATGTTTCTGTACTAAATTTTAATACCAACCTCCCAGGGGCAAAGAAAAACATAGCCACATGGTGCCACATTTTCATGGGTAATTTTCCTACATTGATATACTCTCTGTAGCTAATAGAATTTCAAAGAAAAACAAAAAAAAAAAGTGACAAGGCTCAAAAGGTAATAAAAAATACATTCATAGTGCCCTCCAAAAGCAGTCACTCTCCTTGGGTTCAAACTCAGCCCTTCATGGCACAGAGATCTTCCACTGATGCTGCTGAAAACTGTACTCACCAGGATTGATGGTAAGTACTTCCACTTCTGTTGTTCCCATTCATGCTGGGTCTATGGACATTTTTCCTTTCGCTGTCTGGGACTACACTTAGTTTGCTCTTATGTGCATGTATATCTTATTACATGCTGTTTACCATGACTAGAAATCTAGTCGAAATTTGTTATATGTCTTTTTACTGTATAGATTTCCTTGTTGTTACAGGCTAAGCAGTTTTAATTCCCACCTCACCTCCTCCTTTACCAGATACTTGTGGTATATTTTTTATTTATTGAGATCTATGCATACTAAGAATTAGGCCATGATGTATATTAATTTTCAAGGAGGGTTTAAGGGACTGACCTCTAAATCTTTTTCTTGACTTATGACATCAAGGTTTAAGTCTTGTTTACAAAAGTATATGGGCCAGATGCACAGCCAGCATAATATGGCTAGCTCTATGAAAGTATTCAAATCTTTACTAATTTACAGTTGTGACTCTAGTCCTAAATTGCAGTTAAGATTCCTTCACATAGTTGGATTACTCTTGCAACATGCATTCCAAACCAGATGTACTTCATAAGTGGTGTGATAAAGAGGAGTGTGTTTCAATAGTACATTTTAAGTAATAAATAAAATGAAAAATGCTGATTAATCTTGATGGGAGTCATGCAGAGGGGTGTAGCAAGCTCTTTCAGCGCGTGGGGCAGAGGTGTGGGTTTGGCATTATGCTGACCATTGAAGAGCGGGGTTTGGAATGGAAGGGGTCTTATTTCTCCCCCTCTGGACATATTACTGAGCTTGTATGGCTGGGCTGCCCTGTGGTAAAGACTCCTTAGGGGGATGGGTCTATACTGGTGCCCCCTCTAAGTCAGCACCCAGGGTTGGTGTCCCTCCCCCCACCACCATATTACACTACTGGTTATACATACTTAAGGATGAAAGGATTATACTGAGCAAAAACAAAACCCTCTTCCCCAAAATTCAGCCATTCCTAGTGGATGGAAATTCTCCATTCTACAAAGACAATGCAACTTCTGAAAGAAGAATGTTACCCTTCAGTCAGTATTTTTAGTACTTAGTATCCCTAAGCATAGCACAAGGGATAAGAATATTGTGAATAAAACACATTTATTTTGGCGAAATGCACAAACAAACACATTTTTTACTCAGATGTAAAAATGTGCAGGTGAAGGGAATAAAAGCTGTTAACAAGACTGTAAGTACGAGGGGCACGTAGTGAAGGGGATACAACAGTAGGAGTCTCCTACAGACCGCCAAACCAGGAACAAATGCTTGACCAAGAATTCTCCAGGAAACTGGCTGAGGCTGCACACTAGGCCAAATCTGATCAATCGCAAAACTTCCTTACATGCATGGATCAGCTCTACCTGTCCCAAGAAGTTTATGGGCTAACAAAAGGCAAGGTGCCGCTGGACCTGGCACTGGCCAAAGGGGACAATCTAATCAGCGACCTATGTATTGAAGGGAAGCTGAGTGACAGTGACCACGAGTTGATCACTTTCACCATCTATCGCAAAGCTGGCAAGTCAGCCAGCAATGCAGTAGTCCTTGAGTTTAGGAAAGCTGACTTTCATAAGCTTAGAAGGCTTGTTCTTGAGGCCCTGAGAGACCAGGATTTCATAGGGAGGGGAGTTCATGATGAGTGGTTGCTACTTAAGGAAGCGATCCTAGAATCACAAGGGGAGTCCATCCACACCCACAGGAAAAGGTGGTAAAAGGGCTCAACAACCCCCTTGGCTCAACAGGGAACTCATGAACCTCTTACATCTAAAAAGAGAAGCGTATAATGGATGGAGGACAGGAAACACACTAAGGAGGAGTATACTGCACTGGCTGGCACCTGCAGGGAGCAAACTAGAAAAGCCAAAGCTGCAACTGAACTCCATCTGGCTACATGAATCAAAGACAATAAAAAGTTCTTCTTCAGATATGTGGGGAGTCAAAAGAAAAACCAGGGCAATATTGGACCCCTGCTAAACCAGCTGGGGCAGCTAACTACCAACACCCAGGAAAAGCTAAGCTGCTTAATGATCACTTTGTGTCAGTTTTTCACCAGCCCAAAAAGCCCACCCTGCCTAATATGATGCAGGATGACTGGGATGAAGATGAATATATGCTCACCATTGGTGTGGATCTTGTGAGGGAGCATCTTGAGAGGCTGATCCCTATAAATCAGCTGGTCCAGATAAATTGCACCCAAGAGTGCTCAAGGAACTGGGAGACATCATAGCATAGCCACTGGAGAGGATATTTGAGAACTCATGGCACTTGGGCAAATACCTGAAGATTGGAAGAGGGCCAATGTGGTGCCCATCTTCAAGAAAGAAAGGAAAAAAGACCCGGGAAACTACAGGCCAATCAGTTTGACCTTAATCTCTGGGAAGATTTTGGAAAAAATTATCAAAGAAACCATCCTTGACAGGTTAAGAGAAGGCAACATTCTGAGGGATAGCTAACACGAGTTTGTTGCAGGTAGGTCTTACTTAACCAATCTCATTTCCTTCTATGACCAGGTGACGTATCACCTGGACAAGAGGGAAGAGGTCGATGTCGTATATTTTGACTTTAAAAAAGTCTTTGACCTGCTGTCCCATGATGTCCTCATGGAAAAATTGGGCAGCTGCAGCCTGAGAACTGGCTCCGAGGTCAGATTCAGAGAGTGGTAGTGGATGGAACTGAATCAACATGACACTCAGTGACTAGTGGTGTCCCCCAAGGCTCTGTTCTTGGACCTGTACTCTTTAATGTCTTCATAAACAATCTGGACACTGGTGTCAAAAGTAGACTGGCCAAGTTCACTAATGACACCAAACTTTGGGGAAGAGTCTCCACACTTGAGTATAGGCTGGTGATCCAAGCCAATCTCAGTAGGCTTGCAAGGTGGGTGAATGAAAACCTGATGGTATTCAATAGGGAGAAATGCAAGGTGCTCCACCTCGGGAATAAAAACCTGCATTACCCTTATAGGTTTGGCAATGCTACACTTGCCAGCATCGTGAATGAAAGAGACTTGGGGGTCATGATTGACCACAGGATGAAAATGAGTCACCAATGCGATACCGCAGCTGGCAAAGCGAGCAAAATTCTGGCTTGCCTCAACTGATGCATCTCAAGCAAGACCCAGGATGTCATCCTCCCACTATACTCAGCCTTGGTGAGGCCACAGCTGGAGTACTGCATCCAGTTCTGGGCCTCACAATTTAGGAAGGATGTGGAGAAGCTTGAAAGAGGTCATGAGAAGAGGCCTTATGAAGAAAGGCTGCGAACTATGGGACTTCACCCTGGAGAAGCTCAGGCTCAGGGGTGACTTGGTGACAGCCTTTAAGTACATTAGGGGTGTGCATCAGGATCTGGGAGAACACCTGTTCACCAGAACACCCCAGGGGATGACAAGGTCATCCAATGGTCACAAATTCCTGCAAAACCATTTTAGGCTGGACATAAGGAAAAACTTCTTTACTGTCTGAGCCTCCAAGGCCTGGAACAAACTCCCCCCAAAGGTGGTGCAAGCACGTACTCTGGACACTTTTAAGAAACATTTGGATGTTTATCTTGCTGGGATTTGACCCTAGCTGACTTCCTGCCCCTCGGGAAGGGGGCTGACCCGATGATTTTATGAGGTCCCTTCCACCCCTAATATCTATGAAATCTATTAAATCTATGTATTGTTGTGAGAACACATAATATACTGGGCTTGGCAAATGTGGTCCCTAATGGCTAAATAATGCCATAAAATATTCAAAACCCACAAAAACATCAATGCATCTGTGGAAACTCCCATTAAACCCAATAAACATTACATTCACTTGCTATGAGAAGAACAGACTTTTAAACTGGAGTAAAGCTGCAACACTCTCCTTAAATGGCCTCAAACCAGATCACACCTTAAAGAGGCAAATACAACATTTAGGCAGATCAAGTGACTTTCTCTAGCCTTGGGCTAGAATGAGACTTGAAGCTCAGCCCTGAATATGAGATACAGAGCACCATGCAGCTGTGCCTCAGAAGTACAACTTCTGATAGCAAAGGGCAATTGAAGGGTTGCAGTTCAGTACATACCAATTTGAGGTATAGCACCCTCCCTGCATAGCCAGCCAGTCCTGTCCACCACTCGCTGACCCTCCCTGCCCACGTACAACTGTTGTCTCCCTCTGATCCAGAGCCAAGGCCTAAGAAAGGCCTGCATAAGGCACAAGGCACAAACTTTCCCTCAGGGAGAAGTAAAACTTTCTTCTGAGGAATAGCATGAATAAGTTAGCATTTCAAATGTATCAATTCAAGAATGGTGCTGTAACCCCCCATAAGGACAAGGACTGGAACAGATGATCAGAAAATCAGGGAGCCAAAACCAGCTCTCTAAAAGCCCTCCCATATATCTTCCCCTCCTATTTGCACCAAGCAGATTTTAGATGCAGCGCTGAATCTGTCCTAGAGTACTGGGAAACGAACTAGCAAGTAATCTGGCCAGCTCCCTGCAGTTACATCCTGCCTGGTCACTCACTCTCACCCCACCTCTTCAATCTTAAATTTTCCTTTCAGATGCCTTTACCACCTTTAGGACTGTAGTAGCTGAGCATCTGCAGGAAGTGACCTGCACTGGTTTTTGTTCTATAAAGGATATATGTTGCTGGGTGTACACTGTTGTTTCCACAACTCTTACTTCAAAAACAGAGCAAAGATTTTGATAGGAATATGCTTTCAGGAAAAATTAAGTCATTTTATTAGTTTTCCCCTAGTGTTACATGTTAGTGGAGCTGAAGACTATTTTTTATGAATAGCTGATGCATTTGGTTGTATCAAGGTTGTTTATAATATTTACATCTACAAAGAGCTTATTAAGTATAGGGTGTAGCAATTATCATATGCATCTTTCTTACTTACGTTGCAGCATGTAAAAGTATCATGGAAATCAATCACTTAAAGAGAAAACACAATTTTATATCACCACAGTAATTTATTTTAATAGTTGAACATATTTTGGCTAATTTTAAGGACTAAGTGAGAGGATATCCTGCAACAGCTGAATAAATGGTTGTTGAGAAGGATTTGCAAAGGGAAAGTCAGTGGGCTAGTCAGTCTGCAGAAGGTGTCTGTTACTGGTATTTGTCTATCATAGAATTTGCTTTCCACTCGGCCCTCCTACCCTCCTCTTCTCTTCCTAACAGTTACTCCCTTCTGACTTACATCAGGGTGAGCAGCTGAAAAGAAGACAGAGATGTACACTGGGCTAAGGATGCACAAAAGAATCTAGTAGGTGCCAAAGGTGACTTAGTGGCAGAAACCATCTACCTCTTTAAGGTCCTTGTTACACATTGATTTTAGGCATCTCCTGGAGCTCTTAACCCCTGGATTGTCCACACCTTAACATCTGAAACTAGTTTTAAGCACACTTTAGGTGGCTTACATTTACACTGCTCCAGATGAGGTTTATCTCCGATCTATGTTGCCTAGCTCATGTCCCATTAAAGTGTGGCCACTCCCCACAGATGAGCTGCCCAAGTTGCAGTCCTCCAGCATCCCAGAATACAGTGTCCTCTTCCCTCACCCCCTTGTTCTGTGTGGAAGAACTTTCCATGCCCTGAACTCTACTGTTCAGGGGGGCAGTTCTAGCACCAAGCCAACTCCCCTCTAACCCCCAGGGGTTCAGCCCCATACAAACAGACAGCAAAGCGCATGGCAACTAGCCAGGTCACAGGGCATGAAGGGGTTGAGGAGTAGGGTCTGGCAGGGGTGGGGCGTGGGAACAAGATAGGGTGTCGGATCAGGTCCCTAAGAGCTGGGGCTTCCTTCCCAGGCCACGGGCAGTAGCTCACCCCAAAAATGCCTTCCCTCACTGCTCCAAGTTCCCAGCCACCCCAGGAAGCATGACCAGCACCCCCATACCCCAAACTCAAATCCCAGTTTATTAAAACATGAGACCTTCTTTATTTCCTCTTGATTCCTTTTAATTATTTTACTTGTTTTTTATTTTATCCTTAGGTAGCTGTCTTCTTTCATTTTACCACCCTTCCTCCACCCCCACCCCCACTTCCTTTCCACCTCCCTTTTCATTACCCAATCCCATCCCATTAACTCTCCACCTCCAGCTTCATGTTCCTACCCCTCCCCCATCTCTCATACCCCCTCACCTAGAGCAAGGATAGCAGTCTGTCCTGGCTCACCAACCCTATAGCAGCAACTCAACTGTAGCTCCTAGTCCAGCCCTCACTCACCAGTTCCCTAGTGGCAACTCACAGCTGTGTAGATGGGGGACAGTCAAAGAAGGTTTTTAGCCTTAAGGTGCAACTGCTTCAAACTTGAGCTAACATTAACACCAATCAACATCTGAGCAGCTCTAAGTGCAATGTGTAGCATGGCCCTAACTCCTTCTCCAGTTTGGTCTTTAAGTGGGATATTAATTTTCAGACACTCCCAGCTGAACAATTAGAACAAGCAAATATACAGGGGTTAGAAGCAAACTGTCCCTATTTACAGTCTACTTTAAGCAAGTACATTTTTCCTTGGTATTTGCTCTTTCTCTTGCTCTGTCAAATCCCCTCCCTCAAAACTCTGTAGTTTCCTAACCCTGCTTTGACAAGTCTTTAACTAAACACAACCCTGCCTGCTCTTTTGAGGAAGGAAAACTTCTTTGTGTGCAAGAAAAAAAAATCAAGAGGATTAAAAAGACAACGAACGCTATTAAAATGTTCTTTGGCATTTTTTTAGAAAAAGAACACTAAGAACAGTTGTTTTAGCTTAATAGAAACTCAATATTGACCTAGATGGATTATAACCATTTCAGTGCTTTTGGCGAAAGAAATTAAAATGACATCAGCAAGCCAATCCCCAGACTAGTAAGATGAGTCACATTTCAGTCTGTTTTCCCTTGATTAACATTTTTTACATTTATAGGGTTTGAATAAAATACAGACAACCACTGAGGGTGACTCACTGGCTAAATATTCTTGATTTCAGGAAAGGCCTGAAAAAAGTGAACTCCTTAAATACAGAAATCATTAACAGAGACATGTGAAATTCATAAAATGGATTTCTGAAAGTGAACACAGTATACAGTATCAGCTAGATGGGAATCAAAATAAATATGAACTACTGTAGCAAAACAGACTCACCCAACTAAAGATACTGAGGTAAAGTAGAAGAAAGCTTAGAGCTGGCTGTACTTTAAAGAAGCCCTACTGAGAGTGCAGGAGCAAAACCATCCCAATGCACAGGAAGACTATCAAGTATGGTAGAAAACCAGGTTGGCTTAGCAGGGAACTCTTCAGTAACCTAATCACAAAAAGAAAGCTTATAAGAAGTGGAAACTTTCACAAATAACTAGGGAAGAATATAAGAGCATTGCTAGTAAGGCTGTGTGAAGCTTCAGTCCCTGATTCAATTTGGCAGAGATTCAGCCTGATTCAGTGGCCAAACCTCCGAATTCAAATCAAATCAGGAGACCCTTTAAACTCTCTGAATCAAATCAGAACCTTCCGAATCGATTAGGAAAGATTCGGCAATTTGACGTAGACTCAGCTTTAAATGTTTTTTCTACGTACCTCAAGGTAACAGGCAGCTCAATGCTGCAATGGTGGTGTGGATGGAGCATCCCATACGAGTACAGGGGGCTCCCCAGTGCAGAAAGTTTCATTTGTACTATATTTTAGCAATTTGCCTATAAACATCTGCTGATAATGGTTCCAGTGTAAAACATCCTGATTTACTTTAAGGAGGAAACAAGCAGGTTTGGGGTTTTTTTTAATAAAGACTAAAAATGAGATTCAGACAAATTGGCTTCTTCTTTATGGGGACATATGCCAGGTAGCTTGCAAATATATCACTTACTGGCAAATAGAAACTTCAGACCTGTGGGCACAAGTTCCTACCGGATTTACTAATACTTATGAAAATACTTTGGCAGTAAAAGCAGATAACAGGGCTCTCCTCTAAAATAGAAAAAGTAATCCTATTCTAAGATTATTTTACAGAAAGTGTCATCGGAGATGTCTCATGTCATTTCACAGTACGTGATAAGGTGATTTTGCTGACACCTAAAATCTCAGGGAACACTTCTAAACACAATGTGTCAGCTGAAAAAAGTGACACGATCATGTTGTCTGAAAACAGAGACCGGTCAAAGCTGTACTGCTGAAGGAAAATATGAATTAAGTGTATTATCTCCTTCTTGATGTTTTTTCCCCACTCTCAATAGATTGTTATATTTATTTCAAAAGATGGCCCGTATCTTTCCAAAACAAAACAAAAAATGAGGTGAAGGATTAAGAAAAAGAAATACCAGTGAGTTTTGCCTACTCCACCGAAGTTTAAGAAATGATATACTGATGCAGACTAACACTGTAACTTCTTGTTTGTGGAGTTTCACTCCCTTGCCCATGTTGCTTGCATTGCTGGTCTTCGTTCTCTGAGTTAGCACAGACTAGACCAGACTGCTGTGTAGGCAGAGGATATGGTTTATCCTCACATGTTGATCACCATAGGTGAGGTGAGATTAGGGGAGGCATCATAATCTGTTACAGGTAAGGGGAACCAGAGCAAGTCAGAATCAGTTCCCTGGGTTGCTCCTAGGATTCCACTGCACATCTTTGCCCAGTTAGTTGTACAGTGTCACTCTTGCTCCGACAGGCAAGCACTATAACCTGTACCTTCTAAACAAAGCAATAAGAAGAGCTGATTTATCCACAGCCGATGTGACCTCTTTAGGCATAGACTACCTAACTCCATAAAAAGGGAAAGAGAGAGGAGAGAGGTGAATGCTGACTACCAAAATCAACAACAAAATTTACACTCACTAACTTCAGTGAGATTGCATCCAAGGCCTCATACTAGCATAGGCTCACAGAAACTCCACACATGGTGAAGGTTTAGGTCTGCATTCAACAGGCTGAGCAATAATGTAGTGAGTGAAGATAGTACTAAGTGGCATTCTCTAATTGTGTTGTGTGTTGCCATAATCAAGATTTCCCCCACCACCACCACAATTAAATGCATCTATTTAAAAAGAATAAGAAAGAGACATCTTAGGAAAATTACCATCTCAAAGTGTCTTTACTTTTAAAGTCACAGTTCCCAGAAATGTAAGGATGTGCTCTCACTGATTCAAGTATCGTCCAAGAGTGCAAGTCCCAACTTTGCCATTGCCCTATGATCGCAAGAAAGAAGAGCAGCAGCCTTTCCATAATTGCTCAGGAAACCCAAGTCATATAGTTAATACACAAACCTATGTTGTATCCTCAGTTTTTGCTACTGACATTGTGCAGCGCTATGAACTAGTCACTTACCTCCTCTGTGCTTCTATTTCCCCATAAAATCTACCTAGCATCTTGTGAGGCTTACTCCAGCATAACTACAGACTTCTTTGAGGTCTTTGGACAGAAGGCAATACAAAACTATGCAGTCATGTTACTAACTAATAAATGAGTGCGCAACACATGCTTAGTTTGCTGAGCCTAGAGAAAGCACTGACTTCTACTGACCAAGATGTGCTTTCTCCTCCCTTGTCATAAGGCCTGAACAGAGCTCCAGACCAATTCAGTCTCGGTCAGGAAAACAGAGTAAATTATCCACTGAAGAGATGCCATCTGCAGCAGCCTGGTCAGCACCTGGCCCTAGCGATGCTGAGTGAGGCAATCAGGGCAGCCAAACACCTGAAGCCACAGGCCCAGCATGCAGTACCATTGTCTAGGCAAAAACAGAAATTCTTGCTCCTTACCCTCCATGTACTTTCTTACCGGTCCTCTGGCTTTGACTTTGGCATCTCCTTTGTCTGGGATTTGCTTTTAACCCTGGTTTGGCTCCTGGACTGTCCTGTTTTGCTAGGGCTCCCAGCTTTGGCATACAATAGGAGAAATTCTTATCAAAGTTTCTGCGTACCCAAACTCCAGATTTGTAAGTCAAGCTGTAAATGTAGTTGACAATTCAGATGTAAATGGAAAATACTGTTCACTTTTCATGTATAATTATTTTTTTAAATCAGTGGTAAACATTCAGATATCCATGAACTGTGCATAAAAGCCAGAGCAGAGGACAAGTACAAATCCTTGAGTTACATGGTAGCACCTGAATTCGTGCTCTAGAATATTGGGAAAAAACCTTTTCCAAGCTACTAAAACTATTGAGTATGCAATGGCTTGAAAAAGAAACCAGCTAGAGTGCTGCTTAGCTAGAAAAGGATTCTTAAACCAGCCCTTCATTATTGATAAGTCCGCAAACTGTTTTTACATACTAGTGCTAAACTCCTGATTTTATCAGGCTCAGTGGTCTAACAAATGGACTTGAAGCCAGAAATTGCAATGTCTAATTCTCAATTTAATGATGATTGATGGCCTTTGGCAAATCATTTAGAGGGCAGTTGCGATTTGAATGGCACAACCCACCCAAAGGAATCGGGGAGGGGAAATGAGAAACTCATTTACATTGTTCACACAGAGTACCTAAACCTGGAGTCTGTGCATGCCAGGCTTATTTACCCCTCTATCAGTGTGACAGGGAATAGGCACTGCTTTGACTCACCCCCAAAATGCCAGTCAACTGAGCTAGCATAGGGAAATAACATATTTTGCTGCCTAGAAAGGGCACTGACAAAGTACTAGCCCTGAAGGCACAGTGAAGCAGGAAATGAATTGTGTTTCCAAGTGCCAATGCCTCATAAAGTTATGATCAAAGCCATGCAGCTCTTTCATGCTTGTGCAAAAAAGCACAAAACCTTGAAATTCAAGTTGAAATTGGTTGTACACCATAAACTCAGGAGCTTATATACAGACAGATAACCTAGGTACTTTTCAGAAGATTGTAAAGATTCCTGAACTCAGTGAGCCCAGCTACAATAAGGTACAATGCAAATAAGAATAGTATAATCTGGCCATATACATGTAATTCTCACATCAAGCTGATATTACTGTTTTCCAAAAGCTACTACACAAGGAAATCTAAAATTAGGCAAAAGTAAAAAACATGCAGATCACACTATAAAGGGTTCTCTGACTGTCCAAGTCTATTGCTTCCATTTGAAAGGTTTTTTTCTACTTCTGCTTCATCACTACTTGCTTTTTCTTTCCAGTAGTGAATTTACTGATCCCACAATAATGATCTATTCACCATTTCCTGCATTACTGAGCTTCTGTTCATGCAATTTGGCAAGTTCAGAAATATACACAGACTGGGTGGAGCTGTTTTTCACTGGTAGCTGAGTAAGACAAGAAGCTCCCCTACAACAAGTTTTTCAGTTACAGCCTCCTTCCATTTCAACTGTAATTAATCAAAAAGATTCTGAAAAAAAATTGCTTTTTTGTCAGTCTTCTACCATTTTTTCCTGATACTCCAATGAATAATATATAATTAAGATACTAGGAAATGTAATACCAACATGATTTTATCCTTGCTGTTTAATGGTGGTGGGTAAACATTTTGCTGAATTGCCATCGCGCAAAAAAGATGCAACATGTTTTCAGCCAGACTGTTCAACGAGCATACACATTTTGTTCACATACTCCTTTTCACATACAAAATGTGGATTAGCTGTGCCTGAGGTCACCTACTTGACATACACAGATATGGATATTCATAGAGTTGGGCTCTACTTTTCTGAGGTCTGAAGCAATACAGTCAATGTCACTTGCAAATTTTCCCCCTCTGAATAATTTCCTCCCTTTCTAAAATCAAAAGGATTTGCTGTTAGTGAAAATGAGAAATGTATGGCATGTATCTAAAACAGTAAGCAAATGTGACACCTGGCATACTTCATCCTGTCATTAAGCCATGCAACTGTATTGTGTTGTATTCAAAATCTCCGGTATGAAAACAAACAAAAACATTTCTTAAAATTTGTAGAATAACTGACTGGAATTTTTAAAATATTATTTTATGAACACTTCCATCATGTGTCCAACTTGCTTTTACCGTACCTATTTGTCAATCACTCTCAAAGACTAATCTTTGCTTTCATATTTCTCATATACATGATGGCCCTGACCTTACAGCCAGTTTTCCTTCCATTTGCTAGTCATTGGTTATGGCCTTAAAATATCTTTTCTAAGAAGAATAATTTATCCAAGGGTGCATTGGCTTGTTAAAACTTGTTAACTCATGATAAGTGCCTTCTGAGTCCCCATAAACAGGGGTGTATGGTTGCCATTGGGAAAACAGCAGTGACACAAATTCATGCCACTGCTTTTTGCCCCGGCATATGCCCCTGCATGTGGGGTTAGTATGGAGGAAAATGCTCCATGTGCGGTAGGGGAGGCTGGGACAGCCTTACCTGGGGTCCTGGTTACCCCCCAGGGGAGCAACAGCAGCAAATTGGCAGCAGGGAGCCTGGCCAGCAGCCAGAATGTGGCTCTGGCCAGATAGGCTCCCAGTCTAGTAATGCACAGTCCTGCTGCATGCACCACGCTGTGAGTTTTTAGGGGGTGTTTTTCTGTGATGGTTTCTTTTGACACTGGGATTTCCTGGTGTCAAAAAAACCCATCACTGCAAATTTGGCTGTCGCAAAAGGGTACATGGCACTGCACACAGTTTGTAGCACCACAAACTGGATGTGTGCACTTATCTGGACGCACCCTGAGTGTCTCAAAGTTATGCCACTTCAAGTGAGAGTTAACTCTGAGATGCCCTACCCAGCTCATGTTAGCATAGCTTCAGTCTGTTGCATGGAGGCAAATCTGCAATTCTCCACCACCACAGGATGCACTGCTTTCTACCACCCCTTCCTGCAACTCCTGTTCCAAAAACCAACTTTCCACCCTCCTGAACTCCAGGAGTAGGCAAAGCCCTGCCAATGCTCCCACCCACTCCCAGCCCAGAGCAGGGATAAAGCCCAGGTGTCCTGGCTCCTAGCCACACCCGTATTTGCCACTCCTCTAGTGGCAAATCAAAGCTGTGCAGGCAAGAAATAGTATTAATCCTTAACATGCGACTACTCATGGCACATTCTAGCTTTACACCTTGTAACATTCTCCAGATTTAGAATGGGCTACGTGTAATGTGCAACTTCGCCCAGAGGTAAGTCAGTAGGAGGAGTTTTATTTAACTGATGGAACTTCTCCCACTCATACTTGTTGAAGAGCTGCCTCTTTATATTTCCACTCATGCATGATAAAAGGAAACAGCTGTGTGACAGGCGATGCAAGAGTGAAAATGATCACGTTTGATTCCCCCTCAGCCCACATGCTGTTTCTTCAAAAGCCTGTACTGAATCCAGTGACAAAGTATCTATGCAACTGCAACTAGACCACAGAAGACATGGTTTGGAGCCAGTGCAAACCTACCTGCATTCATCCTCCAAGAGACCGTTGTCTTTCCAAGCCAGACCAACTATTATGCCTCCTGACAGTTTGTAAAAAAGGTTATCATACAACTATGGGAGATGCAGGACACCACAAAACAGAGAAAATGGCCAGTATAATGAATCATAAATAATTCATACTTCTGAATTTTAATGAATAGTTTCATCCCCAAGCAGTCTTCAAGGCCTCTGTATCATAGCTGCTGCTGAGAATCTTCCTACCCACGTCAAAGCAGACTCCCTAATATTATTGCTCCTTGGAAAGGAATCAGTATTATATAAGATCCCATATGAGAGTATTGTTACGTGTTACATTTGGCACATTTTCTATTTAGATTGTAGTAAACTTAAATATGACTTAGAAAGTTTTTAAAGTAGTCACACATTAATGCTTATTAGGATCTAAGTATAGACCTAAATATACATCTATAAACATAGATCATATAGATCTAAATATAAATTGTAGTATCTCATCCGAGTCTGGAAGCAGTCCCAGTGCAATCCCAGAGCTGACACCAAAAATTAGTGCAGTAAGAAGGCTGGAAGCTAGACAACCAGCTATATATTAGGCTCCCACCCCCCATTCATACCCAGCACCAGAACTACTGCAAGGCTTTAGTGTGGTGTGGGGTCTGGAAGAGACCCGAACAATGCAAGGGAGCCAGTCCAAGGCTCCTGTGCTGTGATGGCTGCATGTGATCAAGCCAGGAAACAATCCCAGAACCTGCACAGCCAGGGAGCCAGTTCAAGGTTTCAGTGTGATGCAGAGGTTGGGAACCAGGGAAGGCAGCCAGCTCCATTGCATGGGGCTGGGAAGGGACATGGAGATCTTTCTCCACTGAGGAGGAGGCTCTTCTCAGCCAAACTGGCTGACCTGCTCCACGAGGCTTTAAACTAAGCCTGCCAGGGGACAGGGAATCACCGTCCCTGCTGGCCCGCTGAGCAACCC
>NW_017728949.1:29787204-29789043 GCF_001723895.1 Crocodylus porosus | reverse complement strand
GCCACAGCTGGAGTACTGCATCCAGTTTTGGGCTCCACAATTCAAAAAGGATGTGGAGAAGCTTGAGAGAGTGCAGGGAAGAGCCATACGCATGATCAGAGGTCAGGAAAGAAGACCTTATGATGAAAGGCTGAGACCCATGGGACATTTCAGCCTAGAAAAGCACAAGCTCAGGGGCGATCTAGTGGCCACCTATAAGTTGTCAGGGGTGTTCACCAGGGTCTGGGGGAACGTCTGTTAACCAGAGTGCCCCAAGGGATGACAAGATCGAACGGTCACAAACTCCGCCACGACCAATTCTGGCTGGACATAAGGAAGAACTTCTTCACTGTCTGAGCCCCCAAGATTTGGAATACCTCCACTGCCACCGGAGGTGGTTAACACACCCACTTTGAACAACTTCAAGACACATTTGGGTGCTTATCTTGCTGGGATCCTATGATCCCTGCTGACTTCCTGCCCCTGGGGCAGGGGGCTGGACTCAATGATCCTCCGGGATCCCTTCCAGCCCGAATGTTTATGAAACTATGAATCACACATAGTTATCTAGCAAAAAAATTACCTATTAAAACTCAAACACAAATTTGATTTAAAATTGTTTAAATATACTGAACTAACTAATGCATTCATGTATTGCAGTAGTTGTGGTATAAGAGGCAGTCTACTACTATGAAAGACTGAAAAATATGTGTGGGATAATTAGCACTGACTGACAGCAAAGCCAAAAATAAAGAAAATAAGCTGACAAATTCTGATTAAATAGTGAAACTAATCTCTACACTGGAGCTAACAACTAAGCCTAGATTTACAGACTTTCTAATAACATAATATTTTCTCAAAGAGTCAAAACAATTTTTAAAGTATTTTTAAGTCTCATTGACGAGTTAGCTCAAATATACACAGATTGTCAAAGAACTGATTAGGGCAGACTCTTGGCAGGGAGGGAAGAGGTGGAGAAATTCAGCATTTTCAGACTGTGCCTCCAGTTTCAGGATTTTAATAAGCCCAGAGTTCAAATGAGCTGATATAGTCAGGTTCAGCTGTTGCAGTCTACACATTAATATAAGATCAAAAATGGTGAGATCCAAAGACCACCAAAAATTGTGTGGGAGTGTTTTGTTGACTTCAGTGGCTTTGGATGATTTCCCAAACACCTGAAACAAACCAAATAAAATGAAGCAAGTTTCAAATAAAAAAACTATGCCGAACCAGCATACTACCCTATGACTACCATTTAGAACGTCCATGCAGAGCAAACTTTTTGGAGGTGGGGGGGTTACAAGCAGGCCAAACCTTAAAATCAGAAACAGGATGAGGAACATATAAAAAGGCATTGTAAAGTTCCACATGTGCAGTGAACTCTCTGAGCTCACCAGTTGTCAGCATAGGCTCTGGCCCAAGCTACTGAGTTTGTGCTGTTCTGGAGCCCAGAGGGCAAATGCCACCAGCACGCATCCCCTCTTTTCCCCTGCCACTGAATTTAGGACAAAAGAAAGGAAAAACAGCAGCAGCATTCACCTCCTTGGCTCCAGAGCCACATGAAAGTAACTTGTGCTAATGACAGGCCATTCACACAGGCTTCATTGGCCTCAGCTTGCCCACAGCCCATTAGCTGAGCACCACTGATCTAGGTCAATCAAACCTATTTTATTCAAAATTTTATTCATGCTTGATGCAGAGACAAATCTAAACAAAAATCTTGCAATCAAAACATCAAGTCCAGACTTAAACTTTGTATAACTATAATGGTCATAACTAAACATGAGATCCAAACGCTCCCAAATTCAGAGGTTTAAACAAGTCAAAATGTGACTCAAGCAATCTCAGAGTTCAAAACAC
>NW_017728949.1:29785884-29787104 GCF_001723895.1 Crocodylus porosus | reverse complement strand
GCAGTGAACTCTCTGAGCTCACCAGTTGTCAGCATAGGCTCTGGCCCAAGCTACTGAGTTTGTGCTGTTCTGGAGCCCAGAGGGCAAATGCCACCAGCACGCATCCCCTCTTTTCCCCTGCCACTGAATTTAGGACAAAAGAAAGGAAAAACAGCAGCAGCATTCACCTCCTTGGCTCCAGAGCCACATGAAAGTAACTTGTGCTAATGACAGGCCATTCACACAGGCTTCATTGGCCTCAGCTTGCCCACAGCCCATTAGCTGAGCACCACTGATCTAGGTCAATCAAACCTATTTTATTCAAAATTTTATTCATGCTTGATGCAGAGACAAATCTAAACAAAAATCTTGCAATCAAAACATCAAGTCCAGACTTAAACTTTGTATAACTATAATGGTCATAACTAAACATGAGATCCAAACGCTCCCAAATTCAGAGGTTTAAACAAGTCAAAATGTGACTCAAGCAATCTCAGAGTTCAAAACACTTAAATTTGGAGTGTGAGTCTAAACCATTAGCAAAAGATAAGTTTGAGCTGCAAAGTGAAAAATATCCATCCTCCACTGGTATAAGTTCCTCTTCTGTGAAAAGAAGGAAAAAAAAGGATTTGCAAATGGAAGTGTCTGGCTGTTACAATACTGTGAATCTTATTGTACTTACATGATCCTTCATATTTCTTTGGTAGCTTTTTCTCTAAGAACTCAAAGATCAGTTGCACTGTCATTCATTTTACCAATCAAATGATCATTAGCAGGACCCTTAGCCATTTCCTTTCACCAACCTTTATCACACGTTGCTTTTTGATCTATGTAAAAGTGCTCTTATGAAACACCAACAACAGACTGGCTACATTTTGGTTGTGCTGAGCAGCTGATCAGTAGCCGGAAATAGCTGAGAGAATATTTACTGCGGTGTCTGTACAGTTCCTGACACAAAACATCTACACTCTAAGGCTACCTCTTCCCTAGAGGCTTTTCCTAGTATAGTAATGTTGATGAGAGGGTCTGCTTTTTCTGACATTTCTATACCAACAGAAGCCCTATGATAGATGCAGTTATATCAGGATAAAAAATGCTTTTGCCACTGTAACTTATTTTATTCAGAGAACTGTTAAATCTATAATAGAAAACTTTCTATGATGTAGACAAGGCCTAAACTAACAACACAAAGATAGCAAATAAATAATAATAATCAGAATAATTTTATTTATTAAAATGCA
>NW_017728949.1:29781815-29785499 GCF_001723895.1 Crocodylus porosus | reverse complement strand
GTAAACAACAAAAATACAATTGAATCAAATTATTTTTTCTTGCAGAGTGGGAAAAGGATAGATTCTTTTTCTAATTCTGTTTCTAAATCCTGAAGAGTCATCTGATGCAATTGGAATAGTGACCATGAGGAGATTGGTCAGATCCACAAATACACAAAATCACACAGAGGGAAGATATGAACAGCAAATACCATATTTTCTTGCATATATCATGCCCTAGAAATTAGTACATGGCTTGTTTTTGAAAGGCAGAAGGAGTTTGAAAAGATCTTTTCATGTAGTGGCAGCAACTAGGGAGATGAGCCTGCTCGTTGTGCTGCTTCCTGTGAGTGGCATAAAAAATTTTACTTTTCCATTTGCCATAACCAGCAGCTCTTCTTTCTTGCACTTGATGTACGCTTCCGTTTCCAGCAGCTGGTTTTTGAGAAAAAAATTGTATGTGAGAAAATATGGAACTCAAACAACAGTAATGCAAAATAAGTCACAAGCAATCCAGAGGATTAGACCTGTTTGATAGAGCATTTCTTAAATACTTCTGATTTATTAATCTGCAAAAATTCTAAATGCATTTATTTATACCATTTTTAGGTAGAAAACAACTGTGCTTACTTCAGTTATATCAATGATACACATGCATATAAATCAAGACCATCATGTTAGTCCATTCAAACATGAACAGCAAAATCACAGATACAATTTATTCAAGTAAACAATTACACCTACATTAAATGCCAATGTTTTAGTTAAGATCACTTCATGCTAATATTTCTTGCTTACCTTCACATGAAATAAATATTACTGTACAACTAGCTAAAGCAATTTTGATTCAGATGTTTTGTTACCAATCATTCTAAAAAGAAAACTGCTTTAAAATACTAAGATTGCCTCTAATCTTCTTCCCTATGCTTTCTCTTTAGACAGTACAGAATAAAGTATACTCTTACATGTAAGATACTCTATACACTGCTTAATTACTTCCACACTCAGAGTTTTTAATCCATTCTGTTGATGGATGACTTCAGCTGTTTAACTTTTCAATCCAACTGCAAGGGGTTTTAACTAAGAAAATACATGTGCAGTTTCTAGCCAACTAGACATTAATCAAATAAAAGACAGAACTGTGGAGGAGTTGAAGTATTTTGAGAGGGGAGGAGACCGCAAAACTGACTGGAAAGTATATTAGAATTTTTCCTAAGCTATTGATTGTCTTTAAAGAGATTTTTTTTTAAATCAACCAAGAAAAACATAACATTTATTGTCTTAACCATTATGATTTCTTAAATCAGAGCTTTTGGGGGAGTCTTTCTGTTTAGGTGTTCATAGTTAAGAAAATAAATGCCAGAACCATAAAATAAAGGTTTAGGCAGGACTTAATTTTGCTATCTGCTATGTCTTGAATTATGTAGTGCTATTATTCATCCATAACTTTCTCATGCCCTTAATAATAATCGCTATAAAGGTTAGTTCAACTCTTCATTCTTTTACGTGTGGAAAAAATAAGCACAGATTTACTAGCCAAATTCACACCCACTTAAAATCTAGGCAGCCCAGTGACTTCAAAGATTTTGCACAAGATATATATAATTCACTCTGAAATTCAACTCTCTTTGCTGTCACTTTTATTGAACATAATTGTATTTTTCTTTAGAACATAGATCAGTATAAACTGTTTTGGTTAAGCCTACATATAACCATTAAATATGGACAGCCAGTAATATCCGGAATATTAAAAGGATTCAGAACATTTCTTCTGCAATTCAGTATGGCACTTTACACAGAGCTAGATTGTAGCTTTGAAATCTGACCTGCTTAAGGGTCATTCATTCATTGCTTGGTCATTCAAGAGAATGAAATCACTCCTCTCACTCAATTGATCAATTTGATATATTAATTTCAGCATAAACTCTGCTATTGAGAATCATTTTTTTTGCAATGATATGGATTAATAGTTTTCACTGAGGAGAAATAGTTGCATCTGTCATCATTTATGTTCCTACCAAATAAGTCTGGTATTTCATAGTGGTTACCTTTACTCCACAGCTATGTCCAAGTGAAGGAATCAAAGAAGAAATGGATCTGAGATGCAAAAATACATTTTGAGTTGTTTCAGAATTATCTGGAAGTCTCCCCATGGCATGGTAGGGCAGACTTTATAAAATGGTAACTTTGTAATAGAAGTGTTTTGAGAAAAGAGAAAGGGAAAGAAGAGAGAGAGAGAGAGAGAGAGATTGTTTTGGGAGATGGAAGAAACAAGATGTAAGGCCAGGGGTGGGCAAAATATGGCCCGTGGGCTGAAGCCGGCCCACCAGGCAATTTTATCTGACCTGCAGGTGCCCACCAAGTAAATGTAACCCACCCAGCCCTTCTGCCCATGAGGGTGGGAGTGAGGCACCCACTTATACACCATCTGTCCCCATCCCCCTCCAACATACCCTATTGTGGCTTGTGTGCGGAAGGGCCCAGCCCAGCCAGCATGGAGCTTCCAGGCAGGCCTGCTGCTGCCACTCCTGCAGCCGCCACCAACCTGCTCAGCTTCCCTGATGTCCTGCTTGCTCCAGGCACCAGGTAGGGAAGTGGCAGAGCAAGGGCGGGGGAGGCTGCAGCTGCGTGGGAGTGAGGACCATGGGGCTGGGGCTGGTGGCAGTGCAGAGCCCACATCCAGGAAGGTGGCAAGGATGCAGAGGTCGGGTGGGCATGGTATGGGTGTAAGGAAGGGTGGGGAGTGGGGGGGGACTCCACACACACTCCACCCCATGACAGACAGCCCCTCCCACTCACAGCAGCAGCAGACAGGGGCACTCATACCTGGTGCAGGTGCTGCTGCCCAGCAGCTCACGGCTCCAGCCAACACTGCAAAACACTCCGGGCAAGGAGCACAGCCTTGCCTCTATTGTGCGGGATTCCCCATAGCACACGTGCAGCTCCCACACATGCACTGCCAGAGGAAGCCCCACACCATGGAGCCAGCTGCCTTCACCGCTTCTTGCCATACAGGCCCTGGGACTCTGTGAAGAAGCAGGGACCATGGCTTCCCTCTATTTCTGGTGGAGTACCAGGACCCACATGGCAGGGAGCTGTGAAAGCAGCCAAGCACAAAACAGTGAAATTGAAATGAAATGGAGGGCTTCAAAGCAGCCTCAAAATGAAATGAGGGGAGTCAAAATGTTTCAAAAGTTTCAAAACATTTCAAGTTTCAAAGCTGAAACTGGGCTTGCTTGCATGGAAACAGGGAAGAGTGGGGAAGCTCAGTTAGCTCTGATACTAACTGTGTAGCTGACTACTGACTGTGATCCTTATCTGAGGTTCCTTCCAATCCCAGTGCTCTTGGGAAGGGATGGAAAAACAGCATAAAAAGCACCATTGTTTGAACTGAGCTGCTTTCTGCCTTGGGGTCAGTTACTGAGCTGTCATCCAGCAGCTCAGCAGCATCAGACAACAAAGGCTACCATTCATTTCCTACTTGCTAGCCTAGCAAGTGGGATTCCTCAATACCTTTTACTTTCTATATTCTTTTATTTTATTATTGTAGTCATTGATGCCTTTCAGTTTATTCCTTCCCCAAAATCCTCTTTTTGTTTTTATTAATCTTTGAATCTTTGATTCTTTTCAAATCTGTGCTCTCTCTCACAGTGTAAATTCCATTTGCTGTGCAGAGAAGCACAGCATATATTGCATATTATAATA
>NW_017728949.1:29775381-29777787 GCF_001723895.1 Crocodylus porosus | reverse complement strand
GAGGAACAGGCTGGGATGGGGGGAGGCAGGGGGATGTAGCAGGTAAAAGTGCAGAGGTGCCTGGGGAGTCAGATGTCCAGCAGGTTGTAGTGTGTCAGAATTCCAATGTCTATAGAGTCCATGAGCTTCTATACCTAGGAGGTTGATGAAGTGCAGTTTATAGGCTCGTCTGTGAGGGTGAGAAGCAGCTCCCCCTCTCCATACGACCCCTAGAGGGGCAGCCTGGCCCCTTGATGGCCACAGCCTCCTGCCCCTCTGGGCAGTATAGTAGCAGTGGCTGGGTCCTGGGGGCACCTCTGCACATCTTTCCCCAAGCACACACAGGCCAGGCTGGGCAGGAGCCCTGGGAACATCGGGAGAGGCAGCGTGATCAGGGCAGGGCACATAGGAGTGCACCTAGGGCCTAGCCAATGTCCCCACACTGCCCAGAGGGGTGGGAGGCCATGGCCATCAAGGGGCCAGGCCACCCCTCTGCTGGTGCCCACCACATAAGCCTCATCCCCTGAGGGGCTGCCAGGAGCAAGGAACTGATTCCAGTCTCAGGCTGGGTGGCTGCTGCCTCTTCCTATGTTCCCAGAGCTCCTGCCTTGCCCAACCCCTGCATGATTGGGGGAGGGGCCAAACTCCCAGTGAACCCCAATCATGAAGGGATGTTCAGCTTTGTGGTTATATCATTCAGGCTCACTCAGAGATGAAGATTGCCTCCACTCCTACTGTTAACAGAGTATACCCAATCTCGATGTTGACAGTTAAAGTCTCCCACATATGAGGTCATCTGATCATAAATAGGCAAGGATGTGTTTGACAGCATGAGAGGGTGGCTTATAATGTTGACAATTATTATGCCATTGACTTGGACAGCACTTCATTCTATTGCACTCTGAGGTGTTATATACCCTGGTAGTGTATGGCAGGTCATTTCTGATGAAGATAGCAAGGCCATGGAACCTGCTGGTTACAGAGTCTGCAAAGCTGTAGCCTCACCGCTTCATTTTCCACAGCTTTCTTGTAGAAGGACTGCATATGGTTTCATTTCCCTGGTGATGCATTCCAGCACTGATTGCTTGAGCAAGGTAAACGTCAGATTGAAGAACAGTCAAGCTTTTCTCTTGTAGATAGGAGAGCTTGCTCTGGGTCATCCTGTAGTTAGTATATCAAAAATGGAAAGTATAATGTGTTGAAACTGGAAGAATTGAAAGTCCAATTGCCTTGGTAGCAACTTTTAGTTTTGTTTTACAACTATTCACAGGAGGAACCATGAGAAGGTGGTAACTATTGCCCCCATATATATGACCCGAAGAAGCCACGTACCTTCCCTTCTGAACAATGGAACATTCAGACAAACCCCAATCTTGCCTGGTGGAAGGGCGACCCAAGTAAAATACCTATAAGAAGAATATTTGTCAAGTTTCCATCATCCCAGCAAAGACACTTACTCATTAGTATTAACAATATGATTTTTCAGCCCACACCATACAGACCAGCTCCAAGATGGAACTTCCAGAATGAAGACTGGCAGAAATATCAAAGGCTGACCAATAAGAGAGCAAACCAACTACAGGGTCCATCAAAAACCAACACTCATCAAGGCTACAAAAGATTTACAAACTGCCTAATTGAAATAGCCAAATTGTGTATACCTAGAGCTGGGTGGGCAATTATTTGGGACAGAGGACCACTTAGGCATACCTGCAGACCAATCCCATCCACCTGGCTAAGCATGCCCTGCCTGTGTGGGTCCATGAAGACCCCACTCACCCACTCCATCAAGCACCCCCAGCAGTGGGTGCTGCGCAGACAGGCCAGAGAGCCTGCACAGCAAGGCTAGATCTCGTGGCAGAAGAAACACTAGCAGTGGCAGCCAGAAGGAGACACAACTGCTGCCAGGGCTACAGGGAAGCAGAGTCCAGCCACCATGCTGCCTTAGCCCTACTGCTCACCTGGGGGTGGCAGGAACAGCTGCACATGCCACGGCCTGGACTACCATCCCCCCCCGCCATGCCTGGGCCAGGTGCACATGCCTACCCCCTAACCTATGTGCTATAGAAGCCATTATATGCCATGCTGCAATGAGCCATCTAACCAGCGTTAGCATTATCAAGCAATGCAATGACCCTAAGACTGTAACAACTACAGAACATCTGGCTACCACATTGAACAACATCAAAAAGAAGGACTGGATATGACTCACTCAACCAGACAAGCATGAAGCACCATTAACCACCCTCCAGGTAAAGGCACCAAAAAAATGACATTTTTCCGTATCAGCAAACTCCATCATGAAAACACTGTGCAACAACTGCAAGTACAGTAACCCAACCAAGCAACACAGGAATGATTAGATAGCTGATTCACAAAAAGCTTAAATCACCCTACACCAACCTGAATTTAACCACCCCCATCTCT
>NW_017728949.1:29761849-29771949 GCF_001723895.1 Crocodylus porosus | reverse complement strand
TCACCTTGCTGGGGTCGTTTGACCCCAGTACTTTTTCCTGCCATGGCAGGGGGTCGGACTTGATGATCTGCTCAGGTCCCTTCTGACCCTACCAACTATGAAACACCTTAAATCAGAAGGAGCAGCCCCATGCTGGCAGGCTGACCCCAGGGCCCCCTGCCAGCCGGAGCTGCTCCACCCTAACTCAATGTCCTGTGATCCTACATGCATATGTAGATGCATGCCCAGCAACAATAACCTCCAGAGCTTATTGCTGTGCATTAACAGGCACATGTAGATGTGCCCACTGAAAAGGACCAAGAGCCGGAGCTACCTCAAGTTTATTCACTCAAATAGCTCTGTAGCTAATGCATTATCACAGACTTACCCCATGTTAATAAACATGAATTTTTAAAATATGGCCTCCATTTCCAACGCCCTTCTGAGGAACAATTATTTCAGTTTTAAAAGATGAATCACAAAACTGTTCAAGCTCATCTCAAAATCACCTGGCAACAAATTCAAACTATTAGACACACCTTCCATTTCCTAGAAGTCAGTATACATACCATGGGGTTTTCAAACCAAAGTAGCTAATAAAGCAGCAAACAACAGGAAAACGCTCTTAAGATAATTTTTCTTCTTCGTCATCTGAAATGGCACCAGAATCCAACACCAGCTGCTCTAAATAGGAATCCACTAAAATCATAAAACAATCATATAATAAACTCATCAACTGTTGTAGCCAGGACAAGGAAAAGCCTCCCCTTTACACTTGAGTCTCATAATTAGTGACAGCAAAATATACTGAAACTGACATATACTGACAACCCTCTGTATGGCAACCTCATTCATCAAAGTTTACTCAAGCGTATTGCCCATTTGAGATCTAAATCTGGATTACTGTGTGTGGAAAAAGAATAAATGTGCTTGTTCTGAATCTGTTATTATTTCATAAAGAATTGGAATTTAACCTATAGGAATTGGGAACTAAGGACCTTTTTCTGCTCTCCAGTGTAAATCAGGAGTCAAAAAAGACAAAGATTTCACCAAGCCCACTGACCCATGAGGTCTAAACGTAGTTAAGGACACACCAGATTCTGCAGTAAACAGCACACACAGTAGTGATATAGCTGCCATTACATCCAGCCACTTGTGACTTCCCAGCTGGAGTAATCAGCTGCAAGACAGGTTACTGAAACCCTGAAGATACTGTGGTGAACAGAGAACAAATAAGGAGAACCGACCTATGGATTCCTTGAACTCTGGGCAACCCACTTGAAATGGATTGTGAAGCCCATTTCTTGATGATAAGAAAATAACTCTGGATTTCCACTACCAAGTCATCTAAAAAATTTTTCTCTCACATCCCTTACTGTTTTTAGCTCTGACCATAATGCTTTACCCTTGAAAGGCAGAGGGAAAGGACAACTATTGCCTTGCAATTTACATGCCATTTGCTACACACAGTTCTATGTTCAACAGGCACAATATAATTACAGAGGTCTAGCATGGTTATTAGCATCATCTAAAATGAAACAATGTTGAAAAATCTGAGCATCATATTCAGTATACATCCTTTGAACTACAACGCTGGAATTCTTTGCTTTAGAAATACTATAATTGTGGTGATACTTTTGATAATTGTTGCCATTCGTGTGCATCTAACAAGCAGTTCTGTCATTCCAAACTAAAGCTAACCTTTCCTTTCCAGATGATTCACTGCCAGTCATCAAGTTTTCCATTGTATAATACATAGATTTCTCTGCCTAGTATAGAAAGAGTTATACTTCTGCCTGTTCTGTTTAAAAAAATACTAGAAACAATGAAGATTTTCAACTATTTAAAGGATTCCTGTTAAAATGAAAATTACAGGCCTGATTCATCATTGCATTATCCCAATTTTATGCCAGTGTAACTCTAAAGAAAGCGGAAGTGATAAATCATCTTGTTTTACCTCCTAGTCGTAATCCAAATTTGTATATTGAAACCTAATACTTTTGGGTACCTGTTAGTTTCTGATATTCATCACCTAACAAAAAGTTGGTTTATTTAGGTTTCCAACATTACAATGAAATTTCAAATGTGTGAGTAAAGAGACTAATTTCCTTTGAAATTTTATAAAACAAAGTTAATAAATAAAACATAACGTAACCCAGCTGGCACGCGGCTGGTACACTCCCTTTGACTGAAGGGATGTCAGGAGGTGTGTGTGTGCGCCATAGGAGCGTGACTACTTAGCCTAAGCCAATTAGCTGTCCTCCCCTACACAGCAGAGCAGAGACTGTGGTCACCCAGTAGAACTTAACTATTTACAGAACCAATACAACTTATTGAACATGTACATATATCCAAGAACTATTTACAAATATATATTACTAAGGCAGTAAACCTTATTACTCATCTATACAGGCAGAAGCAAGTAGATATGACAGACAGAAGCACTTTATCAATGTAAACCTTGACTCCCAGTGGTCTTCTTATTAGGTTATAGCCCCTACACTTCCAGGCCTTGCGTGCCACAGTCAGGGGAACAAACAACAGCGGTACCGGGTTAAGCAGTGGTTCCCTGAATGGAACCCAGCGATAAACAAACAATGGTTAGAGCATATATCAACAAAGTGACAGCAATACAAACCCACACATAGGCATAGCAACTACCTGAATCCAAAATGATAATCACAAGACCCTGGACAGCATTTTGGCAGCTGACCAATTAGTAAACAGAACCAGGTAATACCTAAACTTCTTATAATACAATACTGAATCAAATAGATTCACAGTGAAAGATAAAACTTACGATCCACCCCGCATATGTGCCCAGGGCATCCTTAAACGTTTGTATAAACCTTAACAATTACAGCTGGAACCAACAATGGCACAGTAATTACTCCGCATGGAGGAGTAATACAAAGGGAAAACAGGTAACCCCTAAGGAACATCCCTAACCGCAACTAGTCCCCTCGACTAGCTGGGGTCCAGGGGGCATGAAACCTCCCCTGAATGCTGGGGCCCCTCCTCCCCTATGGAGACCTTTGTCTCTCCCCTGTGGGGACCCTGATCTCCCTACCCAGGCACTCATGACTCCTCAGCCCTCCAGTGCGTCTTGGCTCATCTTTCTCACTGTGGGTGGGGATGGTTGAAGCTCTCACCTTGCAGGCGACTGCTGCTTTGTCCAGCTGCTGCTTGCAGTAGAAAGGCCCAAGATACCTTGTGCAGCTACCAGGGCCTACCCACTCTCCCGGACTTCCATGCACCTTCTGGTGCCCCAGACCCTCTACCACCTGTAGGGATGCAGGCCCGCAACACCTCGTGCAGCCAAAGGGGTTTCTTCTGCTCTCTCCAAGCCCCATACACTGATCTGTGCACTGTGGGATCTCTGCTGCTTGCAGGGTCAGGGGACCAATGTGGAGCCATGGGGGTTTCTTCAGCTGTCTCCAAGCCCTGTGCACCAATCTGTGCGCCATGGGGTCTCTGCTGCTCACAGGGTCAGGGACTCGCACTGCCTCATGCAGCCTCAGAGTCCCTCCAGCTCTTCCTTGGCCCCATGCACTGATCTATGTACCAAGGGATCCTGCAGGGTTGGGGATCTCCGCTGCCTTGTGCAGCCACCAAGGTCCCATCCATGCTCCAGACCTTCCATGCACTGACCCATGCATCAATGCCGCAGCGCCCTCCACAGTGGGGCAGGGACACAGCCACTTGGCTGCTTCCCGCTTGACAGAGGTGTCTTCAGGGCACTTCTGGGGCAAATGTTTCACCCTGCTGGTCAGCTCCACCAGCTCTTCTGCAGCCTTTCTCTATCGTTCCTCAGAGCTGCCTGTGTGCTTGGCACAGAGGCTTTTATCCCTTTTTGGGAGCTCCACACTGAATTGGAAACAGACCAGTGAGGAAACTCAATGAGTTAGTTCCTCCTCAGGCCCTCTCTTTCACCTCGCCCCTGGATCATGGCAGGGCAGCCTTTCTCCTGCCTTCCCCTGACTGGTGGGGAAGGGAAAAATGCCTCAGCCATTGGGGCCTGGGACATTTGGCCTCAAGCCAACAATCCGGGCTGCTGGTGAGCCCACTGGCCAGCCTGCCACGATAACTTTGGAGGCATGGGGTGATTCAAAGGATTGGTAATGAAATGCAATTTCTTTCACTTCTGTGCCACCCGTTCAAAATCAGTCCAGATCCATAGTGATTAAAAATCTGTATGGTAGGATAAGCATTACATGGTTTATATTCAATCTGTCACTGATTTCAAAAGAATACCTTGGAACAAGTGTCACTGTCACACAGACCACCATCACAGTTGGCCTTCTCTTTGTAGACATGCCGCTGAGAGTGAAGTATCCAGCATATAACTACTGGAGTGTGGTTCCTCCAGATCAGGAAGGGCCTGGGAATTTGATCTACAGCTCTCCATGCTATGCCTGTTCTTTAAACAGGTAAACTTCATTTTCCACAATGGTATCTAGTTTCTCACCTTTCACAAGCACTAATCCTTAAGTTTGGTGCTTAACCAGGTTGACAGCATGCCTTAAATTTTCATGCATTTAGGCTAAAAGCTGATGTAGAAGGTTGTCAATTTAGAATTCTCCACACATAACAATGGCAAAGTTTTACGCTTACTTTGTATATGGGTATCAGTTATCACACACGAAAGCAAAATATAATACCTATGGCCTATGCCAAAAAAACAAGGAACTGTTTTACTCTACTGGTTTTGCCTATGGCTTCCCAGCCTTACCAGCCACAAAACTCAGTATCTGAACTAGAAACAGAGGAATATTGTTAGATTTTCACATCCAAGGATGCCCAAAAGATGCAAGGCAACCACACAAGGCCCTAGCCACTACCCCCACACAGCTAATTAGCCCACCTGCTAATTAGCTGCAATGCTGTGCAGCTTTTTTTCAGAAGCAAGCAGGCTCATAGCTCTTGCAAACCATCTAAGACTGACTTGGACATAGAGACTTATCCCATCTTTCTCTGAGTTACAGCACCAGATGTGCTTAGTCCCAAACCAGAAGCAATGCAAACACAGTACTTACTCAGCATTGCTTTCTATTTGGGAGAAAGTGTAATATGTCTAAGTATTACATGGCTTTGCACCATAATTCCTCCAACTACATTGCTAGTGGCACTATGCCTTATGTGGCTCCCCTCATTATATCACCTATAACATAGCTCTGCAGATCACAAACATACTATGGCTCAGGTTATAAAACAGAATAGGATCAAGTCCTGTGATTTCATCTTAGGCTAGCGTTGATTGTTTTCCTTTCTCTCTGCCATATAAAAAGCAAAACACACCACTGAATACAAGGTTGCAGAAACACTGATACAAATCCCTTTTAATCACTTTCCTTTAGGTCTAGGTAAAGTTGTATGAAAAAAATAGGCGTGGCAAATTCCAGAGAAACTTCAAATAGATTAATTAAATTTATCATCCATGCTACTAATCCTTCCTTGCGGCCACATATTTTGAAGCTATATTTGAATACTGGAAAGTTCAGGCTGCTCACAAAGGTAAGCTATCACAGAGGCCTAATTTTTTTTAATTGAAAGTGACTCTGAGATGTACCCCTTTCATGTGCCCAGATACGTTTGCAGACTTACGTCAGAACCTAAGTCTGAAATGAACCCTTCAGATTTCTAGTTTATGAGAGCTGTCTTTCTAGTCTAGAGTGAGGTTCTGACAGCAAGATAGTCAAAGATAAAACTACCATTGGCTTCCATAGATCCAAAACTTCCCCCCCCCGGCCCCCCATATTCCACTCCAGTGAGACACCTTAAAGATTTTACAAGCAATAAGGTCCTATAAAGGGAGACTACCTGGAGATTTTAGAGCTGGGTAAGGGGGCAGCCTGGAATTTTAACAGGATGGAGAGGCATTTCCTAGACAGCTGAAGATGACAACACTATAGGAACACAGTCAAAAGGATATTTCTTTGTTAGATTTATATGTCCCACTTCCCAATAAAGGCCCAGGGTGCTTACAGTAAGAGACAAAATTACTGATAAAAGCAAAAAAAAAAAGAGAGAAGGTATATAACAAAAATGCCCTACAAAATACCCCAATTTAACCCTTTTTACTAAGTATCTGACCTGACAAAAAGGTCTTGCATCATTTTCAAAAGGCACCCAGGCTCATGGTCTGGCAGGCCACAAGGAAAATGGAGTTCAAGAGCTAAAGAGCTATTACCAAGAATGATCTCTCATGTTTTTCACCAAGCAAACTTGGCACGTGGATGGTAGTTGCAGGAGCCTGTTCATAGCTGACTTGATTCAGGTTCTGAACATAAGGTGGCCCCCTTGGTATGTAGGACCTAGGCCATTTGTGGAATTATGAATTCATATTTTATCTTACAAAGTTATAATATTACTACAAAGCTGCTACAGCAAAATATTGACACTGAAAATGTACGGAGGCAAATCATCTCCTGCAACCCATTTAACACAGAAGTTAGCCTGCTTTCCCTTAAATGGTGGTGTGAAAGACGCAGCATATTTTCTGAATCCAGTCAGCTTCCTCTGGCAGCTTAAGGCACAGCCTCTAGTTCTGATCAGGAAACAAAGATGATTCTGTGCTTCACACAACCGACATGACAACTTCTTTATTTCAGACAGATATATTTGTTACCTCCTCTTTTCCCAAACTACATTTAAATATGGTAGGAAGAGAATTTAATTGCATATAATTACTTGAGCTCAGACTAGGCCAACAGATCTTCTATATTGCTTCCCCTGAGGACTTCAAGCACCCCACCAATCTCCGAGGAAGTAGATAGGGCTGCAGGCCCAAAACATTCTTTTCCCTCCCCATTTATTCCCTTTTCATTGGCCACGTCTACACAAGACACTGATTCTGCAGGTGTTACTGCTCAGTAGCACTGACAAATGCCTTTTGTGATGCTACTGTGCAGTAGCCTAATACTACTGCTCAGTAGTGTTGCATCACGGTTTTTGCCAAGCAACGTTACTGGTCAGTAGTATTGGGCTACTGCACATTTAGCATGTTGTGTAGACACCATCATTAATAATCAAACAGTAGGACAAGAACAGGAACCGTTCCTGGAGAAGACTACTGCAAAGTGCTCAGCTGCGCTGGGAAGGCAGGGAACTCAGAAAAGGAAACACTACCTCCCTAGTTTTCATGAATACAGGCCTAGTTTTAATTCAATTTTAGGTCACTTAAAATTTTATCCAAATCAGTTTTTTCTAACATATAGATTCTATGATATTCATTCAGAATGTACTTGCTACTAGTAGGCCTTACTACCATCAGAAGTCCCACTGAAGTTAATGAAATCAACTTTTTGATTAGACATTTGTAACTGGCAATCTAGAGGTTTTTCCAGTTCTGTTTTTTTTCTGTAATCATCTGACCTATGACAAAAAGACAAATACTTACACCAAAACACGTTAAACTAGATATATGTTTTGATGTAAAACTGCCCTTTTGCACTGAATGGGAAACAAATTTCTGACTAGACATCATGGAATTTATTTTTTCTACAACAGTCTAGAAAACCCAAGATACTTTAATCTATTATAGTAATTATTGTTTTTGCATCCTGTTTCAAATAAAACACATTAAAACCATGATCCAGCAGACTTGTTTTGAGCTTTTTCTTTATAATATAGTCTCTACAATTGCCATCTTTATGACAAAAGGAGGCAAAGTCATGCCATTTAAAATATATGCGAACAGTGAAACTTCACAGTAGAAGACAAGGAAACAGAGTCCTTTTTAAAATTAGCTGCTCTAGGAAAGCCCTGGTGAATATCATCCAACACCCAAACTCCTACACAGCAGTTTCTGAGCTATTTTCAAAATACTTTGGAAACACAATATTGATATAACAGGTATCATGTTATGTGCAGGCGCACATAAAGCCATAAATTAGACAATATTTTAAACAAGCTGTCATCAACAGAAGAGTTATCAATCTTCACTAGAGTCTCAAACACATATCTCCTACGGTAAAACATTTTGTAGTGTTATATATATGTACTAAGTATACATGCATTTTCAGTGTGACTTTGCATTCAGGTAGATGCTGATGCTGATTTTTCCACATTTATATAAAAAAGCAGTAAATCCCAAGTAAAGACAACAAACCTACTGCTGCTCAGGAGAAAAGATTTCTCCCCTCGCAGTATTCTCAGGTGAAGAAAAATGAGTCTTACCAGCAAAGACTTCATGAACACAAAAACAAGCTTTTTGCTATAATCCTATATCTCTCTCCTAGACCTTGTTATAAAATAACTGTTTGCTTATTCATTCATCAATGCTGAATTTAATTCTAAACCAAGATTTTCCCACACTACCAAAATATTTGCTGACTCATTATCAGTAAAGAAATAAAATTTAAAATGAGTTATATATGGGAAAAACGATTACTTGCTGCCACTTCCAGCTGTTAGTAATCATTGACCTTTAAAGTATTAACATTTCTTTCTACAGTGATGAGGACATCATAACCACATGGCCCTTTTGAGGGTGATATGAAAAGGATATATATAATACATGTCCATTAAGTCTTACAAAGCATTAGCAATGTGAATTATAAATCTACCAATTAGCGTTCATGTCTCCAGCAGAGTTGTGGTGAACTACTCACAAAAGATTCCTAGGACTTCACATAGCCAATTGTCCAACTTGGCTCATGCTAAAGGAAAAGCCAAAAATTACAACGAACCACACCTTTGTCTTGAATAAATTTTAAGTTGCTTCACCCATGGGCAAAAAAAGGGCTGAAAGCTAAAGCCATATGCAGAGCAACATCCTACCATTGCTAAATAGAGCAACATCCTACCATCGGTAAATAAAATAATCTGTGTAGTCTACAAAAACCTAAGTTTTCCAGCTACAACTAGGTAACATTTATGCCATGCTGACCAGTTTTATCTAAAATATAGTTATCTCTGAATCTGCAGTAGTACCTTGCACTTCCTAATATGTACAATTAAATAGTGCCTTTCTGCCTGAAGTATCCCAAATTACACATGAAATTTATATGCAGCCCTGAAATGGTAAAAAAACCTCGTCTCTCCCATCTGCTGGAGGTGCTCTGCATCGTACCAAGTTGGGTTTTTATAGCCATATAAAGTTGTGCCAAACCAAAAATTTGTCAAAAAAATATTTAAAACAGACTTATTCACCTAAATACAAGAAAGTGATACAGTATTTAGAGTTAAATACAAAAAGCCTTACTTCTGTCATCTTTATCCTGACTATCTTCCACATGTTTATATAATACTCTTAAACCCATTTCATTGCAGCACTTTCCCAATTCCCTCTGCTGTTTACAACCCAGTTGCTTCAACAGGTTGGTTCTTGCTTTCTTCAGGCTTATGTCAGTGGAATTTGCAGTACACAGAGAAACCTGGGAGTCATAATTAATGTAGAAATGGCATGATTCTAAGGAACTCAACCTTGTGTTTATCTCATGACCTGCAGTGCAAACTCCACAATAATTAGAGCCCAAAACTCTCTTCTACTGCAGAATTTACCAGCATGGAAATTTTGGAACACAAAAGGCAGAATCCTGTTTCACTTCATGCATCCCAGTGACACTTACCAGCTATTTAACTTCCATTTTTGGCATTTACATAGTTTGCAATCCTGTTCCATGTGCAGGTGGATAGGTATGTGGTTCTGCATATACTTGATCTGAGCAAGTATATGCAGAGGGGGTGAGGAAAGGGGGGAGTTGGGTTTATTATTTTTATTTTTTGGTAAGCACAATTTTGTGACTTACAGTTGCCCAGATCAAGTATATGCAGAAACATATATATATATATAAATGGAAAATGTAACTATGTAGAGTTGCTCCTATGGGATCAGAGGACAATCATCTGAGCTCTTATTTGAAGTCTGCCAGTATTTTCATAATGCAAAGTTATGTTCTGAGAAGGCACTGCAGGATGAAAGCTTTAAGAAACAGAATTGCTTAACAAATTAGAACATAATGAGGAATGTAGATATATAGAATGCAATTAGCCCAGATGGAATTTGGCCAGGGCACTGAAATTAGCAATCTTACTCATTTTCAAAAGCATTGAACAAACCTTACACATTAATTATTTAACTTAAAGGTCATTAAACAACTAGGATCCAGTTTTCTACT
>NW_017728949.1:29756236-29760899 GCF_001723895.1 Crocodylus porosus | reverse complement strand
TGTGATTCTGGACTGTAAAACTCAGATACATTGGGGGCAGCAGAAAGAAGCAGCAAACAAACAGCCTATGCTGGCTACATGCCAGGAAGACCACTGCAGGCATATGGCTGAATTTTCCGAATCAAAAGTAAGGGTGTGTCCAGTTGTTTCTCAGTTTAATCTCTGCAGTTTAGACTCACCTGCAAAGACTGAACTGATTCAGCCTCAGGCTTTTTGACTGTCTGTACTTAGCCTTAAGGTTACGTGGGCATCTCTACAACAGAGATTCTGGTATAAGGGCATGGGGCTACCTGCTTCTCTTAGTATTTTGCCCACCTAACTTTTATGTTACTCAGAAGTTATGGAGTACAGTTCATGCAGAACATCTCTATGGAATTTGGCAATAACCATGGAGTAACAAATATTGTTCACTAGCCAAGATGGGGGGCACATATGCTCCTTCCCAACTTAAAACTTGTCCTTATTCTCTTGGGTATCGCTATGCACTCAAAACAAGGACAAAAAAATCTGAGCATTTTTTGTAAAGTCCTGTCTAATCTGCTTGCACCCAGACAGGTCAAGTATATGAAAGAGGCCAGAAATTTGGGATCAGACTTTTTTTTTGGTCTTGATTCCTGGGATACCGAAACACAAGCTTTGAAATGTCCCTGAAACCCAGATATGATACTGGATTTTAATAATACCTATAGAATACTGTTGAGTTATTACAGTTAGTCCTTCAAGTGTTATTTAAAATATTCTGAGAACAAAACTGTTAAGGACTAAACAACTCTTTGATGATTCCCTCCCACCACCACATCACAATGAAAAGTATGTAATGATGGGACATTAACAGCTTGGGGAAAACATCCACTCTTTACTGACTAAGCAACTGCTGCAAAATTCTGGTCTCTCAATAGGAATAGGAAATGGCTATATATCTGTTCAGAAGGAGGGAGAATAATTTTCATGGTAAGAGAAGAGGCAGCCCTGTGGTGCCGCCAGCTGCTATCTCCCCAAAGATAACGTCAAGGTTGCTGCCCCTCTTGCCCCTCCCTCACCCCCCAGTTATGCTACTGGGTAAGATCAGTACATTTCATACTCAGACTAACGCTACCTAGAACTCCAGTAGGCTTATCTCCCAGCATTATACCTCCTGACCATTTAGCACAGAGCATCTGTAGTATCTTCTGAGCTATGCAACACTACCCAGTTCCCCTACACAAAAAGTCACAAGGAAAAGACCTGGTTTTCACAAATATTCCTGAGTTTGATTTGGGGCTCCATATTATCTATGTTATTAGAGAATAAATGTACTCAAAGATATTGGCAGTTCAGCCCTTGGTATAAGGATAACAGGATAAGAGTAGAATATCTAAAAAATTCAAACAGCATGCAAGGAAATTCAACAGGTATTAACATGTACAGATGGGTCTGAGACATAATTTGGAACCATAAAAAAGTCATTGGATAGCCTTAATTATGAGATTTTAAAAGCTGTTAAATTTCAGGCTTATTTCATATAACTTATTTTACCTGCTCATTTGTTTCCAGTACCTCCCTGTATGCAGGCTGAGGCCTGTTATATTCCTGCTGTAGCCAGTACCGGCCCTCTGCCAGACAACAGGATGTGATTTTGCCAGGTTCTGTCTTTCTGTTCTAGCACCCAAGCTACTTGTTACCCAACCTTCAGACTATAGCCAGCAATCAGGCTGCTGCTTCAGGCCTGCACATTCGCCTCCTTTGGCTCTCCTTTGAATCTGGTTTCTCGTATTAAAGCTATGCCTCACGTTCCCATAATAAAGGGACTACAAAGACTTCTACTAAGTGGGACTCAAATTATGAAAGAAAAGTGTGTCCATTAATGAGTCAGTAAATTCATTATTCCAAGAAATCAGATCTAAGCTTGGATCCCCAAATGTTCAGAATAGGCAGGTTTGGCTTGGATTCCTTTATCTGGGTTCCAGTTTATCCTGTAGTTCCACGTCTTTGTTAAACTAGAGCAGAGACAGACAATGAACATACCCAACAATATTTTGAATACCCACCTAACCATATACCCTTCTTTGTGTTCTAACTTCTTGTGAATCTGTACTTAGGTGGAAATTTGCAATAGAAAGAAAACAATTTTTTGCTTCCAGGTGGCACTTTGCCACTGTTGGCAAAAACTGCATTTTTTAACAAGCTCATTATTGGAAAGAAAATACTTTTGCCTCAAGTTTTTCCTGAGGCAAAGATAAAAGATAACTTCCACAGAAGACAATCTTTTCCACACAGATAAGGTCTTTTTTCCTAAAACAATAGATTAGCAAGCTTGTGTATGCACGCATGTGGTGCTGAAGGGTGGGTTGGGTGAATTGGAGCCCCCCTCCACACACACACTTCCAGGGCCTTCAATACATCTGTCCCACCCTCCACAGAAAGCTAAAAAAACCACACTGAACTCCTTCCACTCCCTTTCCCCACTCCCAGTCTGAAAACAGTGACAGGCACAAGCTGCAGAAGAGACTGCATTTCGAAATATCTTCATCTGATACTTTATGCAATGAGGAGTCAGACTTCCACTGGATTGGCCATTTTTTAAGCTATCTACAACCGTGCACTTTAGTTTGTAGCTGTGACCAAACACCTTTCTGTGGCCAGATGGGGAAAAAATTGTCACTTCTGCACCCTTCATACATCCTAAGAAGTGTCCGAATGCGGGTGTGAATTACATAGACATATGACATAGTCTTAAGATAATTACTTTAAATTTACTTAGCATAACATACTTTACAATACAGTTTTTCATCTTCAAAATATCATACAAAATTAATTAATACTCATAACTCTGGTATATATGCTTTGTAATTTCTTAGCCCCATTTTATACATGTGGAAATGCCTATAACGATTAAGTTACTAGTATACCACTCTACCATCTGTAATAGTTCCTATGGTTGCAGTCTCCAGAGAGTGAAACCATATTTTCCTGACTGAATTATTAGATAGTTTCACAGTCAGAAGTTGTTTCTTAGTGTTTTGTACATGTGGCAAGGACTCTTTGGATTGTTTCCAGACACTGTGTTATTCTTATAATTCAGTCATATAAGCAAATCCTTTTCAGCATGTTCTTCACTTAGATACAACTTTAAATGAAAACTGTATCTCTGACAAGTTATAAGTTGCCCAAAATCATACAGGAAGCTCAGTTAAAACATGTTCAAGTTCAGCATTAAGGAGTTACTGAATATAAACTAAGCTCTCAGTCATGCCATATGTGGGTCATCATCAGCCAAAGGAGGTCTTGAGAGCTAAGTAAAATTAAGGGAAACATAATGAAGCCGACTTCATCACTATCTAGCTAATTAGCTGGAAAGAACTAAGCCCTTTCAGAACAGAAATTCTGAGGACTACATTAAAGTAATCATTTTAGCACCTGATTGTTTTTGCATCCCATTGTTTGAGTTTCTATTTTGCAAATACCAGGTATTTAGTGTATCCTTGTTCTGTCTGCTCCTTGTCTGACAAGCAGTAACCCATGACTGATTTCCTGATAAGATATCAAACCAATCAAAAATTGGTAATAGTGTTTTGAAGAGTCTAAATCAGTGGTGGTCAACCTCCAGCCCATGGAACTGAGTCATCTGGCCCATGGGTCTTCCCAGTTGCCTGGAAATTTGGCAGTGTTAATTCCCACTCCCCTCCTGTCAATTTTCCCAACCCATGCAGAGCACTGCAAGCCAGATTATGCAGCCCTGTATACTACATGACACTGGGACAGAGTCAGGCTAGCTACAAGGTTGCTCTGCAGCATTGACCAACCCCATGCACTGACTCCATGCTGGATCCAGCCCACAGACCCACCCCATGCTACTTCCCTGGACTATAGGACCGGACGGGATAAGCACCACTGAGAACTGAGGAGACTTTGTGACCCTGGAAATGTATAGCAGTAAACCTAATCTTGTTGGTGAATAAAAATGAAAACAGCACAGAGTCTTCACAGGGACAGGTGCAGAATAGCATCAGATAACAAAGCAGGAAGAAACACAAAGGTACATTTTATATTAAGGCACCAGTAGACTCTAAAGTATCATTTCACATAAAAAGTAAGACAACATTCCCCATTCTAGGCATGATTAGGGTATATATATATCCTAATCCTAGAACCAGCCAAGAATTTATATATTCTATATTAGGATATATATATATATATCCTAATCATGCCTAAAATGGGGAATGTCGTCTTACTCTTTATGTGAAATGATACTTCAGAGCCTACTGGTGGTATAAGAATTGCTCCTCTGCTCTACCACAACTCCTCTGGAATACAAGAATAGGGAGGTTTGGTTTGGATTCATTTATTTGGATTCCAGTTTACCCTACAGTTCCAAGTCAATGCTATCCTGTCAGGGTGGGATCATATACAGAACAATACCATGAAACAAGTGCTGGGACCTTGATGTAACAGCAATTTCTACAATATTAAATTTCTTTCTTTGTATAATTCCATCTACATATGATTTGTTTCTGCCTGGCATACCAAACCTATTCACCAGGTACCATATTTGCACTGATGTAAGTTGACCCTGTATTTAAGATAACCCCCCAATAACTAAATTTTACACATAGATTTCATAGATTTCATAGACATTAGGGCTGGAAGGGACCTTGGGAGATCATCGAGTCCAGCCCCCTGCCCA
>NW_017728949.1:29741932-29756225 GCF_001723895.1 Crocodylus porosus | reverse complement strand
AACCAAAGTCCTGGAGCAAGCGGCCTCAGTCAGTTCCCGGGCGAACTCCTGGTCAAGCTCGGGACTTTGAGTGGGAGGTCTGTAGTAGACACATGGAAAAAATATAAATTTATTATAATTTTCCATGTATAGAATCTAATTATTGGAGGTCCATCTTTAATTCACCTCCTTCCCCCCACACCGCTGCAGGTGGGCAGGCAATGGGGAGGTCAAGCAGTTTTCCCCCTCCATGCATCTGCTCCCCCAGAGCCTCAACCCTCTCCGCTTCCTCCTCTGTCTCTGCTTCCCCTCTCAACCCCACCCTTGCATGCCATCTCCTCCCAAACTTCTGCTTCCCCTCCCTTCCAGCTTCTGTTCCTCCCTCTGCCCCCAACCCCTACCGTTGCTTCTCTCCAACCATCTCTATCCCCATTCTAGCCCGGAGAACAGACCACTTCCCTAGCCATCCCCTATAGAAGCCATGAGGGCTACAAGGCCAGAATGGAGCCACGCTCAGTGCTCCAGGATGGATGGAACCAGACATCATTGAGCAAAGGTGAAGCAGAGCGGGGCGGGGGCAGTGGAGGAGCAGAGGCTACATGGCAGGGGGTGCAAATGGGAGGAAGAGACTGCAGAAGGAGATGGTGGGGTGCAGAGGTGGCTGGTGCAGGAGAAGGAAGCAACTGCAGCTCCAACCTCGAGCCCGGGTAGAGGCAGAAGCCCAAGTCAGAGCACTTGTGGTGTTCTGATGTGGTGCCAGAGGACTGGGAAAGGGCCAACATGTTTCCCATCTTCAAAAAAGGGAGAAAGGTGGACCCAGGAAACTATAGGCCAGTTAGTCTTACCTCGATCCTGGGTATGCTTTTTGAGAGAATTATCCTGGCACATGTCCATGAGGGGCCAGCGGGGGAGGTTATGCTTAGGGGCAACCAACACGGGGTCATTAGCAGCACGTCCTGTCAGACCAACCTGGTGGCGTTCTATGACCAGGTCACCAAATCCTTAGATGCAAGGGTAGCAGCGAACGTAGTCTTTCTGGACTTTAGGAAGGCCTTCAACACTGTCTCTCACCCCGTTCTCATTAAGAAACTGGGGGACTGGGGTGTCAACACCCACACAGTCAACTGGGTCGCCAACTGGCTGGAAGGCCGCACCCAGAGAGCGGTGGTGGATTGGTCATTTTTGACCTGGAGGGATGTGGGCAGTGGGGTTCCACAGGGCTCGGTCCTCAGGCCCACACTGTTCAACATCTTCATCAGTGGGACAAGGGGGTAAAAACCACCCTGTTTAAATTTGCTAACAACAGTAAGATCTGGGGCGAGGTGGGCACACAAGATGGGAGGAATAGGCTGCAATCAGACCTAGACAGGTTACGGGGTGGGCGGATGAGAACAGGATGGGTTTCAACACTGACAAGTGCAAGGTGCTGCACCTGGGGAGGAACAATCAGCAGCATACCTACAGGCTGGGGAACTCCTTTCTCATCAGTGCAGAGGCAGAAAAGGATTTTGGAATCACTATTGATGCCAAAATGAACATGAGTCGGCAGTGTGGGGGTGCAGTCAGGAAGGCCAACCATACCTTGTCATGCATCCACTGATGCATCTCAGGCAGGTCCAAGGAGGTGACACTCCCCCTCTATGCGGCACTGGTCAGGCCACAGCTGGAGTACTGTGTCCAGTTCTGGGCGCCGCACTTCAAAAGGCATGTGGACAACATGGAGAGAGACCAGCAGGCATTGGGGGAGTCCCTGTTTCCCCAAACACTACCGGGACCTACTAGAAATAAGTCACAAGCTGGCAGAGGGTAGATTCAGACTAGACATCAGGAGGTGCTACTTCACTGTTGGGGTGGCTAGCATCTGGAACCAACTTCCAAGTGAAGTGGTGCTGGCTCCTACCCTGGAGGTCTTTAAGCGGGGCTAAACTAACACTTTGCTGGAGTCATTTGACCCCAATAGTTTTTCCTGCCTAGGCAGGGGGTCAGACTTGATGATCTGCTCAGGTCCCTTCCGACCTACTAACTATGAAACCATGAAGCTACCGTAGCCATCTGGCCCCTCTCCACGCTGCCCTCAAACTCAATTCTAAGACAAGAGGGGGATACCTTAGTGTAGAAATGAGCAAATTTAGCTAAGAAGTAATTCTAAGAACTAAGAAATAATTCTTCTTTGTATAAAGGAAGTAGTCTTTCACATGCAACACCAAACCAACTGTTGCCTCATCTCAAGAGTATATCTTGTAACCTAAGAAAGAACATGCTAAGCATCAGAGCAAACTAAAGTTACCACTTACTACTCAAGTGCATATGTTAAAATATTAATCAAAGATCGCTTATTTATCTACAGTTTTAAGCAGGTCCTGAGCAACAACATTGTCATTTCAGCCCTTCAACAAAGCTGGAAAATGAAATGACTCGAATTTGTTCCAATGTGTAGTGCACAGAGGTGATTCCTTTAATTTCCTCTACAGACAGAGCATGAATCTAAGTCTACTAAAGTCAGTGGGAATTTCTCCGTTGCATTTAATGGGGCTTGGATCAGAGCCCAAATGCTCAGTGATTTCAAAAGCTACTACATGTAAAACAAAGGAAAGGAAAGAGCTAAACTATTTAATATTTTAATTTACTTAAGCCCTTTGAATTCATAAAACACCTTGGAGTGTACCTCACACTTTTTTATCCAGCCTTTATGCTTCAGGCCAGCAGAGTTTATTTTTATTTTTCCTTCTCAGTAAAAGCTTTCATCTCCTTTATGCATAGCAATGAATTAAGACTTGCACCATAAAGGTATTATTATGATTATTCTCATTTTGCACAATGGGGAAAACATTTTTGGGAGAGCCAAGATTATACCCATGCTCCGACTTGCAGGTGCTTTAATAAAGCAATAAGCACATAGGATATGCCATGGTAGGTTAGGCCAGAAGCACATCTAATGCACATCTATTTATAACGGTATCTGCAAAATGCTTCAAAGAAAAGGGCAAGACACTCAGGGCATTTATAGATGTCTTCCAGCAGGCGGAGGAGGACGAGGTCATCTAATTAAAGACCCCAGAGTATCACATGCATCAGCGTCCCCACTCTGAAAAATGTCAGCAGGGGTGCTTTAACTAAAATTCATCGAACCAACTTTAGTTTAAAGCACCCCAACCACCACATTTCAGCATGGGGACACTCATGCATGTCACAATGGAGTCTGCTGGAGCACGGTAATTACCCTGCTGCAGCATACTCGATTAATCAAGTTTGCTCCACCACACTGTAATTACAGCATGTTGGAACAGCCTCCCTACATGTGTATAGGAGTTCCCAAAGTGGAAAGTTATGGAATAACCTATTTCCCAACCCCAAGTAATTTATGTACTATTACTGAAGTGCTGTTTTTCTACCCATTACCACAGGTTATCATTGCATAAGTATTGCACTCCCAGAGCATATCTAAATAATTTGTCTGAACATACTGTGCTTCCCTTATTGGGCTTCAGGATATGAATGAGCACAAATTCACTTTCTAAGCTATTTAGAGAAGGGATAGCCAACCTATGGTATGGATACCACAAGTGAGATTGGCAGCTTCCATGTGTGGTACACAACAGACTGGGGAGGGAACAGGGAGTGGCAAGGCAAGGAGCAGGAATTATTGCATCAGATCAGACGGGGAGCACAAGGCAAGGAGCAAAAAGCAGAGCAATAGCTTGGTCAGGGAGTACAGGGTAGGGAGCAGAAACCTGAGTAATGGATTGGACAAGGGAAAAGTATTGAAATAGTTCTTGGAGAGGATGCGGGATTAATCTGTGTCATCCAGTGCTGTAACAAGTAAGTTCCAAGAGCTGTGGTGGAGGGTAGGGGGCAGGGAGAAAAGGATGGTGAGAGGAAGGGACAGGAGTCTTACCCAAAACAGTCCCTGGCTGTTGCTGATGCTGTCAACATATGCTCTGCCCAACCCCGGTTTTGCTCTTAAAGCTTCAGTAGCATGATGTCTGTGCACTGGCTGCTGCAGCAAGAGCTACACTGCGGGGCTGCTATCGTTGCCGAGTTGCAGAATTTGTGATGGGTTGGGGACAATTTTTTATTCATCCAACATCAGCACCTGGGGCTTATGTCCCCCTTGCCCACCACTAGTGTTGGCACACCTGCCAAAGAATTTGGCCACCACTGATCTATAGAAACAGTCAGCAGCTTTTTGAAGCAGGAGGCCAAAATGGAAAGGTCCTAGGAAAGCCAGCGCTAGAACCTGGCTCCCACTGCTGCTTCTCCCTGATGCCCGACTACGGAGATGCATGGGAAAGCTCTCTGCCACCCAGCCAGAGCACAGGCAAAGCCCCTCCCACCAAATACCACCAAAGCCTCAGGTCTGCAAGCCAGATCCGGTGGCTCTGTAAGCCATAACTTGTTGACCTCTGGTTTAGAGCTTGGAAATTCCAGTGCACGATCTCAAGCCAAATTCTGTTTTATTTTACTCACTTAAATGGCAGTTTTCCAGCTAAGCTAGTGGCATTTTTCATACTTATCCACCATTCTATTATTTGTGCAAGGTGAACACATAAGCATCCCTGCAGTTGCTTAGCATGCACAGTACGCTGGCTGGGCAGGTACATGGCTGTATATGCATGCACTTGACCATAAATCCCAAGCAGCAAAAAGATTGTATTTGGGATCCAATAACTGAGTGGTTAGGGTACTTGCACGGAAAGGAGATGACCCAGGTTCTGGGTTCCCAGTTATAAAGAGGGGATTTGAATGTTCATCTCCAACTTGCCATCTTGGTGCTCGAACCACCAAGCTACAGCCTTGGTAGGGATTTGAAATGATTGTTTAAAACCAGTAAGCCCAGTGATAACCAGTTAGCTAACTAGTTATCGTTTAGTGCAGGGCAGGGTGCAGTCTGGCAGCACAATGGGGGAAGCAAAGCTATTCAGTGCTCCAGCAGGAACTGGAAGGTAGCAGGGCAGGTAGGCAGGAGGGAGGGAAGGAGGAGAAGGGGGAAGGGTGAGGGGGACTAGTACTGTAGCCTGAGGTTAAAGAGGAAAACAGCAGGTGGCCTAATGACTCATCAATTAAACAAATTAGCTGCTCATTCACAGGTGCTACCTCCCTCCCAGCCCAAAGATTCACATGGGCTATATTGTCTGGTTGGCTTGCCACCACCTCCCTACCTCTTGATCCCCCACTGCCCCATTAAAGGGCCTCAGGAAAGACTCCCAGCAGCAGCTGTGTCCCAGCTGCTGTGTATCAGTTAACTGTTTAACCAATATAATTAGAAGAGGTTAAATAGATAATATTTTGAATGATATTTACATCCCTAAGCCACAGGTGAGGCAATACCTACCTTGTGATCCTTCTGAAGTTGAGCCACCTGCACCTTGCATTTACTAATCATTGAATAAATGGATGGAGAGCAGTGGGGAGATTTCTGCCCCATCAGAAAGACAGAACTCAGGTCCCCTCCACCCTAAACAGCAGCCATCTCAGTGAACCATATGCATGCTTTCCTTGCCTTGCCAGTGGGCGAGCTTCAAATGGAGAGCTCAAAAATGCACTTGAAAATGGCTGATCAGTGGCCCGCTGGTTACAGTACTGTGCTAGAAAGTCAGAAAAACATAGATTATTATTCAAAACCCCTCAGAATGAAGGGAGTCTACAACATGAGTCTTCTTTTTCCTGGGCAAGTGCCCTAACCACTCAGTTGATGGGGCTAACTCAGGGGCAGAATGTTGTGACTTATGCACATGCAGTATATCCACATAAGTAGGCACATAGCTAGCTTCCAGGGAGCTGGGGGGGAAAGCTGGCTGGGGGCTGAGCTAGCTGGGGGAAAGCTGGCTGTGGGGAGATGTTGGTGAACCACACGGACTGCCCGGCTAGCAGCACATGTACCGCCAGCAGTGCTATCAGCCCAACCAGGCTTGACGCCTCCATTTACGGCTTCCCTTAAGGGCCCATAGTGCCACTGGCAGTCCACATGCAGCCAACTGGGCACTCCATGTCTTTCACTGTCAGGGGGTGGAGGGGGACCCGTGCCCCCCAGTTCTGTGCATTGGGCAGGATGCAGGCTCAATCTCCCATCCTGCTTCCCTCCTGGGGGGCCTCTGCAGCCCCACAGGCATGACCCAGCACACCTGGGAACAGTGGGACTGAGCAGGGATCTCCTCACCCCCCTGCTGCCCTAGCAATGCATATCCTGCACCTGCCGCCACCTTCCTCAGTGCAGCCCTGTGTGCAAGAGGCATGTCACCAGGGCAGCACAGGGCGAGCAGCTGCTAGGAGATCCCCACGTGACCGTGCTGTTCCCAGTCATGTCAGATCATGGGGAAAGGGAAGCAGGGTGGCTGACATGGCAGGGAGCAGGCGAGCCATGCAAAAAACCTCCTTGTTGCTTCTTGCTCCCCCCCACTTCTCCCCCACTGCCCCAGTGACATGTCTCCTGTGAAAACCAGGATCCCTGCTGATCAGCCAGTGAGTACCCCACTGAGCATATGCAGTAGCTGTGTGGATGCTTCTTTTTCACACTGTACAAGCAATAAAACAGTAAACTTTATAAATGCTAAAAATTCCAATTCCACATCTGGAAGACTGCTCTTTGTGCACATTCAATGAAATAGAATTTGGCCCGTAATCTGTACTAAATAGAGGCATGAGAGAGAGTATATTTTATACCTAGATTTTCAAAGTGAGTCTGAAGAATTATATTATTTAAAGCTAAATATTTTCTCAATGTAAATTTGTTGGTCACAGTTAACCAGCCAAGAATTTTTTACTAGAAAAATCTGATGACGTTCATCTCTCACACAGCATACCAAAGGTTACATTTCTAATACTTGGGATGTGAACAGGGAGTTGGAGAACATTAGCTGGTTTTGCTAGTGATTTTTCCAATGACAGTACAGTTTGTAATCAGAATGCAAAAGTCCTAGAATGCCCATTCACCACAGACCTTATCATTAGTATCCGATTACCATGTTCCATTTGTTTAGAATTGCTTCTTCATGACTCTTAAAATCATTGGCAAAGTGTAGGGGGTGCATGCGGGTGCATGCGGGTGCATGTGCAACCCCTGAGATTGGCACTTCTCCTGGCAACCCCACTTCTGGCAGCCAGTGTGCCCCCCATGGCAAGAGAAGTTCCAGCATGCCTCCCCTCCTTCCCCCCCAAGAGAAGCCCTGGCAGCGAAACCGGACGTGCTGGTGGAAGTGACACTGATACTTCCAGTATTACAGCTGGCTCAGCAATCAGTCGCTGGGGGACACCCCCCAGTCAGTGATCTGTGCCCCCACCCCCAGACTCAGAAGGCACCAGTTGCCTGGAATTAAAGTCATGCTTAGCTAACCACTAGGCATCACGTTGCATAGTTTAGCATTTGAAATCCCTTTCATTCCCAAAGAAGTTGGATGTTTCTTAAGTTTTTCAACTTTGTATTTCAATGTTTCAATAAATTATTATTTTAAAAGTAAATTAAATTCTACCTTGGTACGGACATATATGTAAGCATGTAGCTATATGTCCTTGCTCATTTTCATGCCATAGTAAGGCCTGGCAGATGTTATATTTAAGACATGATTAATCAGTTAATCACATCTCGAGTAGTTACCAGCTACATGTTAATGAAATTCATGGCACAATAAAACAAGGAATAAGCCAAAGTTATTACACAAATTGTGTAATAACTTTGTGGCTGGTTTCCATCACACCTTAAATTGGCATCAGAATGTCATTATCTGATGGGGATCCCCAGCTTTGGAAGAGCATGAGAGCCCTTGACTCCAAAGCACCACCAAGGCAAGGAGTGCTGATCAACTGACTGGCTCGCTACTTGTCGGTGCAGAGGAAGATTATGATCACCAATCCCACAATCGCACCTACTGCCATTCACATGCTAAAAGGCAGGAGGCATGATTTTTGGGATCAGACATCAAATCCCATTGTGCCTTTAATTAAATGTCTGCCAGGGATCTAATACTAGTATGGTGCAAAAATCTTGTAAAAACAAATTCTTCTGAACCACAACAACTGCCTCCCAAACAACGTGTGACAGGGACTATATCTTCATTACTTACACATTCATTTAGTACCTACCATAGTAGGAGTATTATAAAGATTAGAACAAGAGGAAACTAACAATATAAAAAATTAAAAAACTAAGAAAAGTTGATTTAAAATACTACACTATTTAAAAATAATGGCTACAAAGCTACAGTTAGAATTAAAATAATTATTACATTAATAAAATTTAACAGAACTGTAATAAGACTTAAGTGCCTCAGATCTATACTATAGAAAAGCCCTTTGGATTCTGTAAGGGATTAAAAATAAATGCAATTTCCTAGACACTGCTATATAATTTTTAATCCAACAATTATTATTATGTATTTCTATTTCTATAGTTCCCAAAAGAAAATCCAATCTAGAATGGCTCCTTCTTACACTAAATACTACATAAATAGATATGGAGATGTTGCCCCTCTCCCAAAGAGGCAAAAGTGAGATTTTTAAAAGGCAAAAAATGGAAATGAGGTGCTCAAATGCTATTGACCTTTAACGAGATATAAACATATAGCTGCTGTTTATGCTTTTGAAAATGTCCTCCATTATTAAGTACTATAAAATGAATTAGGACTTCTATAGAAAAGTTGTGATCCTCCATGCAGATTTTTTAAAGATTAACTTAAACAGAAATCCATTACATTTCCATAGAACCCAACAAGCTTCATTTCTTTTACATTTCAACTGATTTTTTCATATGCTACATTAACAGAAAGACAACCAAAATAGAATTGTAGTATTCACCCTAATAATGCTAACACGTATGTTATTTAGTACGAAACATTAGCAAGCTCACAGGTATGCATGAAGAGTGGTTGTTCCTTAAGGCCACAATCCTTGAAGCACAAAGGAAGTCCATTCCCATGTGAAGAAAAGGTAACTGAAGAGCTGGGAAGTCATCTTGGCTAAACAGGAAGATCACAGTCCTTTTAAGGATGAAGAAAGAGGCTTTTAAACAATGGAAGCTGAGGCAGGCCCCAAGGAGGACTATTCCACGACAGCTTGCATTTGCAGGGAACAGATAAGAAAGGCTGAAGTGGTGACTAAACTTAGATTAGCAATGGGAATCAAGGACAACAAGAAGTCCTTCTTTAGGTACATAGGCAACAGGAGGAAAACAAATGGGAGCATGGGGCCGTTGCTCAACAACTCAAGAGAGCTGGTTACTGGCACCCAGGAGAAAGCTGAACTCCTGAATGTTTACTTTACCTCAGTCTTTCACCAGACCAAGGGGAAAACAATGCCAGGTAGAGTATAGGATGAGCACAGTAGGAATAATAGCTTTCCTACTATTGCCATAGAATTGGTGTATGACCAATTAAAAAAATTAGACATATACAAGTCAGCGGGACTGAATGATCTTCATCCTAGAGTGCTGAAGGAGCTGGCCGAAGTAACCGTGGAACTCCTGGCGAAGCTCTTCCACAACTTACAGTGCTCTGGAGAAGACCTGGAGGACTGGAAGAGGGCCAACGTTGTGCCCATTCACAAGAAGGGCAGAAGGGAGGACCTAGGTAACTATAAGCCAGTCATCCTAACTTCCATCCTAGGGAAAATACTTGATAGTTCATCAAGAAGTCTATCTGTGATCAGCTTGCAGAAAGTAAGATTTTGAATGACAGCCAGCATGGCTTCATTGCAGACAGGTCTTGCCTTACAAACCTCATCTCCTTCTATGACCAGGTAACTTGCCACCTGGACACAAGAGAGCAGGTCAAAAGGCCTTTGATCTAGTATCCCACAATGTCCTCATGAGCAAATTGAAGGATTGTGGGCTTAACTCTGAGACCATCAGTGGGTGAGAAACTGGCTGAAGAATGGAACCTAGAGAGCCGTAGTGAACAGATCTGTGTCATCCTGGTGAGAAGTGAGCAGCACTGTTCTACAGAGGTTGGTGCTTGGTCCAGTACCTTTCAACATATTTATTAACAATTTGGAGGTGGGGTGAATAACTCACTGGCCAAGTTTGCGGGTGCCACCAAATTATGAAGAGGCATGGTCATGCTTGAAGATAGGCTACAGATACAGGTAGACCTAGACAGGCTAGCAAGTTGGGCAGATCAGAATCTGATGCAGTTCAACATTGAGAAATGTAAAGTACTCCACCTCAGGATGAACAACCCCCAACACCACCTCAGGATGAACAACCCCCAACACACCTACAGGCTCAGTGGCACAAAACTGACTAGCACCATGAATGAAAGGGACCTGGGGGATAATAATAGACCACAGTATAATAGACCACAGGGATAATAATAGACCACAGTGAGCCCATAGCCTGATGCTGCAGCCAGTAGGGCAAATAATATTCTGGCATGCACCAATCAATGCATCTTCAGCAAAACCAAGGAGGTGATTCCTCTGCTCTACTCAGCACTGGTGAGACCGCAGCTGGAGTACTGCATCCAGATCTGGCCACCACACATGGACAAGCTTGAGAGAGTCCAAAGAAGAGCCACCCAGATGACCAGAGTCTTACACGGCAAGACATACGAGGAAAGGCTGAGGGATCTGGGACTCTTCAGCCTGAAGAAAAGAAAGCTGAGAGGGGACCTGGTAGCTGCTTACCACTATACTAGGGGAGTGCATCAAGGGCTCGGTGAGCAACTGTTCATCAGAGCATCAAAGGAAAAAACTAGGAGTAATGGTCACAAACTCCTTGAAGACCGATTCAGGCTCAACATTAGGAAAAACTTCTGCACAGTCAGGGTGTCCAGACTGTGGAAAAAGCTCCCTCCGGAGGTGGTACGATCACCTACCCTGGAAATCTTCAAGGAGGAAACTACACAGTCACCTTGCTGGGGTCACCTGACCCCCAGTTATCTTTCCTGCTTGATGCAGGGGGCTGGACCTGATGATCTTCCAAGGTCCCTTCTGGTCTTACAATCTTTGAATCTATGAAAATTATTCTTCTCCTTCCCCTCTTCATATTATTATTAGAATAGGCATTTGTCTTCCTTGTGAGATGAAATTGTGCCAAATGAGGCATCAGCTTGTTGAACATCTGCAAGTGTGGCTGTAGACCCCAGTTCTTGATTAATAGGCCTTTCTAAACATCACATGTGAAGTTCATACCTACCAGTCCTGAATATGGTGTGGGGCTCTTCCTAAGATTTCTTCTTTTCTCTGCAAGTTGGGCTCTCTTTCCTCAAAAGCTTTCATTCCACACTTAATAGATTGTCTCCAAACACTTCAATCCTCAGCAATTTTCTCCCAGTTGTTTGGCTCAATATTCACTTCCTTTATCTCTCTCTTTTTGAAGCAGAAACTAGTATAGTCTTCTTCCTGTAAAGAGGTCTCCATACAAGATATCCTGGGGTATACAGTCATTGTCCATTCTCTACATATGACCGAGCCATCACAGTCGATGCCAACTGAGAAGAGAATGGATGCTCAGAATGTTGCCATGCTTCCATCCAACTTTGTCCCACCAGGAAATTCCTAGAATGTGGTAAAGGCAATGTAAGTGGAAACTGGTGAAGCACTTGTCTTAAGTAGAGTATGTGGTTCAGGATTCACTGCTGTACAAAAGAGTGTTGATGATGCAAGCATAATATACTTTGACCTTAGTCTTAACAGTCAGGTTGCTGTTGTTCCATACTTATTCACTCAGTATGCATGTGATACCTGACGCTCTGCCAGTATAGATATTTGTCAGCTACTGTTTGTTAATGATGCTGCACTGATAGCCCACACAAAGAGAGACCTTCAAAACTTTAATCACTTTGTTCATGCCTGCCAAGATTTTGGTCTTACAATCAGCATTGAGACAACCACTGTTATGGGCCAGAACACTGATTCACCACCAATGATCACAATGGGTGAAAATGTATTGGAAGTTGTAAGTAAATGTACATACCTTGACTCCATTGTTACCAACAACCTGTCACTTAAGGCAAACTGAATACTCATATTATTAGTATTACCACTGCTATTATTGAAATTTCATTACTCTCCTACAATAGGGGTCTTGCCAGATCTAACAATAGTCAAGACTGAGGACGAAATACCCTCTATACACATGAATGGACATAAATCCCATTGTTCAGTGATATATTGCAGTGTTTGGGGTCCACATAGGAAAAAGGAAAAAAAGATTATATCAAATTATATGAATATGACAACTAGAAACAATCTATATAGAAATTTGCAAAAAAAATTCCAAGAACATAGCATTTCCCCTAAACTAGCAATACTACTTCATAAAATAACCCTCAAAGCTCCAAAAACAAGGGACCTGGAAAGTTGCCCATTTCCAGTAACTTTGGTTCATTCAGCATAATTACAGACTGAATCCATCACCTGTTAGAAAAACAAGATGACCCACGAGAAGCAGATGACCCTTGAGAAGCATATGATCTTTCCCTAAACTTAAAGATAGCCTTTTGCTGACAGTAAGCAAACTTGTTCTGTGTATTTTGTAACTCTGTAACAGCAAGCAAGAAAACAAAACCCCAAAGCTAGTGGAAATTCCCCAAAGATGTGCACGCATATATGCCTCATGCCTATATATACCTATATTTGCATATGTATGACCTGTAAAAGGTGCTACCAAACTCAGATCGGGGGAACTCTTGGTCTACTATGCCCTGAGTAACGCCTCTGCAGAGAAATAAATCATCTTGCCAACACTCCCTCGTTCTCTGCCTAATTGATCGCAGCTAGGAATGAGCCCAGAGACGGGACGTGGCCAGTGCTCCTCAGTGTATGAGCACACCCTTCGGTGTATGGGTGCTACGCAGTAGCTGGCCAATTTCCTCGACACACCCAAACATATAACTATGTTATAACTATTTTCAGTTATAACATCTTGCCACTGGTCACAACACCCACCTCTCTATAGGTTTCCAGGCAGCAATGCCACAAATTTTGTACTGACCATTTCAGCGCCAGAAGACAAAGAAAGGGGGTGAAGGGGATCACACAAAGGACTGTAAATTCTGAAAAACTATCAAGGCATTGCTTCTGCAGATTTTTTTGGGGTGGGGGCATGTTTGCTTTGCTTGCTGTTTTCTTTCTTAGGGGGAAATATGTTGGGGTTTTTCATTTGACTGATAGAAATACTCCTGCCATATTTGGCAGATGCTATGGCCAACTTTATACTGGTACATGCACAAAGAGTCTTATAAAAAAACAAATAAATAATAAAAAATACTTCAATAAAAAAATTAAGTAAAACACACATCCAAATATTTTGAAATGTATACAGTCTCACTCTATCCCAAATGCAGCATTCTACACAAAGGTAAAAATATTTTTAAGAATTGATTAAGGAAGAACTCATATATTTTAGAGGCAGACAATTATTATTAGCACTAAAACTAGTTTAAAGGTTCTCCAGTGCAAATATAGATCAGACCTAGCTACTTCAGTTTGTCCCTATTGACAAGGGTTTCTTTTTCACAGGAGATAAAAATCAGGAACAGAGTCCGGGTCTAAACTACTGGTATATAAGTACTATATACAAATGCTATATAAAGGACTTGTCTTGCCACAGTGAGCCTCCAGCTGAGGTAGGTAAGGCTTTACTTCAAAATTTTGCCATTTCTAAATTGTTATCTAATATCATGGCTGAGCTCTCCCAGAGCCTTGAAGCATTAGCTCTGCAAACTCTAGTGGTTTGTAGATTAACCTTTTACTAGAAATCTGATTACCTGTGACTATCTGTGTGACTACTGTACAGTTGTGTGAAGAAACGCAAATTAACCCTGGAAGTGCAGTTTTGCTTTTAATAAACTTTAAAAAATTGCATTTCAGGCTGGTTTCATAGTCCCACTTCTTTTAAAGCTTTATTTACACAGCAGTCTTCTTTGTTTTCAAGAGTGGGTTACATACCTTTAAAACATTGGCTGGCGTCTTAACAGTCTTATATTGTTTATATCACTTCCAGTGGGAACAAGGAGTGCTGACCACTCAACTGGCAGTGCTCAGTCCACTGTTTTAGTGGACTACTTCATGCTGCTTCAACAGAGCAAGAATTTAGTAAGGCAAGACTATATCAATAACTGACCATATGCATACAAATATATTTTTTTATTTTTATGTTAAAACCCTCTTGATATTCAGAGAAGTTTAAAAAGTTGCTGTCAAGAATTACTTCTATTTATTGTTGCCCCAGATCTGTTAGCTTAGCGAACAGAAAGTGAAAAGAACAAAAGACGTATTGCTAACTATAGCAAAGCATTGATCTCTTTAATTCACTCTTCAAAAAGTGAATAGTTCATTGAAACAGCACTGATTACTAGGCTGGTTAAATGTTTTAAGTTTTATA
>NW_017728949.1:29718455-29741582 GCF_001723895.1 Crocodylus porosus | reverse complement strand
GGAGGCCCTCAGGACCCCAGGTAAGGTGGGGAAGGGACACAGGCCTCTGTCCCCACCCCTCACCCTGATATTCTTGATGGGACAATTGCTAGTATATATATAAATGAGTTAAACCAGTCAAGCAGTTATAGCCAACACACAGCGCTAAACATTTGTAACTTGGCCTCATCAATAGAATATCAATACCTATTTTAATAATGTGTCAAATATTTTAAAAACCAAATTAGAATTGCTAAATATTTTCATTATTTACTTAATGCAATTTGTGCTCCAAAGCAAAGGATCTAAGAGAAACAGATCTCATCATAATCATAGTCATTTTGACTCAGCTAGCTTATCAAATCTATTTTCATTTTTAAAGTTATGTACAATATTCTACAGAAAAAAATCACTCTAAAACTTCAGCTCCAAACAACAGAGGCCTCAGTTATTCATCCATAAAGACCGATGTGCAGGATTGTGATCCACATATTCATATCAATCATGGTTCTCAGTACAAGGGTCTGTTAACATTCATAACTCTAAATAACTCTGCCATTCTGGTAACTAAAGCTATATAGTGAAGGAGAGAAGTGCTGTTTCACAACCATTTCAAGATTTTGAAATCAGGGTCTGATCTAAAATTACAGCAAAAATTAAAATAATTTTCCATGGAAGACTTCCATAAAATGTTTGTTTTGAAGACTTCAATAACAAGACAAAATCTAAATGAATGTATATTTCTACAGTAGTATATAAAATAATACAAAATAAAAACTTTGAAACAAAATAACTTCCAAAATGAATAACTGAAATGTTTTGTGCTGGATGAATGATGGACATCTGAACAGTGTTGGAACTTTTTTTCTGGATGCCTTCCCAAATTAAATTTTGGTAAAATGTACATGTTTTTGCAAAGTATTTAAATTTCAAAAGAGCCACCACATGGAATACCATTCCAACAAAGTTACTATATTGCAACACTCAGTTCTTGTCTTTTGGAAACTTTAACCCTTTTCTAGGTAGCATATTTTATGAAAAATTAAAAACATGTTGACAGGGCAACCTATTTTTATAGAAATAGTAAAAACTCTATGAAGCAGGGCTGTCCAATTGGCAGCTCATGATGGGCCAGCGTGTGGCCAATGAGCCCCTACAGCCACCTTTGTCACAGCCATGCACCACCTATGCAGCCCTCACAGCAGAGGCATAGCAGGCCACATGCCTTAGCAGTGCCCACATGGCACAGAAAGGAGATTTCTGGGGGCACGCCTCACAGTACATGGCTGGCATGGTGGGTGTCCTGGACCCCACATACTGGCACCATGTGCAGCTTCCAGCCACAGGGTAGTTGCACAACTCTGCTGTAAAGGAATATGGTGGAGCTAAAACAACATAAGTTACAACTGACAAGGCCTGGCTAACTTTTTTCCTGTTGTCATGTGACCAAAACAGCAAATACAGAAATGCTGCAGCAAAGGCTATTCTCTAGCATGACCAGTAGGAACATCAATGCCGTATCCATTCTGATTTTGCAAAGTGAATCCAAAAGGACTCAAACTCCATGGCTAAGGACAGAAGTGGCATATAAACTGGTTTAAGCGATCAGAAACTGTTCTAAACCTGTAACAGAACAGAAGCTTAATGCACATAAACCAGTTTCAAAATGGCTAAAACTGGTTTAAGATAAACCTGATTGAATGTAGTATCAGACTTAACTGATTTGGCTCAAACAGTCCTGGTGCTGTAATTCTGGACTGAAAACCCCAGCAACCCTGGGGGCAGCAGGAAGAAGTGAACACACAGCCCCCCAGCTTCTCCCCTGAGCCACTGCAGGCACGTTGCTGCGTTTCCTGAATCAAAGAGAAATATCTGTTTCAATTTAATCTGTGCAGCTTAGACTAACCTGCGAAGACTGAATTGATTCAGCTTCAGGTTTTTTGACTGTCTGTACTTAGCCCATGGCTCCCAGATGAAGCCAAGAGGCACATAGTGACTCTCAGAATCAGACAACTACTAAGTGCCTCTGAATATTTTTTTTTTTTTTTTAGCTTTGTGAAATGAAATTTGCTCTGAAGAGATAACTAGAAATCAGGAACTTACATATCCTATACTCATATAAACACTGCCTCCCTCTGTGCCTGTGAGGAAGTCAGTTAATCATCTCCAGGTAGGATGCTTTACATGTAAAATGGCAGCAACCTCAGATATCACTGAAATATATCTATGCTCATAACATTCTTGGAAAGAGTAAAAAGCACTGAATTCACTGTAACTGGATTTGGATATCTAAAGTCCAGAACTTAAAGGTATTTAGATACCTAAAATGCAGCCCAAGTTCTATGCAATTATGTGCATTTTAGGCACTGAAAACCTTTCAAATTATGGCCCTAACGTAGGGGTGGGCAATTATTTAAGCCCACAGGCCACATGGAGTTTTGGTGAGCTGTCATGGGCCTGATCAGGCTCCCTGCCATCATGCAACAGCTCACCAAAACTCCCTAAGAGGCCTCATCCCATCCTCCTTGGCGCACACACTGCCCACACTGGTCATGGACGATCTCCATGAAGACCCTGAGATCACAGGGCGGTGACAGTGCAGGGCCAGGGCCCAAGGCAAAGCCACAATCTGTTCCCTGTACCCCTGCCTGCAGAACTGGCACTCATCATTGGGGCATGTGGGCAGCAGATCGTGGCTCTGCTTCATGTTCAGCTGGGATGGGGCTGCGGGCAGCCGGGGAACCGCATCCAGGAGTGGGATGCATGGACAAATCCAGGGCTAGGGTCACAGGGCCCCAGCCCCGCACTGTCACTGCCATGTGATCCCAGCACCAGCTCCTGTCCACCCATCCCACTTCCTGGATGCTGCTCCCCCAGATCTCAACCCTGGCCCCATCCCAGCTGAATGTGGAGCAGAACCATGATCTGCTGCCCACACACCCCTGTGACAGGCATGGCTGCTGCAGGCAGATGTGTGTGTGGAGTGGATCATGGCTCTGCTCCAGGCCCTGGCCCATGATCTTGGGGTCTCCATGAAGACCAACTGGGACCCGCATAGCGGGGCATACAGCCAGGCGAACAGGATGAGGCTGCGGGCAGGCAGGGAGCTGCATTTGGGGTCAGGGCCAGGATCACAAGGCAGTGACAGCCTATGGCCAGGTCTAGGGCCAGAACAGAACCATGATCTGCTCTCTACACACCCCTGCCTGTGAAACCTGTGTCCACTGCAGGAGACTTCATGGGGAATGGATCACAGCTCTGCCTCAGCCCTGGCCTTGGCCCCATGCTGTCACCATCCCGCAATTCCATCCCACTCCTGAACACCACTCCTTGACTACTCGCAGCCCCACCCCATCTGCCCAACTGCCTGCCCTGTCCATGCAGGTCCCGTCCCATCCCTGGTGGTGGGTGCAGGGTGGATGGGCTGGGGTGCCAGGTCTGCCAGCAGCAACAGCCAGAAGGAGCTGCTGCTGCTGCTGCTGCTGCTGCTGCCACTGGGGCTGCCAGGAATCAAATCCAGCTGCCATGATGTTCCAGCTCTGCTGCAGGCTCAGGGACAGCAGGACTAGCTGGATACAACATGGTCTGGGCTGCCCCCTGCTCCTGGTCCTGCTCCTGGGCTGGGCGGGATTGAGGCCCCAGGCCAGACAAAATCCATCAATGTGAAAAAATCCAGGCAATAATAATAATTATGAGCCTGCTGAAGTCCTTAAAGCTTTTCTGCCATAAGTGTGAGCTGATGCAGATAACACTTCTCAAATTATCAAACCATTCAAGACTTAGTCTTACTCTTTACAGGCAAGAGTGTTCTTTGCCAACCTATCTACTACAAATGCAAAGCTTATTCAAGCTCATTTCCTGCAATACGATTGCATAGGCTGCTCCAATAAACTTTTTAGGCCTGGACAGAAATAAGGATCTGCTCCTAGTTACTTATGACCAAATTGGCTGCTCTTCTTACAAATTCTCAAGGGCTTTGCAGTAGATGCAGCTCTGCTCCTGACCTATATTTATAAATATAAACTCAAATTTTACTTTAATCTTGCCTCTGTTAATCCAGGTTTATGAGTTGCCCTCTGAGCTCAAATATAGTTTGCATATGGAAGTAATACAGTGAACAGATAGACCATGCATTAGGTCTCATAAAACTGTACAATGATATAAACCATCACACATTCCAAAAAATCTTTGGAAGAGAAACATTGTACTGTGTATGGTAGTTTTACCAAGTTTACTAATGTAACACAGCCACATCTAACTAAATGTAAATTAATACAAGAAAAATCATTGTTTAATAAGTAACTTTGAGAAATGTTTTTCCTAATCACCGTAAGTGAGAAATTGCTTGATGCCCTGATATTATCCAAAACTCTGGGGTTGGGTAAAGCAAACAAAAACCTCAAAACAATGTTTCTATTTGTTCTACTAAAACTCTGGATACTCATGTTATCCTCATAAAAGCCCAGTCTTTCTTATGAAATCTGCCAGCTTCAACCTCAATGATATCGTATAGTAATAAATTCTACTTGGATGTAAAAAAAAAATGCTTTTAATTAGCATTAAACTTGTTGCCCTTCCATTTAACTGAAATTAATTTTCTGGCAAAAAGTATGCAATCATAGAATCATAGAAAATTAGGGTTGGAAGGGACCTTGGGAGGTCAAAGCAGTACTAGATCAACTAGATCATCCCAGGCAAGGCTTTGTCTAGCCAGGTCTTAAAAACCTCTAAGGATGGAAAGTCCACCACCTCTCTGGGTAACCTATTCCAGTGTTTTACTCCTAGTGAAAAAAATCTTCCTAATATCTAAGCTAAACTTCCCTTGCTGCATCTTGAAACCATTGCTTCTTGTTCTGTCATCTGCCACAATTGAAAACAGCCTACCTCCATCCTCTTTCAAACCTCCTTAAGGTAGTTGAAAGTTGCTGTTCAATCCCCTCTCAGTCTTCTTTTCTGCAGACTAAATACGCCCCACTCAGCCTCTCCTCATAAGCCATGTCCTCCAGCCCCCTCAACATTTTTTCACCCTTTGTTTGACTCTCTGCATCTTGTTCATATTCTTTCTGTAGTGGGGGGCCCAAAATTGAACACAGTACTCCACATGTGGCCTCACCAGTCCTGAATGGAAGGAAATAATCACTTCCCTTGACCTGCTGGCAATACTCCTACCAATGCAGCTCAGTCAACCTTCTTCACAAGAAGGGCACACCATTGGCTCATAGTCAGCTTACTCTCCACTGTAACCCCCAGGTCCTTTTAGGAGAGCTGCTGCCCACCCAGTCAGCTTCCAGCTTGTACCAGTCCATGGGATTATTCTGTCCTAAGTGCAGGACTTTGAACTTGTCATTGTTGAACCTCATGAGATTCCCTTTGGTCAATTTATCTAGGTCACTCTGAATCCTACCCCTACCCTTCAACATATCTACTACTCCCCCAGTTTAGTGTCATCTGCAAACTTGCTGAGGGTGCACTCTATGCCACCTTCCAATTCATTGATGAAGATATGAAATAAAACTGACCCCAGGACCAATCTCTGGGACATTTCACTTGATACCATCTGCCAACTAAATATCCATCCATAGATTACTACTCTCTAAGCCCAACGCTCCAGCCAGTTTTCTGTCCACTTTACAGTCCATTCATCCAACCCATACTTCCTTAACTTGCCTGTGAGAATGTTGTGGGACACTATATCAGAAGCCTTGCTAAAATCAAGGTATCCCACATCCACTAGTCTCCTCGCATCCACAGAGCCAGTCATCTCATCATAGAAGATAATCAGGTTGGTCAGGCATGATTTGCCCTTAGGAACATTCTGACTGTGCCTAATCATCTTCTTCCCCTCAAAGTGCTTAGAAATGGATTCCTTAAGGAATGATCTGTAAGAAACGCAAATCTTGAGAGATTTTCAACTAAAAAAAAAAATTGCAAGAGCATCCCTCCCTCCTTGAAATAGATTATAAGGGCCTACCTTTCTACATTTGTGCAGTGATTTAAGGCACATTTACAATACCTCTGAACTGAAACATCATTGTCTCTTTGTCTCACCATCCCTCTAGTTGTGAATGTTCTAAGTAAATGTCTATACTGCCTTCTTGATGGTTCCTAAAAGGGCTGCTTTCAATAACACCATACTAATGTGCTTCTATAACACATGCCAAATCTGGAAATAAGATGGTGAAGACACTTCAAGGGCTGTTCTCAAGCACACTGGACATAGAGGTGTTCAAGACAGCAGCAGATGCACTTCTTAAGAAGCACCGTTGCTTCATTTCTAGGTTTTCTGTTTCTGCTAGTAGGATGAGTGAGCAGAGCATGCCTGAGAGTGGCCTCCCTGGGATCACCACAGATGCAGTACAGAACTAATATAAGGACATGTACAGGCATTCACTTTCTACCAGGAGAAAAACCACTCTCCCAATAGAAACTCAGAAAGTACAAGTGTTCATTACATCAGGTATGTGTCCTGCAAGAAACATATCTGATTTGGGAGAAAGATCTTCCTCATTTAGAGAAGATGATCTTGCCTGTGCTAGTTTCTCTTGCAGGAATGAACACCTGTACACTGCCCTGCCTCTCCTCTCCTCCCAGACCAGGAGGAGTCAAGCAGTGGAGAAATGCTCCCCTTGCCTCCCGAAGGCCCAGGGTCACCGTGGTGAGCAGCAGCAGCTCGACTCCTCCTGGGACTAGGAGAAGTCAGAGGGAGTGGGGCAGGTTGGGAAATGCTCCCTCTCCATCCTCAGAGACGCATGAACCAGGGAACGTGCAAGGAGCATTCCCCTAGAGACTGGGAAGGGAAGGGAAGAGCAGCTGCCCACTGCCCTCCACCCCTTCCCTAGACCAGGGTGTCTGGGTTTAAAGAGAATGGGGACCAACCCTTATATCAGTGCTTGCAAGTGAGGATGAGAGAGCTCTCTCATCCTCAGCTGCATGTGACTATTCTGGCACATACAGCTAAGAAAGGGGGAGCTCCCCCATGCCAAGCTGTACATGCCTTGGTGCATATAGCTAGGATTAGAGGATCTCCCTCATCCACAGTTGCATATAGAAAGCCTCTTTAAACCAGGGCATGCAGCAGGAATACCGCTGTGGCCTGTCACACTGCCCTGTGCTGACCCAGAGCAGTACTGGGTGAGGCAGACTGTTGTACCACAGCAGCAAGGCTCCCTAAGCCTTTCCACCATGGTGGAATTTCCCCACATCCTACTGCACTGCTCTTGGGGCATGTACCAGCAATGTCCCTGTCTTGCCCTGCACTACTCTGGACTGACCTGGAGCAGCACAGAGCAAGGCAGAGTGTCATGTCATGGGGACATGGCTCAGGGAGCTTTGCCACTGCAACATAATGCTCCCACCTCCCCCCCACACTGCTTCAGGCTGACCTGGAGCAGAGCAAGGATTCAGGAAATCTGGTTCTATTCCCTGCTTTACCACTGGCCTGCTGAATAACCTCAGGACCTTACTTCATCTCTGTGCCTTTCAGTTTTCCCATATTTAAAATGGTGATAATTTAGCCTGCTTTGTCAGATGGTTCATGATTAATTATGAAAATACCATAAACTATAGTTTCATAGTTAGCAAGGTCGGAAAAAACTACTACTCTGCTATCTTTTACCCTGTGTATTTTCCATGGTTTATGAGATTGTACCTGTTTCATTATAAGCCTAAACTTATGCCCTAGGGACATGATCCAATTCATACCCTGCCCTGCTCTTTGTGAGGACAGTATGTTCTCTGTGCAACAAACAGAAATGTAATGATTAAATATATCAGGGTATCCTCATTTTTCCCCATTGCAAAATCAGAACAAGCTAGTAAATTAAACTGAACGTGAGACAGATCCACTGAGTGGCATACGTAGGTCATACTACATAGTCTGGCGCATGGTTTGCTACATGTTAGCCAGGAAGTTTTCAGCTCTGTTTGCTAGTTGCAGGTTTGAAATGCTAAGCCTGCCAAACAGAAATTCATAGTAAAGAAAAGCAGCATAATTGCCACCCAGAGTATACTGCACACAGCAAAGATTTATTTAATTTAATTAGTTCATTTGTTTTAAACCGATTACCCTGATGCTGTCACATACGAATTCATGAAAATCATTGCTTTGCAACTAAAGTAGAATAACTTGTAATGAATGGAAAATGTTAGGAAAGCCAGGGCTGGACAACACTTATGACTCAGTGCAAAGCTATCCAAAGGGATATGGAGGTCGTCCACTCATTAGACTGTGGGCTGAAACAGTCATTGGTTTATTTTCCAGGAATGTTTGTGTGAGGCACTTTGAGGGGAACTCAAGACGTTTTGCCATGACTGCAGCTACAAAAGTTTACTACGTTAAGACAGATGAAATACTGGCAGAACTTAATGGTATGGTAGTAAAACAATTCTTTACTGAACAACACTTAGAAATACTGGCACTGATCTAGGAGCAAGCTGTGCTTACAAAGGTGACTGAGCAAAGGAACTGATTAGAAACACACAAATGTGTAAACTTCTCGTTAAATAAAACTGCTTCTAGATTTATTTGTCTGAGAGCCGTTTTAAGACTGAGATTTTCAAATGGGAACTAGGTAACTAATTCTTTCTGGTAGCTTAAAAACAACCACACGCACAATCTTTAACTATAAGAACATTAGCTGTTCCTTGTTAGTGAGCTATACAGATGGCAAGGGGACAAATTAACACAGAAGTTTTCAGACCCTTCATACTCAGGAAACAGTGAGTTTTAATTACTATTGATTAATTTAAGTTAGGTTCCAAAACTGACATGACTAGTGAAAAGATGTAACAGGCACAGGACTAGCCTAAGACATTAATAATTACAGAAGCACCAAAGTTCCATGAAGAACACATGAGACCTGCAGTCTGAAAATCTAGATGTTCTCAGCTGTGCTACTAATTCACTGTATAAGGCAAGACACTTAACTTTTCAAATCTCATCTTTCCTAAATGAAAGTAGTTTTTCTACTGATGCACGAGAAAAATCGTTAAAATCAATAGATGGCATACAGAAATGCCTGAGGACTAAAAGGATGGCATACAACCAGTGGAAGGGAGGAGCTATCACCAAGGAGGAGTACTCCTCCTCAGCCCGTGCAGGTAGGAGGGCTATTAGGAAGGCCAAGGCAGAGATGGAACTCAGGCTAACGTCCAGGATTAAGGACGACAAAAAGTCCATTTTCAAGTACATTGGGAGCAAGAAAAGGGCACCAGGCAATGTAGGGCCCCTGCAAGATGCAAATGGCAATCTTGTGGCTTCACCAGGCAAGAAAGCTGATAGTTTCTTTGCCTCTGTTCTATCAGCTGCACTCAGGAAAACAGTATATTTACACAGATTCAGCATTCCTACTGGAATGCTACTTTGGTCAGACTGTTATTTTGGTTGTGTTATGCCCTAATGTGGGAGAGCTTTGACAGTTGCAAGATACTCACTACAGGTTTTGTGAACTTCAGAACTATGTAGTACATATAACCTCATTAGAAAAGATCTGAATCAAAATGTGAACTGGGAAAGAGACAACTACTGCCTAAGATGAAATCCTACAGCAAGCAATGTGTGTATTGGCACTGGAAAAGCAGAAAGAATAGTTCTGACTCTTATTACCATTTTAAAAGTGAACTTATATTGCAAGATACGATTTTGTTTAAAAGGACAAGGATGATGATTCCAAAGGTGTTACAAAGGATACATTAAAGCATATGTTGCTTTCCTAATGTGTTACAAAGGCCATAAAGAATACATAAAGGTCATTACTTATCTTGCCCTGGGTTCCATATGTATGTTGAACAGTAGGAATGATAGACCAGCTCCTTATTGTACCCTCTCCAGGAAGAGAAGCAATTGTCCACAATCAACTGCTAATAGTTCTCCAAGGAAATTAAGTCACAACAGTATGATTCCATCAACTCACAGCAGGGTCTAGCTGGCAATTGATAGATTTAATAATACCAGCCTGGACACTTAGTCTTCATCTGTTGCCAAAATATCATCAACCAAGGTCACCAAAGCAGTCTGTAACCAGCCAGTTCTATACCAGATTGGTGAGAATGAAGTTGATCAAAAGCTTCTAAATACTGAAAGCACTGGTGTCAGCCCACCCTTGTTCACAACACTAGCCAAGGTTTTAAGAAGTGACATTGGTCAGTAATTAACAAGATTATCGTAGCATCCAGCAATGACTTTCAACAAAGGTCCTGCTATTATTTCCTTCAAAAGAACTAGCAGCCTGCACAAAATGGGACAAATTGTCACTCTGAGTACAGACACATTGTTCTTACCTCCCCATCCCTCATTAATGGATGAGGAAGGACAAAAATCCAAAATACAGACCGTGGAATAAAGCTCTTCCAACAACTCAAGGAGCGTCAGTGACTGAAATTCTAGTACAGATACAAGGTCCTTTTTCCCCTCAAGATCTTGCTCTGCCACCATACAAGAAGACCATTTTATTGTCCATAAAATAGTGAGCAATTTCAACACAGCAGAGATTCAGACCTGCAACTGAGGAGAGACACTATAGATTTACCAAACCATTACATGAAGCAAATATGTTGCCTGGGATTCTGTGGATCCCATAACATGGAAGAACTATTACTTTGTTTCTAGCACAGCCACACCATAAGAGTTTTTAAAAATTCCTTATTCTGCAATAGGTAAATCTCATTACAAGACTTCCACTACTGGAGATTCCTTCAATTCATTTGTCACAAGTCAGAATGAAGTAAGTCACAAGAGAAGGCGGAGAGGGGATCTGGTGGCCTTCTATAAACTGGCTAAGGGAGGCCAGCAGGCTATGAGATAGTCCCTGTTCCCCCAAGCAAGGGAGTAACAAGGAATAATGGCCATCAGTTGACAGAGAGTAGATTCAGGCTAGATACCAGGAGGCACTACTTCATAGTCAGGTGACTAGGATCTGGAACCAACTTCCAAAGGGAAGTGGTGGCTAGATAGACACCTTGCTGGGGTCATTTGACCCCAGTACTCTTTCCTGCCATGGCAGGAGGTCGGACTTGATGATCTGCTCAGGTCCCTTCTGACCCTACCAACTATGAAACTATGAAGTAAAGATGGCACTTGGATCCCTTAATCTTCAAGGGAAGATTATCAAATTAAGTCCTAGGCCAGTAGGGCAGATAAACCCCAGTTTCAAAGTACTGGTGGTAATGTTCAATCCATGAGACAAATTTAAGATTCCATTGTTTTATTGGAAAGCCCAATCTCAAATTCAGATCTAAAGTGTGACCGACTAGTATGACCAACAGTTACTATCTGATACAGGCTTATGACCAGTATATCATAGGGTGGGGTCCCCAGGGATGGCCGTGATGCCCCTACGGCTCCGTGACCATGCCAGTCTTGCCCAATGGGCACCCTTTTCCTCACCTGCCATATATCGCTGGTAATTATAATAAATAGGGAGGCTGCCTTCAAGTTTGTGTTTGGACATGGTCCTGATGGACCCCACTGAACCCTGTGGGTTCTTGGACCCATTTTGGGTCCTGCTCAAAATGGTTGCCTCATGGGGCACCATCAGCTTTATGAGCTAGATGCGTGGCTCCAAAACCACACCTTTATCGTTTCATAGTTGGTAGGGTCAGAAAGGACCTGACCAGATCATCAAATCCAACCCCCTGCCATGGGCAGGAATGAATGCTGGGGTCAAATGACCCCAGCTAGGTGATTATCTAGCCTCCTTTTGAAGACCCTCAGGGTAGGAGCGAGCACCACTTCTCTTGGAAGTTGGTTCCAGCTCTTAGCCACCCTGACTGTGAAGTAATGCTTCCTGATGTCTAGCCTGAACCTACTCTCGATCAAATTGTGGCCGTTATTCCTAGTTACATTTACTACACCCCAAGTCTCGCAGATGGTATTTAAACATTGCCTCTCTGGGGCCTTGCTATAGCTTGGCCTCCTGTCACCACTGGGCTCTCCACAGCCCTGTCTCTGTACCCACACTGGTGCTGGGGTCTGCTCACACCTTGTCACTGTGCTGTTTCTGGTGCTGGGGTCTGTTCACCCCCCTGTCACTGCGCCCTCTCTGGCGCTGGGATCTCCACATTGTAGTGTGCCCCAATGAGGCCTCCTCCTCCCCCAAAAGCATCATCCTGGTCCAACAGTTTATAAGCAGCAACCAAAATATGGGCCCCTGGGTTATAACATAATACAAGGAGTTCAGGGTGTGCTCTGTCCCTTTAAGAGTGAAACCTCCCCCCCAGCACTAAGTGCCTTGCAGGCCAGGGTACCTGGTGAGCTCCTGGAGCCCCATTAGCCCTATATGCAGCATATCAGGCAGCCACAGCACTCCTGAGCAATTCTTCCCTGGAGGCTCCTTCCCCTGGCTGCTGCCACAGATCTACCTCTCTGGTCCCAGCCCCAGGATTTATGTGCCTAGGGCCCTGCCTTCTTCCAGTCAGCTGACTGAGTGCAGGTACACGCTAATTCCCTCATTGGCCTGCTGCCACAGTAACCTGCACTTGTGGGGGTTCTGCCTGGCTGCTACGGCCCTCTCTCTTGGCATTTTTTTGCCCTTAAAGGAGCAGGCACCTTAGTGCCCTGTGACAGTAAATCCTGAGAAAATTCATCAGCTCACCAACAACTGTTAATCTCTGCACTTCTACCACAGGAAGTAACTCAGCAGTGCAGCAACATGGAAACAGTAGGTTTTAGTAAACTACAAAGCAGTCCTATCTTGGGTCAGGACTCTCATGCTAAGAAACCCCCAAGACTTTTATGCTAACTGGATACTCTATCAAAGCAGTTCTTGTGAAGGACCACCCATGGGGATACCAATCAGTTAATTAATCCGGGAGGTCATTAATCATCTATGAACCATAGGTAGTCAGGTTTGGGGTATTAAAGTAAGCTAATTTCCCTAAGCATTGATGTACTGCCTGACCCCACTCAGAGTTAGGAAGAGTAGCTACATACTACAACACAGGTAGGTTGAGCAATATAAGCTCTATTACACAACAAAACCCACGCAATGACTACCAGATGCAATAGTCCCGTAACATCCAAGCCACAACACAATAAAATACACCCAACAGGACAGTAAACCAAACCCAGTGTCCCTGGTCACACAACTAATCAACTACACATTACAACAAGCTTTGGTCACTACACAGTTAACTGCTGTGCAGCTTCACAGACAACCCAGAAACCACAGATGGCACCAAAAAAACCCTGGGCCAAGTCAGCAGGAGAATCCCTCTGACAGTCCCTGACGATTTCTGTTTTTTCCCAACTTAGGTACTCAGCACCTCAGATAGGAAAAGGGTGATACTTTATCCAGCTGTAGCTTCCCAATGGTCAGGTCACAGCAAGGAACCGGCATTCGACGAACTCCCGCACCCCGAGAACCGAGAGTCAGGATTATCCAGCCAGAGTAAGAGCAAGCCCGAGCCTGGCTGCTCTGGACAGGATTTATAGCCTTCTAAACAACGCCACCTGTCACACATCCAGTGGTCCAATCATCGCCCTTTTCACAATACCCAATCAAATTCAAACCTGTGCAATACTTAAAAGGACCAATCAAGTCAAACTATTTCAACTCAATACAAGCAACATTATCATGACTGCCTTATTCATTAACATATCAACATTAATAAGGAGTTGCATTACTATTATACACTGTGCATGCCCAGTCCTTAAAAGTAGGTCATGACTTCATCAAAGCTGAGAGTTCAAACCCTCTAGAAACGTCTCACTTCTAGTCATATGGCGCATCATGCGTGGACTTTCACTGTTCTACACTTGACGAGGAAGACCCCCCTACACTTTAAGTTCACAAATCAGTAATACCACACCTGCCCCCCACATTAGTCTCTGACGCTTCAAACACTAAGCTGGTGACAGCTATATCAAAAGTACCCTGTTGGCTTAATTAAACTGATCAACATTCTCAGTGCATTGGACAAATGGCCACCGTAAAAATATCAATAAACAGCACTTTTACTAGAAGTTTCAGCTGAGACGTCAAGAACTGAATAGTCATGAAAATAGCTGGTCCCTAAGACAACGTTGCAAAGTTCTCGTTTCCACTGTGTGTATACAGTAGGAAATGAAGAGACAATTTTAAGACAATTTTAAGACAGCTGTTGAAATGCCTTTCACCAGAACTCAGTTCACTTTCAGCTTAAAATATGTCAGGAGTTTTTTAGATGTAAAATCCACTTAACTATGCAGCTCTGCATTTTTAAATGTATAAAAAGGAAACCCATGATACTTATATGAAATTAAAGCCCACTGAATCAGAAATTAATCCATCCCAGTCACTGCAGGAAGTAATTCACAAAATGTATACGAAAACAGCTACAAGACGGTATAACTAAATATTTCTTCATCTTTGGATACAACTGGTGAATACAGATGCTAAACGGCAAGTCAGTTGTTCCAGCATCAACATCTGCTACCTTGGCAGGCTTCACAAGTAGTTACCACATATTTCAGAATCTGTTCTAGGATCAGCCTAATGGGATGAGGGTTTCAGAATTTGCTTCTAAAATTCCACTGGTTTTGGATTCATCTCTTTTCTGACAAACTAATGGTTATTTGGAGCACTAATATGTAGGTCATTTTCCTCCTGTATCTACATACATAGCACATATTAATATAGCCATCAAAGTTGAAAATGTACTCTTAAAACTATGGGTAGCAACATAATGAAATAAGAAGAAATTCATTTATGAGAAAAGAGATTTTGCATATTGATCTTTCAAGTATATCATTTTATTAGGAATTAGATTTACAGCTCATTGTCTTTGCCTGCAAGTAGATCACCTTTTATGCTACATACTTACAAACAACTAGATAATCAAATATACCTGAGTTCTCAGAAACTTATTGACATGGGGAACTGATCCAGACATCAACGAAACATTATGAAACCTAGAGTGAAGGCAGAATCCTTTAACTCAGGGTTCTCAACCTTTTTTGTACCAGGACCCATTTGTAAACATATATGGCCAGTCCCAACCCAGTGCCCCTCACTCCTGCTCTGCTGCCCCCAGCCCCTCAACGTGTAGGGTGGCAGGATGGCAGGGTGGGGCATAGAGGGCCCTAATCAGCTCCTTGCTGGCTAGGAACCTGCCAGCCTGAAAGGGGAAAAACCCATGGCTTCCCATTTTTTTCTCCTTTGAAGGAGAATCCATTTATAAAGTTCGTTTGTGATCCTTTCATTTCTTCTTGCAACCCACTTTTGAGTCGTGGCCCACGGGTTGAGAAACACTGCTTTAAGTGACCCATAACAAAAAATGTTCCGTTCTTTTTTCCATTCTCCTGTTTCATAAGTTATTCTGCCTTTTATTTTAAGCTACCCAAGCCTTTGTTCAGGACAGTAGATAAATTGAATGAATTTTCCATTTGAAATAATCCACTTGTGACACCCAGTGACTAGCTACACTGAGCCTCTCAACTTCGTGAACAATGGAGCTGAACCGGTGAGTGCCTGCATTAAGGAACCATGGCTTTATCTCAGGCCGTTAGCTCTTCCAACTAATCATTCATTTCCTCAAAATGCCTTCTTTGGTCTATCTTTTGACTGAGATTCTAACTCAGAATGAGAAAAGCCACAAAAAATTAAAACAAAGACTAGACCTCACTGACCTCCCATGAATAAAACTTTTGACTTGGGCAGAAAAACACCATCTCTTCTTTACTATGATTTTCCTTTCTATGATATAATCACAATTATTTCTAAGCTTTTCTCTTTTTTTAACATTATGTACATTTAAAATGGGTACGATAATCACAGGAGTGTATAAAATCACTATACCAGATGTTGATCTAGCAGAAAAAGAATCCCATAGATATAATATGTTATAGTTGGAAGCCACAATTATTTAAGAAAGCCAACCTGGAAAACATGACTAATGCTGTAGGTAAATGCTGGAGTTCAGACATCTGTCTTTTTCCTATTAGGAAGTTTGGAATTTTTAGAGCTACATATACTACTATGTGCTTCTGAAAAATGCTGTGAGGTTTTACTATTATTTTATGCCTGACTTAAGTAACCTCTAGCTAAGAGACATGGTTATTGCTGTCGTTAGAAGATGACTGATTTGATTTTACAATGTGTATAAAACAAATAGAGAAAACTATTTTGTCATGTTTCATGTGAACTGTCCCTTAAGATAGGAAGTTTCAGTCAAATATAATTTTCCAGGCTACCCCACACACAGATATTCATTTAACAGATGTGAGATTTAAGTGAAATGTTATTTAGTATGTCAAGTATGGATAATTTGGAGTAAAGGAAATAAAATGAATAAAATGGTCAAACCAGAACATAACAAGAATTCATCTGGGTTGGCATTATATTTCTGACAGCGGCCAATGCTACCTGCCCCAGTTTGCTTTTACAATGTTTTTGTGGTTTTGGCCTGTCTTTTCATCCCTCCTCCTAACTATTCCATGTCTATGTGTAGGTATATGCTATGTGAATGTATGTATTCTCATTCTGTTGGGTGATGGGCTCCAGCTCCAGGCAGCACCGAAAAATGTTGTACAAGTGATTAACACTGATTAATTAGCTGTAAGTATGTAGAAAAAACCATAAGCCATGGGAGAAAAACTTTTATTTAGTATCTTCTGACTAGTTACTCACAGTCTGAAAGATAAAGATTACACCTGTGAAACAGTGAAAAGAAATTTAGGGTTTGATCTAAAGCCCACTAAAGTTACTATAAAGACTCCCTTTGATTTCAATGGGTGGAAATATCTTACAAAAATGACCACAGAGATGTCTTTGGTTTTTAAGTGAACCAACATCACAGGAAAAACAGTACTTTTAAATGACCAAAGCATTGCAGCATCTCTACAACCCTTAAAAAAATATAATTCCATATGTTGATTGGTCTTCCCCATCCCACACACTGGGAACTCTTAGTGAATGGAATTTTTCACTTATAGGTAGACAACACTTATAGGAATTAGTATCATTCCTTAAATGCAATGGGTTGTAATTATATCTGAGGCAAGGTTTTGGACTGGTAGAATGATATTTTACTTTAAAGGATTTAACAAAGTTATTACAGATTTGACCTATTTTATTTTGCTGATTTAAAAATATACTGACAGAACTGATGACTAATAAATAATTTTACTTTGGTCATGACCAGAGATACTAATTAAAGATTAAAGGGTACAATTATGCTAGAAAGTATACATACCATATTTACTCAAATACAAGATGATTCCAAATATAAGATCACTGCACTCCACAACCAATAACTAGATTGTATATATGAAAAATTTGTTACAATTGTCCAGGTATAGAATCTAATTATTCGGGTTCCCATGAATTTGTCCCATTCCCATTGATACAGCAGGGGAAATAAATCTGGGGGGTCCCTTGCCCTCTGCCCCTCAATCTCTTCGCCCTACAGTCCCTTCCTTCCAACTTTACCATCAGACCCTGCTTTCCCCAAACATATAGAAGTAAGGGGCAAATCTGAAAACACTGATTGTGTAAATATGATTGTGCAAATCTGAATAAACAAGCTTGTAGTAATCTGCATATAAGCAAGTTCTATGGTACCCATAGATTTTAGCTCATCCAGAATTAATATATTTTACCTTTTTTGAAACTGATACACATTTTAGAACAGATATTCCATAAACACTCTTTAAGCAGCACTTTTGTACCTACTTAGCTATAGAACATTTTTTTTGGCTTCTATTACTGAACATATACTGCTTTGGGCAGCATTTTAATGATAGACAGTGTATTTAATGAAGTTTCCTCGTATGCAAAGGTAAGGTGAGGAACATTTTTTCACCATACTGACTGGAAGGGGATACCTCACCTTATAATTTGACTAAACACAGTATACAGAATGAAAAAAACAGTCCTCTCCTAAAGAATATATAGCAAAAAAGCCCCAAGGAAATATAACAGCTAGATGGAGGCACACAAGATAACAATGAGATGTTTAATAAAGTTATCAGCCAAAGCAAAAGCTACCTTACTACCTAAACACAGAATCATTAAATCACAGAGAAGTAGGGCTGGAAGGGACCTCCAGAGGTCATCTACTCCACCCTCCTGCCTGAGGTAGGATCATTCCTATCCAAACCATCTCTTAGGAACCATAATCACACTCTACATAAGACTGCCATCAACCCTGGCACAGCACAGACCTAACAATTTAAAGCTAGGAACAGAAATTACACATAAACTAGTAAAAATTATCAGAAATCGGTTCAAATCTGTAACACAACAGAAGTTCAGTACATATAAACTGCTTTCAAAATAGCCAAAAACATTTTAAGATAAACCTGAATGGATGTAGTATCAGACATAACTGATTTAGGTTACATCTGTTTGTTGAACTTCTGTCCCAGATCCCCTCCAGATTCAAGTTGATTCCCAGTCCCTCAGTATCCCAGGATGCTTTGCACCTCCCCTTCTGCCCCCTCCCCCCCCGCAAGGTGGGCAGGCTAACTTTGGCCCAGACTGATTGCTCCAATGGAGCCATGAGGTGGGCCACTGCAGTCATGCGGCTGCATTTCTGGAATCAAAAGTGAATGCCTGTTCACTTGCTTACCAATTCAATCTATACAGTTTAGACTAACTTTCAAAGACTGAATTGTTTTAGCCTCAGATTTTTTGTACTTAGCCTAACAAGCTGATTTAGGGCAGTTTCAAAGGTAGTTTTGCAGGGTTTTTTTGGTTTTTTTTTACAGAGAGCTTCCATGTATACAGTGCTTGTTAGGAAACTTTGCTTATTAGAAAACTAATTTAAGTATAACCTTCCAAATGCAAGATTATACTGAATGAAAGGTATAACCTTCTTCATTACATTTTACTGAGTGCAACTACATCAGACACTTAATTTCACATTAGCATAGTTTATTACAAAGTACACGTGTGTCTACACATGTAAATGCTTATTTCACAGTAAACCTCCCTAATCCTTAGTAAACATAGTAAATGTAGTGCTTGTATAGATGCATTACCTGCAAGTAGCATTACTTAGCAAATGCAAGTAGCATTACCTGCAAATGCAAGTAGCAAATTTACTCAGGATTAGTAACATAATGCTTGTGTAGATGCCTAACAGGTAGCAAAATCTGCTCCCGGTCAGCCATCCACCCAGGAGCAGGAAATAGCACCCTACCCCCAGGAGCTGCCTACTTTGAAGCAGGCTCCTCCACAGAAGCCTGAATGGGGACTATGTCCCCCTGCCCTTGCAGCAGGGAGCTCTCAGCCCTCAGGAAGCAGGGGCTGAGAGACACTTATCTCCCAGCCTGAGCTCCATGGTCATGGGCTTGGGCTCGGAGACACTTAACTGTGGAGCTTAGGCTGGTAGATAAGGAGCTCCCTGCTGGTGAGGCCTGGGAAGCTTGTTCTTCACATAGCTCCATGAGCATGGATCTAAAGGGGGAACAAGCTGAGAAGCTGGGAGGGACAAACTCCCCAACCTGTTCCCCACTCTCCCCATCAAGCTCCCCAGGCATAGAGCAGGGGGAGAGAACAGGTATGCAGCTCGGTGAGCAACAAGCATCCCAGCCTCTACCCTGCATATCCAAGTGGGGGCAATGTCCCCCTGCCCCAGCAGCAGGGAGCTTGCAGCTTGTTCCAGGTCCCTGCTCTGTAATTGTAACTACAATCATAGAACAGGGGCTGGGAGCTCCCTGCATGGGGACAGGTCCCGACCCAGCCTGGAGCTGGTTGGGACCTGCCCCTGACTGGGAGAATTCCCAGCCAGCCCCACATGGCATAGGAAGGCACATGCAGCCTGGAGGTGGCTGGGGACTGTCCTGTTTCAGGCAATCCCCAGCCAGCTTTAGGCTGCACATGCACACTTCTCCATGCAGCCTGGGGCTGGCATAGAACTGTCCCAGTCAGTGACAGGTCCCAGCCCTGTGCCCCAATTGGGTGATTGAGATATGAGGCTTGGAAACAGCTGCAGGGGTGGAGTAGGTCCCAGCTACCTGCCCCAATCCACCACTAGAGCAGCTAGCAGCAAGTTAGTTGCTAGTTGCCCCACTGGAAGATTGAGCAGGGTCCTGGGGCCTGACACTGATGCTGTCAGTAGAGCTGGTGCCCCCCCCCGACAGGGCCACCACCGTCAGCGGCTTCTGCGGGTGCTCCCCCCAGATTCAAGTGGTACTAGTAGTTCATGGTCCACACGCACAGGCTTACTGCACAGTAAGAAATCTATATGTGCCTTACTGCACAGTAACTACTCAGGCATATATTTGCTACCTGCATAATTTCTGTGTCTTCTAGAATATATATTTCCTTAAATGATTTTACCTAGAAAGTCACGCTCACAGAAAATTTTTCCCACCAAAAACAGATTTCACAATTATGTAGGGGAATTATTGTGCTTACTCAGTGGTTACCCAAGAGTTCAAGGGCATGGTGAAACCAATGTATCTTTTACAAGGCAGGACTGGGAATCTATTTTGGAAGGGACACCATTTTAATAAGTAGTTCTTGGAGGGACAGATTCTCAACCACAATATGCTCCTTTTGTTCTATTCATATGGACACAAGAAAATAGAAACTATAATCAAGGGATACTATCCTTTGCCCCTCACTATAGCCCCTATTGGTTTATTACGTAAGCAGGACTTTTAACTAATGCCAGTGCAAGGAAAGCATGATGCAACTATGGCGCATGACCATGAAGAACATCGTTGCCAACCAGGCTAATCAGGAGGGGCTCCCATAACTTACAAGTGGCCTCATCTAGACAGGCAAAGTTGGGATAGAACTATCATATTTACTCAATTACAAGATGAGATTTGTTTTCTCATTCAACATGGGGAGAAAAGCCCCTTGTTTTAAATTCAATTACAAGCAGGAGGAGGGTGGCAGCAGCTGTGGATCCAACTGCAGCCCTGAATCACAGGTCAGAGCCAGAGTTGCAATGACTACCCCCTCCCCCACCACCAGCCTTTGCAGCTTCTGCTCCCCCCTGCCTTTCATCCTCTCCCCAACCCACCCTCATCCTCACCCCTATCCCACTGCTGCTGCCACTGCTTACATCACAGCTCTAGCTCTGGCTGAGTCTCGGCTCCGGCTTTGGGCCCAGGCATAGAACATGGAGCACATGCTGGCCATATGACAGGGTCCGCTCAGGGGCTAGGGCCAGGGCTGCCACTGCTGCAGCACTTGCTGCATGGTTGCAAGGCAGTATGTGCTCTGTGCTCTGTTCCCCAGGCCAGAGTGGGGCCCCAGCCAGAGCCAGAGCTGCAGCAAGAAGGTAAGCAGCAGCAGTGGCAGGGGAGGAGGGTATTGTAATTTATCATTTAAAGAAGGGGAAGAGAGCAATCAACTTCTAGAGCAAAGACCAAGTGCCAAAGCAGCTATAGATCAAATAAGTATTTGCCCTTTATTTGTTTTTTCCCCAGGCCTAGTCATCCTATATGAAAGTTGAAATTCTGTCCTCATTGAAGTAATAGGAATTTTGCCATTTCATCAGTTTGTTCGTTTAATCATTTATTTCATCAATATATACCATAAGGTAAAAATTCCACCACTGTAAGCAAGAAAAGAAAAAATAACTAAGATGGCTGCTCTCCCACTCTATTTTTAATAAAACTAGAAAGTCTTTAACAAATGCACTGTTGAGTCAAGCTTGTCATGGTTGCTGCAGCAACGAGTGCAACTTCAGTGTAGGCCAGTGATTTCCAACCAAGGTGCCTCAACATGGTGGGGTGCCTTGATTGAGATCCTTTTGAGGGCACCACAGGGTGCCATACAATGTCAGCACAGTTAGGTTTACAAACATTATTCATGAGATATACCCAAAGATTTCAAATAGAAATCCATAGTTGTGGTCTGTCTTGAGTTCTGTGCAACAGAAAAACTACTCTATTATTTTCCTGTAGTTAAAAGAAGAACAAAAACTAAGAGCTACAATTTTCCAGGGAGGGCCTTGAAACTATACAGAGGTATCTCAAGTCTATCCAGGAGTGCCTTGAGTCTAAAAATGTTGAGAATCACTGCACTAGGCTGATCTAAATTATGCCAGGGGTAATTTCAAGCCTCAGTCAGATTCACTTTATCCCCTCCCATCTCTTCAAACTAAGGATTTGGCCAGCTGGAAACACATACACAGTATGGAGCCAATTGTTTTTAACTGCAACTAGCTTGAATTTTTTTTTTTAATTTAATAAGGGTTCTGATCAAGGTAGAGATAATGTGTCTTCCTTTGTTTGCTTATGGTTATCAAAATAATCTAAATTTCTCTTCTACAGATGGTTGTTTCAAAATTTGAAATACAAAAACCCTTTTTTATTAAAAATTATCAAAAAATATTTTTATGCTTTGTAACAACAGTCATGTTTTCTATACAAGCTTTTACTAGAGGTTTCCCCTTTTTTCTACCAGCGTGTTAGCCCTCAGATTTTTTCCCATCAAGTTTTCCTGCCCAGAGAGAAATACGCTTGTGTTTTGCTTTTGCAAATTCTTGTTACAAACCAAGAATTCAGAGTTTTCCTTTTAGAATCTCAAGATTCTTTTGGTAGCAAGGCAAAGCAAGCTTTCTTGTGTTTCCAGCACTGCAGACTTACTGTCTTAGAATATGGTCAAAATAGTAATGCCAAAGTTAAAGAAAGTATAATAGCATAAATATATGGATGGACATTAAAAGTTTGCATATAACTGTAACAAGCATTAAAGTGCACGTACCTTGAAGAAAAGAGCTCCATGCCAGACACAGCATGGCTTGCAGCAGCTGAGGTTGTCCCTTCTTAGGCACCATAGGGAGCAGTGAATTTTGTGCCTCTGAGAATACCAGACTAAGGGCAAATGAAAATGTGCCTCAGAAGAGACATCTTGGAAAAGGAAAGTCCCAGTAAGAGGCTTGCAAACAAAAGCGATCCATCGGTGAGCCTGCAAAAAAATCCCAGTCTCCTGATTGCTGGAAGGGCTCCTTAAAGGGCATTTTTTTCCCACCTGAGGGGGTGAGAGAGGAAGTGTGCACTGGGAGACAGCAAAGGGAGTTGTGCTGGCTGGAGCTCGCAAGGGGACCTCCAGAGGACCAGGGAGTGCTCAGCCCTGAAGAACCAAGCTGGGACTTCAGGACACAACAGGGTCGTTCCTGCGGACACACCATCCACAAGGAACCCATGGGCCCTGTGTGGGGTGAGAGGGGAGGCGAGACTGAAGGGAGTTAGTCCCGGGTTGCTTT
>NW_017728949.1:29711107-29718355 GCF_001723895.1 Crocodylus porosus | reverse complement strand
ATCAAGGTAGAGATAATGTGTCTTCCTTTGTTTGCTTATGGTTATCAAAATAATCTAAATTTCTCTTCTACAGATGGTTGTTTCAAAATTTGAAATACAAAAACCCTTTTTTATTAAAAATTATCAAAAAATATTTTTATGCTTTGTAACAACAGTCATGTTTTCTATACAAGCTTTTACTAGAGGTTTCCCCTTTTTTCTACCAGCGTGTTAGCCCTCAGATTTTTTCCCATCAAGTTTTCCTGCCCAGAGAGAAATACGCTTGTGTTTTGCTTTTGCAAATTCTTGTTACAAACCAAGAATTCAGAGTTTTCCTTTTAGAATCTCAAGATTCTTTTGGTAGCAAGGCAAAGCAAGCTTTCTTGTGTTTCCAGCACTGCAGACTTACTGTCTTAGAATATGGTCAAAATAGTAATGCCAAAGTTAAAGAAAGTATAATAGCATAAATATATGGATGGACATTAAAAGTTTGCATATAACTGTAACAAGCATTAAAGTGCACGTACCTTGAAGAAAAGAGCTCCATGCCAGACACAGCATGGCTTGCAGCAGCTGAGGTTGTCCCTTCTTAGGCACCATAGGGAGCAGTGAATTTTGTGCCTCTGAGAATACCAGACTAAGGGCAAATGAAAATGTGCCTCAGAAGAGACATCTTGGAAAAGGAAAGTCCCAGTAAGAGGCTTGCAAACAAAAGCGATCCATCGGTGAGCCTGCAAAAAAATCCCAGTCTCCTGATTGCTGGAAGGGCTCCTTAAAGGGCATTTTTTTCCCACCTGAGGGGGTGAGAGAGGAAGTGTGCACTGGGAGACAGCAAAGGGAGTTGTGCTGGCTGGAGCTCGCAAGGGGACCTCCAGAGGACCAGGGAGTGCTCAGCCCTGAAGAACCAAGCTGGGACTTCAGGACACAACAGGGTCGTTCCTGCGGACACACCATCCACAAGGAACCCATGGGCCCTGTGTGGGGTGAGAGGGGAGGCGAGACTGAAGGGAGTTAGTCCCGGGTTGCTTTGGTCATCTTTGGGAGGTCGGGTCGGCCTGAGGGAAAGAGGGTACCGAGAGTCATGCAGGGAAGCTGTATGATTAAGGAAACCCTAGGAGGGGAGAGCAGAGGGCGATAGAAAGACCAAGGGGAGTGCAGTGGTCTTTGTGTTGCTTTGTTCTGTGTTTGCCTGTGAATTAAGGTTTATACCAGGGGTGGGACAGCACTGTTTGTGGGTATCAGAAGCCAGAATCAACCTACCAGATGAGGCAGAGGGCATGGCGTTTTCTACCAGCTGCTGCCTGCAAACCCAGCTGAAGACCCAGTTGTGTGTGCTGAGCTGCGCCCCCCTGCTGACCACTGGAGTGATTGCAAAAGGCAGCTTATTATTATCCTGAGTATCATGGTATTAAGTCAAAGTACCCATGTATTTGAAGTGTTGTGTTACCAATGTGAAGTATAGTATGTTGTAATCAAATTAGTGAATGTTGGGCTGTTTGTTGTTGATTGTTAACCAGTATTATTAGCTTAGTTATGCATTTTTCTTTTCATGTCATTTATAAATTTATGTTCCTAAAATTGATCTCTCTGTGTGTGTATATATATTGTATTAAAGTTTATATACATCAGTTTGTAGGGTGTCTTACATTGGAGGAAGGGAACCTGGTGTACTCTGCTGCTCGGCTGCTACCAGTTCTTAAGCTGATTGGGAGAAAGACTCGGCACCCCAGGGATCTGAAACTGGCAGTAGACCCACCCCTAGCATGGTGGACTCAGGTTACATAACGCTTCTTACTCTTACTCAATAATCTTATACAATTATAAGTTGAGTAATTATCATTAAAATTTTAACCAAACAGAGCATTTTTCAGCCAGAGTAATTAATCTAGAACCTTAGAGAAAAACAGAGCACACTCAAGTGTTTTATTTTATAAGCAAAATTCAGAACAGTTAAGAATTACGTGTAAAGGGAAAGGCCTTCTGGTATGCCCAAAACAGTTTGTTTACTCTTTGCATTCTCATGTTCAATGCAGCCAAAGACATTAGTTTCCTATAGATAACTGTGAGCCTTTTGACAGCAAGCACACACATAAACATTTACCATTTTGAATCATTTAGCTGCTTTCCCAGTTATAGGTACAGAAAGATTCAGATCATCTGGTACAGAAAGATTCAGATCATCTATTACAGAACTGCCTTGTTAGTATGGATCAACAGTGACATCTGGTGCCAGCAGATCCATTGTATATTGGGACAGTGCTTCAATATTACAGCTCACTTAAAGCCACAAGTCTTCTGCTAGGGTAAGCACCTTTATATTTGGCATCATAGCATCACAGGACTGACAACAGGGGAAAGAAAATAGTAAAAATGCCAAGAAGAGAACCTTCTTGAAAGGAAGAAAAGAAAGTGAGAATGTTTTCACAGTATTTCCTTGCAATGTGGTTTTCCCCAAATTATGTTCTTGGCTATGTTCTTGACCTAGAAATAATGTGAGTTACTGTTAGGAGGGGATGGTCATCATTTTAAGAAAAGGAATAATATAATTTTTGCCAGATTCAGTATATATCAATGCAGAACTTGTTGTACACTAAACTATGCAAATATCGAGGATTTGCTGCAATTTCTCACATGATTATTGTTGCTTATTGTTCCTTGTCAACCAGTTGTTTTGCCTTACTTTAAAATAAAGGAGGATCTGAGGGAAAGAAACTAACTGAAAGAGGATCTTGATGCCATTCCCTTATTTGGCCATAACCTTCCTGAGTGATCTGAGGCAAATTATTAAGTCTGCTCAGTGCTTCAATTCTCCATCTGTAAAATGAGTATAGTATTTCACAACCTAGCAGAAGAACTGTGAGGATAAATTCCATTAATGACTGCAAGGCTTAGGCATTACAGTGATGAGGGCCATATAATTTAATAAATAAGTATGACTGGAACTTGGGAGATTCAATAAGACCTACTTTATTAGTAAGTCTTAGAGTCAAAAGAGAAAAAGGAGTACAGAAGAGGTTTTAAGGCACCTTTGAGTCTCACAGATTCTAGGGCTCATTTGTGCCATGATAACTTCCTGAGTATATATTAGAGACGTTTCATGACTACTTTAACATAATACAGCAACACTCCTTTTCCACAGGTCACAGTGACAGCCATGATGTAGGACCCCATTACAATGGTTCCTTACCACCCATGAATCTTTATTTCTTTATTCTGGCATATCATTTCATGAGCAGTCCAGGCATTAGTGAAGTGTAACAAGTTGTCCTGATGGAGGGTTTGCCACAACTGGAAATGTTGTTTGAATTTACCATTCATAAAATAGGTATCCTCCTCAGTATTCAACGAAACAAAACACATGGACAGAAAGAAGGCTGAAAATCCTATGATAAGTTACTGTGTGGATAATTAGTCAATATTTCAATCAATTCCTCCAGCATTTTGAAATTAATGCGTCATTTAAGGCACAGTAAAATCACTGTTGCATCTATTGAGAACTAGCATTTATAATATTTCACTTTCTTCCTAAAAACAACCTATTCCTTGTTCAAACTTTGTAAAAGAATCATAAACTGCCCCTAATCACAAGCCAACCTGGTTTCTCTTGTATTCAACTGGCCAACAGAAGAGTGTTTCCAAAGTGCAACTGTTCTAGGCACGAAGACACTTTGCAGCATGTTCCCATAAGCTGCTTTATAGCTAGCAGATTGTTATTGTAATATTATTCACTAGAAAAAAGACTTGGCTAATCAATGGCTTTCTTATTTTTGCATCTTAGTGCCAGAGCAGACACAGTCTGAATCCTAACTTAACAGATGTTTCTTATTTCTCTTCTTTCTCAGCTACACTTTGGTTTTTTGGTATTTTTGGCATTTGAAGATTTCAGACAAAAAAAAAAACCACACTTCTTGTGAAATCTGCAAAGTAAAACATTCCAGTTAGTGCTAGCCCAGTAGGGCTACGCTTCTGGAAGTCAAACCAGATCTTGAGTTCCTGGAAGTTCAGGGATACAGCTTCACTCTGGCAGACTGGCACTAAGGTGCTCCCTGCTGCCTCCAGCTGGTAGGAGGAAGGAGTCACTGACAAGTTCTAGAAAACTGCAAGGTTCCTTCCTGTTCTGTTGCTGTTATATAAAGCTTTTTGAAATGACGGAGTGGAAAAAGTGAAACACCACTAAAATCTCAGTGCCATAAAGATTCTTACATCCTTGGTTCCTTTCAATACACAAACACAGAGCTACACAGCCAAAGCTCCGTTCATATTCTGTACACACACAGAGCCAGCTGCTTATTTGGAGTAAATTGGTATAGTTCCACTGACAATTAAGGAAAGATTATCCAGTAACTACATCAGTAGTAGATTAAGACTTGAAAAATCAGAGATCCATTCACTGCTCCTTCCCAGACTGCTTTTATAAACTTGTGTAAGTCACTAAGGGCAGAATCTTTTTTCACTTTACAAGCCTAAGTGGCAGTTACCCAGCCACATTACTCTTATTTTTGGCACTTATGTAACACTTGTAATCCTACTGCATGTGCAGTGGGGATGTGCATCTAGTGTGGATCCAGTATGCTGTGTGCCAGCTGAGCAGATACATGGCTTTAGCTATACATATGTGAGTGAGACTCATGCCCCAGCCAGTTCCTCTGTAGCATGTTGAGCTGGGTTGGAGCAGCCTCAGGCTGGCAGGCTGAACCAGGGGCCCCCTGCCAACTGGGGTTGCTTGGACCCTGCTCAATGTGCTGTAGTCCCAGGCACACATGTAAACATGGTGCCCAGGAGCAATAAACTCCAGCACAATAAGCGCCGGAGTTTATCGTGACATATTAATATGCATATGTAGACACATCCAACATTTTGGTGTAAGCACCAAAAATGTCAGTTACATTGTTGGGTAGCTGTCCTTTGGGCTCTTTTTCCCTAAGTTCCCCATCTGTAAAATAAGTAAGGGCTCTGCCCTACCTTACAGAGATACTGTAAGGATAAATATATTAAACATAAGGAAAGTAGGTAAAATAGATCAAATAGAATTATTCTGATATATGGAAACTGAGGAGGTGGTCTACATAGGATATGGACACATGTACACATGGAGTGGCCTCATAAAGGAAAGGGGAGCTGATGGTTGGGAGTGCAGCACCTGTTACACTGTAACAGCTGCAGTGAGCTAAATTACCCCAATTTCAGCCCTGGATTTTGCTGTACTTCCCTCATGCACACAGTTACAGTTTAACAGCTACTGAGTTGTTCCAAGCTGTAATTACCCCTCCCCTTTTGAAGCCACTATAAATACAATTTTTTCTATATCCAAAAATCTGTCAACTTTTTTCTGGAGTTTGTACACCCTTTTCAACTTGATATTTAACAAAGATACATTATTGAAGCACTAGGGATAATTAGAAGAGACTTTTGGACATATTTTTCCCTCACTGACCTATGCAACTAACTTAAGGCAATACCAATTTTTTAGATGTTCTTGCCTACACTAAATGGCAATGCACTGAAACCTCTTACCTTTACAAAATAGCAACTTTTGCAATTAAAAATAAACATGCTTAAAAGACAAGAATGTATATGAACTGTACTACAAACCACTCCTAGAATTCAGTGCTCAGAGACTACAGGATTAACAATGGAAATATGTGTAAAATATAAACTTCTGAAATACTCCATTTTTTCCCAGGCACTTGACTGTCTACATCAATTTGAAAATGTGACTTTACTTTTGAAATGTTGACCCCAACCTCCCTAGTTTGAGGATGCAGAACAAAAACAATAGAATGAAACTTTTGTTCTCTGGGTACAAGTCAATATAAAATTGACGAATGGAATTGCAGCAATGCATACATAGGAGCAATTTGTTGGGTGAGAAGAAGACTAGCAATGAAAAACTGCAGCTGTTGAGAAATATCAACCTGCAGTTTACAAGCTAAAATAATGTTACAGGGCAATGAAATACAGCAGGACTTGGCCAATCAGTTCTCTCTCTCTCTCTCTCTCTCTGTCCCTCCCTCCCACCCCACCTAATCCCTCTCCTCATACATTAAACCATGAGGGAAAAATATGAATCATTTATTTTTCTTTTTACTCAGTAATTTGGGCTATAAACATCCAGACACTGCTGGCTGGTTAGCTACTTATCTAACTTCAAAATGTTCCAGTTACATCCTTCCTGCCAAAAGCAGAGTTTTGAGTTATGCTCATAGTAGCAAACTGCTTACTGACTTTTGTATCTTTGTAGCTACTACTAAGTATAAGGAATAAGAAATCAATATGACTAGCCAACTCTCTTGTTCTAATGTAGCTGCGCAAAGCCTCCTCTTATGCTTGAAAAGTTATCATGCAATGCAACAAGTTCACATTTGTTTTCTATGTCTCTGTAATTTAATCAAACGTGGTGTCAATACATGTAGAAATTTAGGACCCAGTCTTAGACATCTGAAGTTCTGGGCATAGTCCTACAGAGTTCAGTGAGACTACAGTCTATTATAAGGATTTGAAGAACCAGACTAACTCAAAAAGATATTGCCTTGGCATTCAGATGGCATATTCCAAACTTCATGGCCTCATTTAACAGCAAATATGCATAAGCAGGAGAAGCCTGCAATGATTCCCCGTGCCCCTCAAAGCAAAGACAATTTGGTGGTCAGGGTTCATTTGTAAGAGCATCTGAAACTTAGAGCTATGTTTTTTATGAGTTACCCAACTCTCACCCTCCACTCAACTGTTTTGTATTTACCCTTCTCATTTGGTGTTAGGACTTTTGGAAATCAGGCAGCCAGTGTCCTGCTACCCACCTGCTGGGAATTGCTAACCTTCATTTTAGCCTGGTTGTCATAGTTGGAAAAAGGATTTAAGTCCTCTCAAACCTGCAACCCTCCACCCTTTTAGGATCAGGCACAAAAGGATACCTTTGTAAACCCATGCCCCTTACTGCTCTTAGAAGTAATTTTTTGAGGTGTGGGTGGCCTGCTACATCCTGTGTTCTTTCTCAGCAAGTTTAAAAACCTGCTGTGCCACAGCATTGACTTGTTAAAATTCAGAGATACTGACATTTTAAGATGCCCAGACTACAAAAAACTATTCACAATCTCTGAGTAAAGGGACTAAGATTATCCAGTGGATACAGATTCTTATCAGTACATAATTATTAGCAAATATCTGTATCTCTGAAATAAACGTTTCCACTCATAGTTTCATAGTTTCTAGGGTCGGAAGGGACCTGAGCAGATCATCTAGTCCGACCCCCTGCCATGGCAGGAAAGAATA
>NW_017728949.1:29696724-29710862 GCF_001723895.1 Crocodylus porosus | reverse complement strand
TCCGACCCCCGCCATGGCAGGAAAGAGTACTGGGGGGAACAGTGACTCCCCCAGTGCCTGCTGATCCCCCCTGACTAGTTTATAACAGGCCACAAGATCCCCCCTCAGCCTTCTCTTTTGGAAAGCTCCCTATGCTTTACAATTTCCAGTCTTTCTTCCAAGGTTAACATAAGCAACACTGGATTATTGTAGCAAGTGGCACTGGCCCATCAATCTTTCATTTTCTTCTCTACTTCGTTGTGACACACAAGTTTATTTTTCTGTTTTCTTGGTGGTAATTAGAAATGGAGCTTTTGACCTCTGTTTCACTCTTTCTATTCAGCCGAGCTGGGAAAAAATCAAAACTTCCTTGAAGTAACCAAAATGAAATGTGTTGGTGCCATTATCTATGTCATGACAACTACTCTCCTAACTGGCATCCTTATCCATGGTCTCAGTAGAAAGACCTGCATAGGTCCTGGAAGCTAAAATATCATCTTAACTCTAGGTATGTTCAAAGTGCTGCCTTAAAGAAGTTTTTCACTATCATTGCCTATTTTTGTCTTTTTCACAGAACAAGTGCAAAATTTATGTCCTTACTGCCATAAGTTCAATGGAAAAAAAATGGAAAATTCTTCACTGTTCTGTTGTTCACCTTACAGTTTCTTAATCTGAATCACAGGTTCTGAATTTAAACTAACATAAGTCAAAGTTATTCATAAAAGTGCAAGTTCATGTTTTAATGCAAGTTTAACACTGTCTATACTGTTCATTCATTTAACCCATCAACATTTATCATCACTTCCAGCTAAATGTCTGCTAAATACCTAACATTAAGTCCTAACTCTGCTGATGTCAGTGGCAAACCTACCACTGATTCCAGTAAGGCCAGAGTTTCTTTTCTTAAACTTATCATTCTATTCATCTTCCACACAAAACCACACCTTGTTTATATCTCGAACTCACAAGTAGGTTCTGCTGTAGTGCAACAGGAATCCATAAATGTCAGCTCACCTGCTCTAATTCACTCTTTTTGCATATCCAAGAGAAAAAGCCTCACCTCTGCAATTCTCTTTTGTTAAAACAGATGTAATTCAAGCAAGCAAGAGGACCCAAGCTACTAAATTTGTTTAGAGTCTTAACTTGTTTAGACCCAGACGATACACTTGCCAGTCATTGCCTTCTGTTCCTCTTGCTTTATTCTCAGTTGGCAAAGAAAGACCTACAGGCCCCTGGGCTGGGTTTCCGTGGTATCGATTATGCTGATTGTAAACGATGCATATTTTCTTTATTTAAACCATACGTGTTCTGGTAGTAATTTACCACAAATTGTACGCTTCTCAGTACATTCATGTAGCTCCCTTTACTGCTAATGAGAGCTATATATGTGTTATGACAGCAGAATAGAATCATGTGGACAGAAACAAACTTGCATTTAAAATATGTCTGATGGCTAGCTTTTATGTAATTGGGTAGGAAAAAAGAGCACCGCATTCTGATGCTGACGTATGCAAAACACTTTTAGGGCAGAATTCAACTTCCTTTTGTGCATCTGAATAGCAATTATCTAGTCACAGAAGTAGTGTTTTTGACACTTACATACAAGAAGCAAATGAACTTCCCCTGCAGTGTGGAAACATAACCCTGTGCATGTAGACTGCAAAATGCTACGTCCATAGATATAAAACTGATATTTAGACTGACAAAGGGAAGAATTCCATCCCTGATGGCTTAAATGAGAGACCTACGTGACAGGCAATCACACAAAGTGATAAACTGGATGTTACTCCTGTTTGTACAGATCCATGAAGTTAGTATACATTTAAAGATATTATTTCATTTTAGGCTGTAGGTTTGATGGGGGGTGGGCAGGGAGGGTTGTTCGCGTTTAATTCTTGCAAGGCAGAACATAATTTGTGATATTAGGGCCCTGACACACATTCATTTAATGGCACCATGGCATCTGATCCCTGATCCCCAACAATTGTGCCTCCTGTTACACATGCATGGCAGAACACGCAATTTTGGAGTCAGAACACAATTGCACCAGAGTAGGGGGAGCCTGGGATCACAACTCCAGGCTCCCCTGCATTGATAAGCTGAAAGCTGGGTGTCCACAGCCCAGTGTGAATGGTCCCATAGCGAGGATTGACAATCAGCCAACTGTCATTAGCCTTGAGACAGCAGTGAAAATAGTTTGAGACTCTGGTGGGGTACCAGGACTGGAATCAACAATCAGCTAATTGGTGGTCTCATCCCAAGAACCGCATTGGAGCTGCTGGGAAACTCCAAGGCAGTCATGACTCTAGGACTCTGAATATCAGCCCCAGCCCTGGGACCACACCATGGTCTCCCACCCTGCCCAACTGATAAGCTCCCTTCAACTCATCACCAGGGATCCAGGTTTTCTGTTTCCCACAGAAAAACAGAGTAAAATGAAGATTTCTCATTTTAGCAGAGAAACCCATGACTTTGCAGTTTTGCATAGAGCTCTCTGCAGGCTGGCAGAGTTCCAATCTGCAAGGGGCTAGGAGGGAGCAGGAGGAGGAAGGTCAGGCCAGAACCTCCATGTGCATGTATGCATATGGCTGCCTGGTACAAGCAGCCTAGAAAGCAGCTCCCACAGGTAAGTGGCAGGCGGATTGAGGCCCCTACGGGGAGGGATGGAAGGAGGGAGTTGGGCAGGGCTGGGGCTGCTGCCCAGCCAGGCAGTGAGTGAGGCTGGGGGCCTGGTGCTGCAATGCGTGGGGGCTGGGATGGTGCTGTGGGTGGATTGTTCAGTGGGGAAGGGGCCAGCTCCCCACTACTGCATGCACTCCCAGTGGGGCAGGTAGGGCACATGCCCTCCAGATCTATGCATGGGGCACAGCAAGATGCCTACTGCAAGCTCAGGCTCCCACCCTGCTGCCTTCTCCTGGGGCTCCCAAAGCCCAGTGCATGTGACCTGGCACTGCAGGACAGTGGGGCCATGCAGGAAGGTTGCTTGCTGCTGTAAGCCATGCACTGTCCTAGCAATGCATCCCCTGTACACACAACAGCAGCAGGGGTGGCAGTGCAGGGTTGTGCCCCTCACTGCTGCTGCAAATGCAGGGGGCATGTGGCCAAGGCAGTGTGGAACTTGCAGTAGCAACAAGCTTCCTGGCATAGCCCTACTGTGCCGTGCAGCACTAGGCTGTAGAAGCCCTGAGGGAGCCCAAGCTCATAACAGGCAGCCCACCCTATGCACAGATCTGGGGGGCTTGGGTCACTCCTGCCCCCCCCCAAAGCATGTGCAGTGGCAGGGAGCTGGTCCCACCCCCCCCCACCCAAGCCTGCAGCAGACAGGCAGCAGAGGGGGAGTTGGGCCCTGCCCCACAGCAGCAGCTGCCACCTTCTATCAGGGGCAGGGGGCTGCAGACCCAGGTCCCTGGCCCCATAGCCCTGGCAGCTGGGGGCCCCTCTGGCAAGCGAGGGGCACCAGCAAGGCTAGGGAGACTGTGGAGGGGAATGGAGGGTACTAGCAGGGCTGAGGGGGGCTGTGCATGAAGAAAGAGGGGTACTAGCAGGTCTGGACGGGCTATGGAAGGAAAGTGTAGGGCACCATCAGGGCCAGAGGGGCTGTAGGGGGGCTTTTATTTTAATCATGGATGTTGTGGGGTTTATCAGAGAATTTGTGATTTTTTTAATCAGGAATAACCAGAATCCTTGCTCATCACTATGAAGACAGCAGGGTGCAGCTCCATGCAGGGCTGCACCACTCAGCCTGCCAAGATAAAGAAAGTGTCAACCAAGCCCTGCTATGCAACACCGTAAGTCTGCATGGAGTGGAATTTGTCACATATTCAATTCAAGGTACAACAGAAAACAGCCACAAAAATATTACACATATTTTGTGGAATATTTTTGTGGTTGGTTTCCTGATTTGTCAAGGCATTAGATTGCCTGAATGTGTGTCCAGGTTACTATTTAACAAATGTAATGTCTGCCAGGTGTTTAGGAGATACATTTCCGTCTTGGTGGAGACAAAGAGGAATGTTTGAACAGGAAAATAATCTGTGTTTCAATGATGTTAGAATCCTGATCTGAACTTCATTTGGAAATAGTGTGAAATTTATCCTGTAAAGCGCAGCCTCACTTTTACTTTCTACCTTTATGAAAGAATCCAGGTATCAGATCCAGGGTAATTATAAATCTAGGGCAACTCACTAAAGCACACATAAAAAGTAAAGTAAAGAAGACGTACCTAAGCCCATCAAAGCTATTATTTTTAGTAGTATTTTTAAGTGCTAAAATGCTGTAAAAGCATATCCATAATTTAAACTGAGAACATTGAAAACAAAAATGGCTAGTCAGAATATTTTAATTTTAGTTTGCATTAAAAGCCACACTGATACTTGAAAATATGGAACACCCCTTCCTCCACCAGCCCATCTTCCCCCGTCCCCTGATTATGAACACTAAAAACAACCTGAACAGCATCAGGACACAGTGCCTACTACACAATACTATACACACTACTACATGATACTGACCCCCCACATTCACAGTAAAATTTACATATCTGATCTACTGTAATTCATGCCAACAGTAAAGAACTCACCAAGCCCTTCCCTTTCGATGAGAACCATTGAATGGAGACAGATGGTGAATAAATATCCTTGGCTATCAATGGATGGGTAGGATGGCAAGAGAAACAAAAATAAAATTCTTCTTGTTTTGTTTTAAACTCTATAAGAACTGAAAAACAGTTCTGTTGGAGTCATTTTAAAAACAGAACTTCAAAAGATAGGATGTGTCTTGCAGGCCAGATAACTTACAGTTTTATTTTTTAGAAAACTTTTAAGTTGCAATTTGTATGCTACATTGACTAACGGGACATAGACCTAACCATGTGGGAAAACAGAGTGAGGTTTAAATTTTTAAAATCCTAACTCCACACAGGCCAGAGAAATATGTAACCTTTTTTCTCTTCGTAATCTAATGAAACTTAATTAAAGCGTATGTCAATTAGATAGCTAAATGAGGTCAAAAATGTGATTTCACCAAGCTAAGGCTCCATCTATGAAAAGGATATTAAATAATAGTTTCTTTCTTGAAAGAAGTCCTGTTTGAACTACAAAAGTCAAAAGAAAATTAAGCTTCCAAATGACAGAATGTTTTTGGTTAATTATTCCTATTCTTAAATGTTCACATAAATCCAAGAGTAAAGGGCAAATATGTCACTAAGGCTAAAAACAGACATCACATTTAAGTCATTTCTGACTGAACTGAGACAAAAAATTTGGGGCATAAAACAAAATAAAGTGACACAAACCTTTACACAAGTAACTTGTCCCTGGAATGAATAGCAAATCATTCCGGTGAGCCATAATTGTTCTGGGGGAAAAGTAGTTATCGCATTTTCTTTTCTTTAACTTAACATGGAATAGTGGGCTTTATGTCTATAGGATCTCAGGACAAAATACTTTCTCTCAGGAGAAATGCAATGTCTGTTTTTAGCCTAATGAAAATTCTGCCTTTGGACCTACATTAGGCATAACCTACTTGATGTAAATTTTTCCATTGGCTTCCCTAAAATTATGGCAAATTTACCTCAAGTGAGGCTCTATCTGGGAAACTGGTTCCAAGGTCAGATCCAGAGAGTGTTGATAGACGGAACGAAGTCGACATGCCAAAAGGTAACCAATGGCGTCCCACAAGGCTCAGTCCTCAGACTATTGCTTTTCAGTATTTTCATCAACGATTTGGATACAGGTGTGAAAAGTGTACTGGCAAAGTTCACAGGCAACACCAAGTTTTGGGGGAGTGCCATCACACTGGAAGACAGGCTGAAGATACAGGCTGAACTGAACAGGCTTGTAAAGTGGGTGGATCTAAACCTGATTATGTTTAATACCAAGAATTGTAAAGTGCTTCATCTGGGGAGAAAAAATCCACAACTTAGGCCGTGTGTAGACAAAATGAGAAGCGTGTGTGCACGACACTTTAAAGCAGACTAAATGCTTTTGCACCTCTTCAGTGGTGTCAGTGTTTGCACACCTCAGCAGTGTATTGTGCATTAATTCCAGCCGCTGTAGGAAATTCGGCGGCATAATGTGCCTTAAATGACTTGGCGCACAGCAAACTAAAACTCCTTCGAGAAGTTTAAGTTTGCTGCCCCTACAGCCGTGGAGTGAAGCACCAGGCTCTATGCAGCTCCACGGCTCTACAGGAAGCCCTGCAGGCAGCCTGGCAGCAACACAGGAAAGCAGCTCTGCCCAAGGAAAGCAGCAAGCCCAATTTTTTTTTTTTTTTTTTGCCCCCTGAAGCCTGCCTGCCTACCTGAGCTGTGTGGTGGCCTCGTGCTTCCCACCGCAGCTGCGGTGCCTCCTGGGACTCCCCGAGCCACCAGAGGCGGCACAGCTGCCACAGAAGGAAGCACCAGCCCCCCTGCAGCCCAGGGACTGCTTCGCCCACCCGCAGCTTGCCTTCCCCTCCCTGCTGGAGAGGCAGGTAAATCGGCAGGGTATGTGCACAACTTGGGGGTTTAATCAGCCCTAAATTGAAGCAGTGTATTTTAAAACCCACTGCTTCAATTTAGGGCCCCCTTTTCCACATGCCCTTACTTACAGGCTTAGTGGTACTACACTAGCCAGCACCACAACTGAAAGAGACCTGGGAGTCATAACTGACCACAAAATGAACCCATATAATGCTATAGGCAGCAAAGTAAACAACACTGCCATACATCAACTGATGCACCACAAGCAAGACTAAGGATGTCATCCTCCTGCTCTACTCAGTGTTGGTGAGTACTGTGTCCAGTTCTGGGTGCTGCACTTCAAGAGGGATGTGAACAAGCTGAAAAGAGTCCAAAGGAAGGCCACATGAATGATTAGAGGTCTGGAGAACAGACCATATCAGGAGAGGCTGAAGGACATGGGCCTGTTCAGCCTGGAAAAGAGAAGACTCGGGGGATTTGGTGGCAGACTTAAGTATATAATGGGCAACATCAGGGGCTAGAAGAACATCTGTTCTGCAAGCTACCCCAGGGAAAGACTAAGAAAAATGGTCATAAACTGATAAAAGATCGCTTCAGATTAGACATAAGGAAAAACTTTTGTACAGTTCATGTGTCCAGAGTCTGGAACAGGTTCCCCCCAGAGGTGGTGCAGTCACCTTCCCTGGGGATCTTCAAAAGACAACTGGATGCAAACCTCGCTGGGGTCATCTGACCTCAGCAGTCTTTCCTGCCTTAGAGCAGGGGGGCTGAACCTGATGATCTTGTGAGATCCCTTCCAGCCCGTAATGTCTATGAATCTATCCTGTGCATTTATGTACCATTCAAAATATTTTATTCATTGTTTGCACCGTAGAAAATAATATTTTTTCTCTTTTCCAATTAATTATTTGGGTACTAGAAGTGCAGTGAACACATGCATTTCAAAAGACTGTTTATCAATTGGTACTTCTGGAGTTGGTTGTAAAGCTTTAAAGCACAAAGCAGGGAAAAAAAATGTTCTGACCTGTTCCACCGAGCTTATTATCTGTCAATATTGCAGATGTTTGTTGATAATATCTAATGTCCCAAATATCTCAAGCAAGTAACTTTCAAAAATCTTCAGGCATCTCAGACACTAGAATGCGATAGTCCCAAGCACTCAGCCAATATCAAATGTAATGCCTTCATGAACTGCGAAACCACACTTGCATTTCAGAAAATACTTTTTTCATATGATATTCCTGGCTTTTCCCCAGTAAGCGTGTTCCTTTAATTTCTGGCTTTGCAGGGCCGTCTTGTGGCAAAATCTCTCAAAGTTTAACTTACTTTTGATTTCAAAGCCCTATATTTTCTCTAGGAAACAATTTTTCTGTTGAGCTCAAGCTGCCATTAGTATGCAAGAAAATAAAATATTACATCCAAGTTGTTCATTTCCTATTAGGAATTTTCTTAGGAATCTATTCGCAAATGTTTCTAATCAGGTTTTGCCAAAAGATGGTCCTGTCATCAAGAAAGTTGAGGTTGCATATTAAACTGCTGCCAAAAAGTATGAACAGAGTGACCAGATGGAAAAATATGTTACAGAGGTCATTTTTCTAAGCCTTGTTCTTTTCTTTGTATGTTTGGCATCAGCATATAGAATGGAACATGTCATTTTGGAAAAGCACTACTTCTGTAAAGGAATGAATTAGATGACTAAGGAAGTCCTATTCAAGCCAATGGATTGTTGCTACCCCTGAGTGTAATTTTCAAAAGGAAACTTGCATCAAGCTAGCTGTTTCCACTGAAGTCAATAAGGGATTTTCTTTGACTTCGGTAGAAACTGTGTTTAGTCAATATTGAGTGCTCTAGAAAATCTTAGTGCACTGATACATTGTAGCATATACCATGGGTAAAACTGTATCTGAGCAGTTACAGAAGTGGAAATATACTAAAATGATAAAATGGAAATAGACCAGGCGGTATGTCAAATGTAGTAGCAGTAAGTGCCGATAAGGAATCATTGGACAGTGGAAAGGCTGATATTAGCCAAGAAGACAGATCTTGTGATATAGTTTGATGGATGTTAAATGAAGACAATCAGTGAGGCGAATGAAGAATGTTTTATAGTGATCAGTCTGACTTGCAGGAAAAGGGGGATAGTGAGGGACTCTCTAGAACACAGGCCAGAATCAGCACAGAAGAGGGAGCAAATGAAGTGAGACAGAAATGAGATCATGAAGGTGCTTTTGATTGTTCCAGCAATGCACCTTTAGAAAGTATGCAGCCAAAAGGAGAATAAATGAGCTGTAAGAAATGCATGTTGATTTAAGAAGCTGTGCTGTAACAGCCATCTGTGATATGAGCACTGCTGTCTCGTACAAAAGGGGCTGAATACTGGTCTGAGGAAAATACTGCATCTCAAAGTATTTTTCTTTGACAGAGAAGCTTTATGATTGTTCTTATATTTCTTTTTCTGGGACCAAACCCAGTTGTAGATACTCCAGAGATTATAAGCAAGTAGTGGTTGTCTAATTTTACCCTCCTGCAGTTTTATAGCCACCATTAGAAAGAAACTTTCCATTTCCAGATATTAAATCTTTTCTAAATTCTGTCTTGCTGTACTTCAAGTTAGTCTAGGGCTAAGTACAGACAGCCAAGAAGTCCAAGGTTGAATCAATTCAATCTTTTCAATCTAAACTGCATAGATTGAACTGATAGGCTAGGGACATACATTAGATGTGAAGTAATTTAAGTGATCAGAAACTGATTTAAACCTGTAATGGAACAGACATGCAGTGCACATTAAACCAGTTTCAAAATGGCCGAAACCAGTTGAATGTAGTATCAGACTTAACTAGTTTGACTCAAACCGATTTATGTAATGTCTATCCCAGACTCCTTGCTGGTTTAAGTTAAACCAGACTCCCTAAGCATCTTGGCATGCTCTCTGGGCTGAACAGGGCTCTCTGCTCCAGCTGTGGGGCTGACCTTGTCTCTCTGCTATCTTGCCCGAGCAGGGACCGGCCCTAGTAGAGACACCAGCCGGCATGGCCCCGTTAAGACAAAGTGGGCAGGAAGATGGTTAATTCTTCCCCCCTTCTCCTACCACAACCTGAGTCATCACATCTACTGGGGAGCCGAGGGGAGGTGGCTGCACCAGTGGCCCCTGGAGCTGGCACACCCCAGCTGCAAGGAAGGAACACAGGGAGGAATTAACCCTTCTTCCTGTCCCCTTCACCTTAACAGGTCCATGCTGGGTTGGTTGTCCCACAGGGTGTGGAGGGGGGCTCTGTGTGGCACTAGATGGGGACTCATTCTCCTCCTCCCCTTCCCCCCACTGCCACGGGGCCAGGAGCAGTGGGTGGGGGCAGGAGGCTCTGTTCCATGCTGGGGGGAACTCTTCCCCCTCTTCTTTCCCCCCCAGAGGAGCAGCAGGAACATGGAGCTCAGCTGGGCAGGGTGTGGGTATGGGGGGGGGTTAGGGACCCCCACACACTCCCCCAATAGCATGCAGCCCCCACTGCCTGGCAGCAGCAGCAGGCAGGGAGGTCATGGCACTCGTGCCCAGTGCTGCATAGGGGGATGGAGCAGAGCCTGCCCTATCACCGGGGCTCTGCTCCCCATGCCTGCAGCTCCAGCATTTGCAGTGGGAGAAGGCCCGCATTGGAGCCTGCTGCCTCCCCCATTCCCTGCTGCGCTCCCTGCTGTGCAGCACAGAGCCCCAGGGATATAAACAGCTAGGCAGGCTGCACTCCTCACCCCCAGCACGGCACTGGCTGCCTACCACTTGCAGAGGGGGAAGCCCCACCTGGGAGCCTGCTGCCCCTCCACTCCCCTGCAAGTGCAGAGCTACAGGCACATAGCATGGAGCCCCAGGGATAGAAGCAGCTGGACAGGCTGCACAGGACTGTGCTCTTCCTCTCCAGCACAGCCCTAGCTGCCTCTGTCACAGGGGCTTCACACCACATACCTGCAGCTCCAGCACTCACAGCAGGGAAAGCCCCGCACTGGAGCCTGCTGCCTCCCTGCTGCACAGGTCTCCACACTCCACAAGGAGTGGAGGGAGCCCTTCCCCTTGTTCCCCCACAAAGTCCAGTGCGGGGCTTCCTCTCTGTGAGCTGCCCAGCTGCTTCTCTCCCCAGAGCTCCACATGGCGTGCTTGCAGTTCTTAGAGGGGAAGCCCCATGCTGGACTCCATGTGGAAGCAGGGGAGAGGGCTCCCTCCACTCATCAGGGAGTGTGGGGGCCTGTGCAGCAGGGAGCGGGGGAGGCAGCAGGCTCCAGTGTGGGGCTTCCCCCACTGAGTGCTGGAGCTGCAGGCACAGGGAGCAGAGCTCCGGTGATAGGGCAGGCTCTGCTCCCTCTCCCTGTGCAGCACTGGCCTGAGCTGCGTCTGCACTGGGCATGAGTGCCACGACCTCCCTGCCAGCTAGTGCTGCTAGGCACAGGGACAGCACACCACAGGGGAGTGTGTGGGGGTCCCTAAACCCCCCACCCTCACACCCAGCCCAGCTGAGCTCTGCACTACCACTGCCCCTCTGAGGGGGAGGAGGAGGAAGAAGGGTAAGGGTTCCCCCCAGCATGGAACAGAGCCTCCTCCTGCCCTTGGGGGGAGAAGTGGGAGAGTAAGAGTCCCCCTCTGGCACCAGGCAGCCTCCCCCTTCCCCACCCCACGACAGCAGGGTGGGGAGGAGGAGGAGGAAGAGACCCCCAGCACTGAACAGGGCCCCCCTCCTGGCCCCATGGTGGTGGGGGAGAGGGAGAGGGAGGAGGGGAAGAGTTCCCCTCTGGGGCTGGGCAGCCCTGGATTGCTCCCTACTGTCATGGAGCCACTAGGGCTACCAGGACCTGGCCAACCTGTCCTCAGCTCAGCTTCCCTGAGGAAGGGAGGGCTGCTCTAGCACCCCCAGGGTTCTGGCTTGAGTCACTGCAGGCATATGCCTGCATTTCCTGAAGAGAAAGAGAGCATCTAAATACTTGGAAACTGATTCACTGTTTTCAGCTTAAACTAACCTGTAAAGATTGAATCAATTCAGGCCTCGGCATTTTGAATGTCTGTCCCTAGCCATAAGCAAGTGAACAACCTTCACTTTTGACTCTGGAAATGCACCCACATGCCTGCAATGGCCCAAGCCAAAAGCTGAGGGGTGTTACAGCAGTCTCCCTGCTTAGCTGGAGCAGGTATCTTGGGCCAAGGCTAGTCCACTCACCCTGCAAAGCATCCTGGGATGCTGGGGGACTGAGCTAACTTGAATCTGGAGGGGACCTGGGACAGAAGTACAATGAATTGATTTAATCTAAAATCAGTTAAGTCTGATACTACATCCATCCAGATCCAAGTTTAACTTAACCCAATTTAGGCCATTTTGAAAGCAGTTTATGTGCACCGAACTTATGTTGTGTTACAGATTTGAATTGGTTTCAGATCACTCATATGGATTCATGTGTAATTTCTGGCCCTAGCCTTAGTAATTCAAAGCAGCTTTGAAACTAGTAAAATATATCCTTCAAGAATGATGCTATTGTTACTGATAATAGGATAAATGAACTGTAAATTGAAGACAGGTCTATAACAGAGCTGAGAAGCTGGATAACAGACAGAAGTAGAACATTTGAGGCTGAATGCTTTATAACAAAATGCTAAAAAGCAGGTTAAATTCAGTTTCATTGTATATCAGAGCACTGTTGATATATACCTTTTGAAGTTTAACTGAAGGTGGCAGCAATTATATATAGGAACAATTATAAAAAGCTGTTAAGGTTCTCAACCACCAACATGCATTAAGCTCACAAAGTCTTCTGATGCATCACATATTTCAGGAAATCGCCGAGAGAATATTGTTGTGTTGGAATAAGAATCAGCAAACATAGTGCAGAGGTTTTAATCTTGATTTGATGTACTTCATAAAAAAAAGATAATACTAATTCTATGCCAAAATTAATTGAAGGAATTACAAACACTTTTTCTGGCTAGCATAACTAATTACTGAAATCTTTAATGTATCAGACTGGTCAGTATCTTAATGCTTGGTAAAAAAATTATGTAAACAACTTCCTACAGAACACTAAATAGGCAGATAAATGTTTCATCTGGTTTGTGTTGCTTCACTGGTCCTAAAGTAAAAAAAAATCCATGCATCAAAAGACTCTTCTAGCTATTCTTTAAGAAATGCGTAAGAAAAGTTCAGGTTCTTCACATTTATACACAGTTCCAAGAGAAATACAACTTCCTCTCCATAATCAGTACAGAAAAGTTCACAATATGACAAGCAGAATATAAATGTTAACATCTTGTTGCATGTTTTTAAGAAAGATTAAAAGATTTCTGCCCTGTCCTAAAAAGATACATTATGGACTACTCCCTCAGGTAGGGAGAAAAAAAAAATCACCCCAAGCAAAATGGTTACCTGTTCTGCCCCAGAGCCCACCAAAATTTGCCAAAGGCCAAGGTTCACTTGCTCACATCATGTTCATTTCTTGCATCTTTTCGTTGTGACCTCCACTGATTGACAGCTTTCTCCAATACGAATAAAAGCTGGTGAAATCCCTGACACTTTTTTTTTTCTTTTCATTATTTGCATACCCTAACAGAGGCAGGTGTGCAAGAAAGTTTTGTAGTTTCATGCCACGACAATACAAGTGCATAACTTGTGAAAGCAAGAGGATATTCAGGCTCAGAATGAATGCATCCAGTTTACAGAGGTAGGTCTAATCGGAGTCCAACCAGGCAGCAGGAAATCATAACGTTTCAGACGTACAGTAAACATTATAAAATATACTTTCAGAAATATTTTGAGCTTCTGAATCAATGCTATAATGAATGGTTAAAGAAGTTACTGTAAGGCTTTGGTTTCAGCACAAAGAGCATGACAACTTGTTATAAAAATATTTCTCAAAATGTCATTCTCCCTGGCTCTATCCCTGTTCTGCAGCACAGACTGACATTTTAACACTCTCTCTATCTCCGAGTTGGCCAGTTCAAAGTATGCATTTTCCAGTGACTATGTAATGCTGTTTTGGACTGATGCCATAACTGAAGCTCTGGCAGACCCATAAAAAGACAGGGGTGGAAAAGCCTCACACCTCTGGAGCTTAAAGCTAAGTACAAAAGTTAAAAAAGCCCGAGGCAGAAGCAGTCTAAGTATAGCACTTTACTCAAAGTGCTCTAGATTAGGTCAGGACTGAACAGAACACACATGCACCACTTGGGGGGGGAAGGGAGAGGGCATGGGGCTCAGAACCTGTCTGCCTCCAGGCTGGTTCACTCCTAGGAGGTGCAAAAGAGTACTGAGCCCAATTGAGCAGCCGGCCACCCCTAATTGGCCAGTGGGCCCCTCTCCCCAGCCCTCCCCCCCCACCAGCTGGGTGCCATCAGCACCAGTGGCTAGGGAATGGGGGGGGGGGCTTTATGCCATGCAGATCCTCCCACACCCCCACCCAAGCTTGCAGGCATGAGTCTTAGTGAGGGCTGGGTTAGGTCCATCAGCAGAAAGGCTCCATTCCCCCAAGCTGCCGTATAAGACTGAACCACTTTTTGCCATGCTGGGAACTGTGGCTGAGGGGGTGGGGGACAGCATGTTACAGAGTCCCTCTGCCACACAGACCCAGCCCAGCCCCAACAAAGACCTGAGCCCACAAGCTGGGGGAGGGGCAAGGGGTAGATCTTATGGCAGAGAGGCTCCCCCCCCCCCCCCCCCACCTGGCTGATAGCTGATAG
>NW_017728949.1:29678616-29696123 GCF_001723895.1 Crocodylus porosus | reverse complement strand
ACACCCACACAGTCAAATGGGTCAGCAACTGGCTGGAGGGCCACACCCAGAGAGTGGTGGTGGATGGGTCATTTTCGACCTGGAGGGATGTGGGCAGTGGGGTCCCCCAGGGCTCAGTCCTCAGGCCTGCACTGTTCAACATCTTCATCAGTGACTTGGATGAAGGGGTAAAAACCACCCCGTTCAAATTTGCTGATAACACTAAGATGTGGGCATGCAAGATGGGAGGAATAGGCTTCAATCAGACCTAAACAGGTTACAGGGGTGGGCGGAGGAGAATAGGATGGGATTCAACACCGACAAGTGCAAGGTGATGCACCTGAGGAGCAAGAACCAGCACCATACCTAAAGGCTGGGGAACTCCCTTCTCATCAGGGCAGAGGCAGAAAAGGATCTTGGAGTCATCATTGATGCCAGGAAGAACATGGGCCGGCAGTGTGGGGATGCAGTCAGGAAGGCCAACCACACCTTGTCATGCATCCACAGATGCATCTCAAGCAGGTTCAAGGAGGTGATAGTCCCCCTCTATGCCACAATTGGAGTACTGTGTCCAGTTCTGGGTGCCGCACTTCAAGAGGCATGTGAACAACATGGAGAGGGTCCAGAGGAGGCCACTCACATGATCAGGGGGCAGCAGGGCAGGCCCTATGAGGAGAGGCCCAGGGACCTGAACCTGTTCAGCCTCCATAGGAGAAGGCTGAGGGGAGGGATCTAGTGGCCTGTTACAAACTAGTCAGAGGGGACCAGCAGGCATTGGGGGAGTCCCTGTTTCCCCGAGCACTACCAGGAGTGACTAGAAAGCTGGCAGATGGTAAATTCAGATTAGACATCAGGAGGCGCTACTTCACTGTCAGGGCTAGGATCTGGAACCAACTTCCAAGTGAAGTGGTGCTGGACCCTGGGGCTACATGAACACCTTGCTGGGGTCGTTTGATGCCAGTACTCTTTCCTGCCATGGCAGGGGGTCGGACTCGATGATCTGCTCATGTCCCTTCCAACCCTACTAACTATGAAGCAATGAAACCATGGTTTTGTCCCCTGCGGCCACAAAAAAAAAGCCAATCTCCACCCTCTTTGTAATCACCTTTCAGGTTTTGACTTATCAAATCCACACCCATCTTCTCTTTTCCATCCTAAATAATCCTAATTCGTTCAGCCTCCCCTCATTAGGCACATTTTCTGGGCCTTTAATATTTTTGTCACCTGCCTCTGGACTGTTTCCAACCTGTCCACATCTTTAAAGGTAAGGTCTCAAAGTGGACACAGTACTCCAAGTGAGTCCTCATCTGTGTTAAATAGAGAAGAATAATCACTTTCTTTCATTTGCAAGTGGCATTCCTGTTGATACAACCCAGTAAGCTCTTGCCTTTTTTTCCCCACCCCTTTTTTTTTTGCAACAAGAACATATTATCAGCTCACATACAGCTTATGGTCCACTCTAACCCCCAGATTTTTCTTTACAGTACTACAACTCAGCCAGTCATTTCCCCATGAAATTATTCCATCCTAAGACACTACTTTGCACTTGTTTTTGTTGAATTTTATCATCTGAATGATTTTAGACCACTTTTCCAATCTGTCCAGGTCATTCTGGATCCTAGCCCTATCCTCCAGAGTTTCTGTAACTACACAGCTTGGTGTAAACCGGAAATTTACGCTCAGTCTCATCATCCAAATCATTGATAGAGATATTGAACAATACAGGACCTAGGACAGACCCTTAGGAATCCTATTTGATACCTTTTCCCAACTAAACATTGAGCCATTGATGACTACTTGTTAAGTACAATGGCCCAACCAACTGTGTGTCCAGCTTTCAGTACTTTCACCTAGTCCAGGGGTGGGCAAAATGTGGCCCGCAGGCCAGATGTGGTCCACCAGGCAATTCCATCTGGCCCATGGAGCCCCTAAAAATTTAGAAAATTAATATTTATCTGCCCCTGCTTGCCTGTCATGCAGCCCTCGATAGCTTACTAAAACTCAGTAAGCGGCCCTTCACCTGAAATAATTGCCCACCCCTGACCTAGTCAGTATTTCCTTATCTTATTAATGAGAATGTTGTGGGAGACTGTCAAAAACCTTGCTAAAAATCAAGGTATATCACATCCACTGCTCTTCCCTCAACCATAGAGCCTGTCCGCTTATCACAGAAGAAAATCAGGTGGGTCAGACATGACATGGTAAATCAGTGCTGGTGTTCCCAATTACCTTTTTCTCCAGGTACTTCAAAATGGCCTGAAATGGGCATTATATTTGTCCTTTTCCAATTATCTAGGACCTCACCCAACGTCTATGAATTATCAAAGGTGATAACGAATGGCTCTGAAATTATCTCAGCCTATCTGGCCCTGCCAACTTGAAAGCATCTAGATTCTCTAAGAAGTCCCTGACCTGCTCTTTCACAGCTCTAAAATGCTTGTCTCCTTCTCTCTTTTTACTGCCAGTTGCACTCATCATCTGGTAGCTGACTTTATTCACAAACACTGAAAGTATAAAGGTACTAAATATTTCAGTCTTCCTCATATCATCTGTAAATAGATTGCCTTCTGCATTCAGTAATGGACCTACACTTTCTTTAGTCTCTCTTGCTTAATATTACTTGTATACTGTGCAAAGCTTCAGTCCCAGATTTGATTCAGCAGAGCTTCATCCCAATTCAGTGGCCAAATCTCCGAATCGAATCAGAAGACCCTTTAGTCTCTCCAAAAGGAATCAGAACTCTCCAAATTGATTCAGAAAGATTCAGAGATTCAGACATAGACGCAGCTTTAAATGTTTTTTCTTCATACCTCAAGGTAGCAGGCAGCTCATGAATGCTGTAACGATGAAGCAGATGGAGCATCCCAAAGGAGTGCAGGGGGTCCCTAGTGCACTCAGCAGCAGACCCAGAAGTGGACCAGAAGCACTTCTGGTCTACTTCTGGATCCGCCAGAAAGCACCCCAGGGGGGCCCCCGTAGCTCCCCCAGCTCAGTGCCTGGTGCCTCCTGGATCTGGGGGGCACCCAGGGTCCCCCTGCAGCTGATTGCTGAGCCGTGGGGGGATGGGACCCCCCCAGCGTGTTCTTCAGCAGACCTGGAAGAGGACTGGAAGTACCAGTCCACTTCCAGATTCGTCCCCAAGCATATGGAGGGCCCCCCTGCATTCCTGTGGGACACTCCATCCACCCCAACATTGCAGTGTTCACAAGTCCTGCTGGTACCCCGAGATGCATAGAAAAAACTTTTAAAGCCATGTCTAGTTCCGGATTGCTTATTCTCTGAATCAGCATCGAATCTTCAGATTTGGATTCAGCTGAATCTAATCAGGGACAGTAATCCAAATCAATTAATTGAATCACTGTCCCTGATTCGGGCCAAATCCGATTGAATAGGGCCCACTTCGCACACCCCTATTCTATACCCTTTTTATTGCCTTATGTCTCTTAGGTATTGCAGCTCAGATTCTGCTTTGGCCTTCTTTATCTTCACCCTCCAGGCCTCTGCAATGCTCTTATACTTTTCCCTAGTACTATGACCAAATTTTCACTTTTCAGTATCTTTCAGAGAAAGATAAAATTCATTCCAGTGCTTCCAAGTGATGTATACTCTTCCAGATTAAACTAGTCTTACTGATGAAGGATTTTCCTCCGCAAGAGGGTACTTGAGGATGCAGCAAGAGATGCTTGATCACATAAATAACATCCATTCATCAAAAGCAGATTCACTATCTGAGAATCTACCATGGTTTTTAAGACCTGGCTAGACAAAGCCTTGGCTGGGATGATATAGTTGGGGCTGGTCCTACTTTGAGCAGGGGGTTGAACTAGATGACCTCCTGATATCCCTTCCAACCCTAATTTTCTATGATTCTATCCCAACATAAAAATGTATCATATTTACCTGATACTGAAATGACTTTGAGATTAAGAAAAAACCCCAATAATTCAAAATAATTATTTTCTAAATGTGAAATTTAGAAATTTGTTATAATATTCCATGTCTGTAATTTGATTTTTGGAGGATCATCATAAATTCATCCTCCTACTGCTGCAGCAGGGCAAGCAGTAGCAGCAGACAGAGGGAGGTGCTGGTGGGGCAGGCAGCAGGAGAGCTAAGTGCCTTGACCCTGGCTGTGTCTCCTTGCCACCTGCCCCGAACCACTAGTCCTATGGCTCTCTGCCCCCTTGGTGCCTGCACACCTCATGTCTGCCCCCACAGTGCCTGTGTCCCCTGCTACCTGCCCTCCCCAACTGCATCCCCCCCACCACCACTCTTCCCCTGCTTGGCCCCAAACCACTTGCCCTCACTCCCACCTACCCCTCCCCACTGTGCTTGCACCCCCAGGCCACCACTTACCTCCCATTCCCACCTACCCCCCCTGTTTGGCTCTTTTTACTGCCTGCCTCCACACTCACCTGCCTTTTACCTTCCCCTTGCAGCTCCAGATCTTTCTGGGGCCCCAATCTGCTCAGAAGCAGGGAGCTCAGAGCATGGTTTGCCTCCAGACCAAGCCCAGCCATTCAGCAGTTGCAGCAGTGGCAGCTTCAGCCCCAGAGGTGCCACTACTGCTATGTAGGTGGGTTAGGAACTGTTAGTGGTGGGAAACAGAGGCTGAGGTGGGGAGGTGGCATGGGGGGGGCAGCAACTGCGACTCCAACTCCAACCCAAGGCAAGAGCCAGAGGATTTCCTCACCTCCCCACAACTTGTACTCAGATACAAGACAAAGGGCCCTTTCCCCATGTTGAATGGGGGAAAATCTTCATCTTGGATTCAAGTACAAATGGTATGTCTGCTTTTAAAGCCTCCCTCTTTGATTCTAATTATAAGAGGTTTCAGAGGCAGAAGAATATTCTTCCAGACATCTGCAGCTCAGTTCCTTGCAATATTTTCTTCCTGTCTAGTTTTAAATGACTCACTTGAATGAAACTTTCTCCATTTCCCATGGGAAACTATTCGCCAAACTCATATAATATCACTAAGATATTTTCCTTTAATCCTCAACTGTAGTATTTCTTTTCTGAATTTTGTCCCAAGAGGAATAACATTCATTTTTCTTGTATAGTCTCCTTCTAATTTTCTGTCAGGGAAATGTTTCCTGAGCCATAAAATAAGCCATTTGTGAGGCAGGACTCACCTGATTCTGGAAGCAGGACAGAATGATAACATCTTTGCTAACTATTTGAATTAAGTTCTTTCTTCTGGTCTTTACTTAAGTTAAAGAAAAAATATTACATAATATATTTAAAATTTAGATTTTTTTTCCCCTGTATTTCCTGTATTTGTATTTTCTACAAATATACTGTGTATACTTTGAATTCTAACTTTTATATTTTTATTGCTCTCATATTAGTTTGGCAAATGCTCGATGTATATTATATTAAAGTGCAATGCTAAACAGGGGTGAATTGAAGTACATGCTTGTTGAATAAGACCTGAAACCCCCAAGAGATTTTTCTTTGCTTTGTTTCCTTGGTCCCATGGAGTGGTTTAGGTTTTAACAGAAAGATGTTAAAATAGGGTTACCATATGTCCACGTTTTCTTGGACGTGTCCTCCGTTTAGATCCTTCAATCTCCATCCAGGGCGTTTTGTTTTTTTTAAATATGATCAAATGTCCGGGATTTTGCTCTGCTCAGCTTCAAACTTTTTCCCAGCGCTCCGCAGTTTGCCCTAGCAAGCAGCTGCTTGGGGCTGGGAGCAGGATGCACACACTTGTGACCAGCACATAGCCAGGCAGGGGGTGGGAGCAGCCCAACAGCTGGATATAGGTAAGTCTACAGGGGTTGGAGGGCCAGGGCTTGGTGTGTGTGCATGCATGAGTGTGTGGGCGCGTGTGTATGGGAGGCAGGTCTAGGGCTATAGCAGGGCTAGGGAGGTACCTGCCCCTCCAGTTGGGGAAGAGGGCAGTGGGGGCCTTTCAGGGGCAGCAGGGATCTATGTGATAGCACCACAGCCAGTGCCTGTGCTCACAGAGGCAGGGCTGAGGGGGCTGTGGGTCAGGAGGGCAGGGCATTAACAGCACCAGGGGGTTCTGGGTTGGGAGTGAGGGGCACCAGCAGAGATGGAGGGGCTGCAGGTTGGGACTGCGGGGCACTAGCATGGCCTGGGGGGTAGGGCACTGTGGTTTGAGAGTAAGGGGCATTGGCAGGGCTAGGATCCGTGGGTCAGGAGAGAGAAGCAGCAGCAGGGCTGGCGGGGCTGTGGCTTGGGAGTGAGGAGGAATAGAAGGGGCAGGGGCAGGGCACCGACATATCACTGCCTTCCCCCTACAGTCATGTAGCCCCTTCCTCCCCCTCCGTGACAAGTGCCCTCTTCTTTGGAACTGGAAATATGGTAAACCTAGCTGAAGCACATGCTTAAATTCTAACTACATGGATAGTCCACTACCTACAAGGTTAAGCAACGTGTTGAATCTTTTGTGTGACTATTTCAGCAGCACTAAAACCCCTTGCCGTGGCTGATGAGATGTTAAATGCTCCTCCTACAAGGATCAACCAACATTTTCCAAATTACCTCATTCACCCTGCCAACAAACCAAACCTTTAGTGATATCACCACTAAGTCATTCACCACAATTCAGACAACACTGAATACTTTTTTTTCCCCAAACTGTTCTACTAAACTTTAAAGAATGTAAAAAAAAAAAACTTGAAAGAAGGAGGAACAAGCTGTACACATCAAGTCATAATGTGTGCTACGTTTTCACAAGTTATGAATACCCTATAACAACCAATTTGAAATTCTACTGTCCATAAATGATTCGTGTGAGGGTCTCTCTAAGGAGTGATATGAATCTTATATCATACTGACCCACTATACCATTCTATTTATTATCAGGATTTAATTAAACTACATTAAAAAAGAACCAGGAATCTTATACTGAAAGACCCTGATCCTTTCAATTAATTCAAAGTTAGGAGTTAGTCTTTAAAGCAGCTTTCCCTCATTGTAATTTTCATCTGTTAAAACTCAGTGAATAAACTTAAAAGCATTCTAACAATGTTAAAAATAATCGTAGTAGAGGATTAATTTTGCTTACATTGTTATATACCTCTGACACTACAATAAAAAGGTTGTATCAGTGAGTCTTCTTCTTAAATACAGCACAATATAAAGTCAGGCTGAAACTAAATTAAAAAAAAACAAACACAGAATGTCTCTTCTAAGATAAAGCAAAGAAAAAAATGTTTTATCATGCATGAGTTATAAGTAGCTCTGTCATTTCATAACACACATAAGGAAGAATACAGTGGGAAGAAGTAATACATTTTTATGAATACACATTCACTCCAGCATGAGTTCTACCACTTTGGAACAGCAGAAAGAGACAACAGATGAACACTCAGAAGTTAAAACTAAAACCTCAATTTACTTGTCCCCACTCCAGGACAGGATGGACAAACACCAATCTGAGCACCCTCCCCTCTCTTCTCCCAACCCCCCACCCTCCCAATGTGCAGACAGCACCCAGTGTGGGGTGGGACTGGAGTGAATCAGCTGAACTGCCCAATCAGATGGAAGTTAATGAAGGCATTCCACTTTGCAGCACCTTCATCTGAACACTCATTACATAAGGGGTAATTTGTCAGGCCTTTTAAAGTGATCTGCAGCAGTGTACTTCTGTAAGGACTGTAGAATGCTTTCAAGGGGCCCTAATCACAAGATAAATTAATCCTCATTATATGAGGGTTCAGATGATGTAACTTCTGTCTACACCTTGAGACACAGGGACTGCATACACATGCAAATTAAAGCTGGATAGAAACCAGCTATAAAGTTACTACACATTTTTTAGCAATAACATTATAGTTGATTGAACCTTTTAAAGGTGCCACAGCTAATTTGCACCTGTAGTCAATCTAAATTTACTGCACAGTTAACTGGGTACTTGAGTAATAGATATACCATACAGACAGGGAATAACAGGCATTCAGATTCTTGTGGCCTGGCGGAATGAGCCACAGTTAGAAACCAGAAGCCAGAAACTCAAGCTTGAGGTAACAGAGCAACAAGGCTCACATTTGTAAACCATATAACATTAAGCATCCTGTAAATCCACGGCAATCTAACATACATCTTGGTGAGTGAAGAGTCCCTGTCTGTGCTTCCCATGTTCTACTTAAAACAGAAGTTAGAGATTTCTAGGAGTGTCCCTGTGTTTTCTAAAATCCTATAATAAAAAGAATTCCATAATAGTTAAGGGCCAGATTTTCCAAGGTATATCCAGGCATATAGCACCAAGCAGGATTTTCAAGAGTACCTAAACAGGTCAGGCACATTGATCCCATTATAATAAGGCATTTTTTGAAAATCCCAGTATCCACTATTTGCATTTTATGCACCTAGGTCACTAAAACTTTATCTGTTACACTCTAAAATATTACTATGCTTAAACATGGTGAACAATCAAATTAGATGAAGCAGTTCCTTCCACACAGCGTCCTTAGTAGGCATGACTGAAATGCCTCCCACAATAAAAGGACTGTCATTTGAAGGAAAGAAGTACCAGTTTAAGAGTATCCTCACCCCCAGTAAACTTTAATTGTGGAAGATTCATTCTCTTTTAGGCTCATTCACTCAGAAGCAGGTGCCCAAGATTACATAAAAACACCATTTTTTCAATTTACCATTCTTTACTCACAGAAGTGTATGCAAGAATCTTGTAAAATGAAGAACCATAAATCCTCAAATTTGATAGCTGAGGGAGAATGAAGTCACAGCTCTGCTGTATCTGCTTTTTTCCTCAGAGACCTGAGAAAGGGTACAAAAGTCAGGTAGACACACCCAGGATAACTATAAAACTAGTGAGTTTGGTTTCTTAGTGGCGGTATAGGTATAGAAGCATACAGGTAACCCAAAAGCTTGCCTTTTGTCCCTCCTAACTATATGGTTGGTCCAATAACAGTTATCACCCACAAAAATCTTTGTCTCTTACATTTTTCTGAGATCATCACAGCTACTACATCACCTCAACACTTCTACAAACTTTGTAGATGGCATTCAACAAAGTATTATTTTTTATGCTCTATATAGTACTGATGAAGATGTGATTTTGGCCAAAATGGCCAATCGCAGAGTTAAATGGCACTAACATTTGTTTATTAGAAAATAAACTTCAAAGAGCTCTAGGGTTAGTTATAGTGTTTAATTTTTCTGACTCATTGCCAATGAGTACATTAACTGTGGGAACATTCCAGTATGAACTGCAGGATGCACTGTTTTGTTTTATTTCTGGCCCTCGGCAGCAGTAGGATGCTATTGGCTAAAAATTGCCCTTCTAGTGAGTTTTGGTTTGAACTCCTTCATTTTTTATCCTTTGGTCAATTCCCATAGAAGGCCACACTAAATGCAAGCAACTTCAGCATCCCAGAACTCACAACCTGACAGGCGGAAACCAGGTCACATAAATCAGAAAGATCCAGCTATGCATCTGGGTAATATATTTTAAAGGAAGGAAATCCCAAATTTACTGTACTAAAATTATACTGTGGTTAACTTGGACAAGCTGAAATGCTAAAAACTATTATACCCGAGTTGATCTAATGGAGTTTAAAAACAAAAGATCATTCATATAATTCCAGGGATGTGGGCTGATTTCTACAGTTTCTTACGCAGGTTTCTTCTTAGGTAAGGAATTTTAATTCTCTATGTGGTTCTTAGTATAATTCTGTTCTCCTTTCAATTAGAAGCCATTTTAGCAAAGCACCCAGTTTTTGCTGGATTTCTGGGTGGTTACTTAAGACAAATTTCACCGAAGTGCAATAAAAAATAATTTAAAAAAAACAAACCCTTTAATAATCACTGTATTGACCTGAATATAAAATGACCCTGAGCTCAAGACAACCCCCCAGTACTTAGATTCTGTACATGGAAAAATGTATACATTTATTATAATTTTTAATGTATACAATGTAATTATTGGAGGATCACCTTATATTTGCCCTGCCCTCACTACTGCAGACAGTGTGGGGACAGGCAATGAGGGATGCAATAATGGAGACAGACAGTGCAAGAAGCAGTCGGGGGAGGAACTCAGTAGGGCACATGACAGGAGCAGTAATGGGGCAGACAGTTGGGGACAGTGAGGGAGCCAGTAAGGGGCAGGTGTGGGGGGTGGAAGAGGCAGTAAGGGGCAGGTGGTAGACAGAGCAGTGGAGGTCAGGGAATAGGGAGGCAGGTAGTAAGGGAGGCATGCAGTTTGTCTCCTGCCACGTCTCCCCCTACTTACCCACCATGTGCCCCGAACTCTCTAGCACGCATCTTTCCCTCTACACTCCTGCTTACCTTTGCTATAGTGCTACCAGGCTCTATACCTGCTGTAGCCTGGGGGAAGCTGAGGGGGTTTTAATGGTGCAGCCAGATTTGAGAGTCCCCACAGCTGACAAAACTCTCGGTCCTGGCTGCAAGAGTCCACACACCTGGCAGTCAGATACACTCTCAGCCCCAGATAGACATGGTCCCCATAGCTGGGAGCCCTCTCAGTAGATGGGGCTCCCAGCCATGGGAGCCTGCTTCTTGCCGATTCAGGGGAAGCCAAGGATTGGGCTCCCCTGCACGAGCAATAAGGCACAATGGGATCAAATACACAATCACACATCCTACCATGCACATGTGGCATGGCAGGAGATGCAATTGTGTAGCTCATGCATTAGATCCCATGGCACCTTTACCTGATTACGTATAGGGGGTCCTAGAGTATTCAAGCCCCAGGCTGGAGCACCCTCATACCCAAGCCAGCCCCTCTGCAGCAGGTTGAGCCAGGTTAGAGCAGCCCTAGGCTGGGCAGCCCCCACCCAAGGGAAATGACCCCCAGAACCCTTCCCAGCTGGGGCTGCTCCAACCTGGCTCAGTGTGCTACAGTCCCAGGTGCACATGTAAATGCTGCACCCAGGAGCAATACACTCTGGTGTGAACTGTGCCAGAGTTTATTGCATCACACTAATATCACGTGTAGAGTCACCCACTAAAACCAAAGTTGTGGGAAAGCACAGCCACTTTGACATAGGTGTCTATATATTACTTCGAATGCTGCCCATTTTTGGCTTTTGGGTGATATCAAATAATAAGTAGAATCTTTGCCATCCAAACACACTTGTAAATAAAATTCCAGAAAAAAAATATATTTCTATATAAAGTATTTTCCCCCTAATATTATCTGTAATATAATGCAAATAGCTGTTTTGTGGTATCAGCAATATATCAGGATTTGCAAATCTAGCTCTTGTCTTTTTTTTATAGATATATTATTTTCATTATTAATGTGTTGCAGATTTGCTTGCCTGGTATATTATAATGTGGAACATTTTTTTCCATTATGTATCTAGACAAGTCTAAATTGTTGCTGTACAGGAGATAAATTAGGATTTTACTTTCCTCCAAAGAAACAGTTTAAAATGTAGTGTGAAAAATGGTGGAGGCCTGCAACTTCCTTTTTTGTCTTACTGAGTGCCCACTTCTGCTAACCATTACTCACTCATATGACTAGTGCTTCCAATTACTTACATGCTTCTTACACTGTTCACTTGTGTAAGCATATTTGAGATCTAACTCAATATCAAGTTTAACCTAAATTTAAAATTAGCCTAATTTATTGTAGTTATCTATGGTGTTCCTTTTTACTAGAATGCATGCGTGTCATTAAATGCCTCGTTTTATCAGCAGGTAGCAGCTGTTACTTTTCTACAAATTACCCATCACATTAGAACACTACATTACAATATTTTTCAACGTAAAAATGATCATATTAACCTTAACCAAAAATATGGGAAATTCTGACAGATGTAGTATGAGTGATGTTTTATTAGAAATTTCATACATATTAACAAGTACAATAAGTCTTAGTGTCAAAATTATCATCAATTTAACAGCGCAATTTTATGTCTCTAGAAAATAGGTGGAAAAACCTCTATTGACTTAGCTGGGAACAGAATCAGGCCATAAGACACATAAAATAGTTGAAGATGAAATACAAAGTCCTGGAAAGTTCATTAGTAGGTTTGTATTCATTTGAGACATCTCCATGAGCAGTATATTGAATAAATTCACAAATTTAGCTCAAATACCACAATGATGAGGTTTGTCTGACTGTTTTTTTAAATAAAAGGCCATGAAGTATTTCAAGTGCATTTAGCTAAAGAAATATATAGATTAAGTGACTCTGAGACTTGCTATAAAGGTCTTTTAGAAATTTTACCTGCTATTTGCTATTGACGTTTTTTCCTTCAGGCATCACCTATCTACTTTCATTCCCAGGAGATCAGACAGAGCACTGCAACCTCACAGCCACCAGGTTCTAGGAACCGCTAAAATTTAGTGTTACTCATTCACCTCAGAGGAACAATTTGCTGGAAATATTCACGAAGATGCAAATTCAGTAGCAGCTAGTTAGTTTAGGAAAAGACATATAAGACTTTTTCACCTTCCCCTAAGCAGTGAGTGGATAGAACATGATGCCCAGTCCAGAGCAAGGGAGCCATATGAAAACTCCCCTGCTCTGAGGAAAAGCTCTCTCTCCTAAGGAATAAAGGATAATCTTATTTGTCCTGTTTACTCAGCTGTTGGGAATGTGGAGGGAAATAATATATAAGCAGCCAAAGCTCAAGATTTTCCTATTAGCCTATTCCCAGCCTATGGTCATTCAACTAGGCAGAATGCTATACCTGTGTTCATATTTAAATCAGTTATATTCCACTTTAAAGCTGCTTTTTATCTACTTAGTAGGCAATGCTGTAATGAGGTCCTTGTTTATTTTGCAACCTTAATCCTTCATAAGTGTCTTATTCAAATACAATACAAAGTTTATCACATTGGCTTTACCCTCTCTCTCACAGTTTTCCATGCTGTGTCTTACTAAGGTAACTATGCTAATAAAAGTTTCTTCCCTCTCATAACCTAGCTTCTGTCATATCTGTTTACTACTCCTTGAGCATAAATCCAATATTACCAAATCAAGAACTCCCTTGGGGCAAATTTATCATTGAAAAAATATGTAATAGTCATGCCTGAAAAAGTAATGACATGTTCAGCATATTTCATAAATAGACTAGCTGTTAACAAATACACCCCAGAGCTGGCTAATCCTACCCATTGTTGTGGATCAGTTATACAGGATTTCCCAAAATATTTAGCATGAGATACACTTCATCTAAATGATACTGACTGACACTTTAAAACTAATACTTAAAAGCTTCCAGCCTGTCCTTCACTTACTCCTCAACTATGTCTAGACTTCGTAGTAGATACCAGATTCTGCCCATTTGAAGAAAAGATATTTCATAGATAGAACAAGGATTTTTTTTTTTAAAAAAAGCAAATGTACCTGCACCTGTGTCACAGGTTCCTCAAGAAAGCACTTGCTTGGGAGCCCCAGCCTTACACAATCATTTGGACAGAAAGCAGGGCAGTGTGGCACAGTATAGTTTAGGTCATTCAGAGAGGCATGATTTTTTCATAGTCTACAGCCTACTTTAGCCCCTAGTCCCCTAGATAACAAGATTTGAGGAATTTAGCTCTTCAGAGGGACAAAGTGCATTCAGAGTCGCATGCAACAAGGCAGGCAGCTCTTATTAAGCAAGAAATGACCCAAAATGCCTATCCCCAGACAGTCTGTGTCAGAAAGAAAAAGCACCCTGGCTATTTTCTCTTCCCCTCTCCAGCTCATCTCATTGACACCTCTACCATCCATCCAACTTACACTGTCCCTCATTTCCTCCTCTGGGTTTCCCAGACTGCCTTTTTTTAAGGCAGCCTCAGCTTTAGAGATAAAATTGGCAAGGGGATTCTTCGGGTGCTCAGACTGGAACCCACTTGGTCCTAAACTGTGTCTTCATGGGCAAATCATCCCACTGATCTCTTTCAGCTTATTTCCCACTAACAGAGCACTGCAGGTTTCCCCAGGTCTGGCTTCTAATCCATTTAACCCCTTCTTTCCTGGTGTACCTGTTAATTAGGGAAACTGAGGCATGCAACGTGATCATGACAGGATCATATTTAAACCATAAATATCACAATAAAACCATAGCCTGCACAACATTTTACCCTAAAAGCACCTAATCTACCAGTACCATGGCAAGGAAGTTTGGCTCCCCAAGGGAAAACCCACAGCGCAGCCCACCCTCACCCTGCACACAGATCCAGGAAGCACATGTCCCACCTCCCCCTCCCCTGCACATGCTTCCCCAGGAGTGCACGTAGCAGTGGGAGCCACCATCCCCGTCCCCACGCCACCCCAAATGAGCTGCTCGTGGCTCTGTCCCGCACCTTGTCCCACCTGGGAAGCACCTGTTGGTGCCCCTTTACTTTGGTGCCCAGGGCTGTCGCCCCACTCACCACCCCACCTTACTACAACGCTAGTGCCAGTAAAGTCAAGAGGAGCCTTTCTATTTACTTTAACTGGGAGAGCATTAGAGACTATGTTGAGAATCCAGAATTGTTCTTAGATTTTGGATTTTCTTGAATCTTTGTAAAAAGATTTCATTAAAGGATAAAATCAAAGTCACTGAATGCAGTTGGAGATTTTCCATTTAAAAGCAATAAGGGTGGGGATTTTCTTCATGTGTAGTCTTCCTTCTGTTAAACACAGATATTATGGGGTTAATATGATTTCTTATTAATGTGGTTGTCTTCACACAAATTTTGTGTCTCTCTTTGATTCTCCAATCCAGAATGAGAATCCCAACTAGTATTTTTTTACCAGATTGAATACTAAAATTCCATGTGCTAATTTATATTAGCTGAGTAATAAACAATCTGTAGCCTAGCAACTAGCTACCAATGGGATATACAAGACGTTTGGAAAACATCAGGCTTTGGCTGGATTCTCAGATTTTTAGGGGATTTTCTGTTCTAGGATTGCCTTCATAATCCCAAGCCTTGCACCTGTGGATGTCCCCCACAGCTGCTGAAACCATGAATGTCACTATGTGGAGAAGAGAGGGGTAGAGGGAATCCATACATACCAGAAGGAACCCAATTCCTGAGGTCTCGTGTTCTAGAAAATAATAGCAGACATTTTTCTGGATTTTTATTTATATATGTATACGTACATATACATATACACACACACACACACACACGTATATATACCCACATGTTAAGAGGGTGTTCCAGTGCGGGGCTTGTGTATGTATATGTGTGTGTGTATGTATACACACACACACACACACATATTTGAAGTCCTTTATAAACAGCAAAGAGTTACAGCATGAGAAAGGAACAGCAATTTCTGCTCTCTTTCAAATCTCCACTGTAGACTGTTGGACTTGATTTCCAGATTTAAGTGAACCTATTACTGAGCTAAAGAGCAAGCAAAAGAGGCTGACAGAGGGCCTAAGTCAGGGCTCTTGAGTACTTTGTTTGACTCTGATCAATACATCTTTCTTTAGCTATTAGAAGCATTTTAGCTTTTCTACAGTGGCAGGTAAATAGTGGCTATCAGTTATAGTAAACTGTTTTCCTGGTTACAGTATCAAGGAATCCCTAACAATCTACAGAAAATCATACTGCAGATTATGGGCTAGAATCTATAGTCTTCATTCCCTCAAGCAAAACTAAAGTTTCTCTTGTACAGCTGCTTGGATGAATTTCCCATGCAAATCCAGCATGAAGTATTGCTATAGTATTTTAAGGCAATGATTTGATATTTCATTCTGCAGAGTTCTCTTCCCTAGCAGCTTCCCTACCACTCGGTCTCCTTCAAAGCTGCCATTTTCAGACAGACAGACATAGCCTTGCTTTATCTGATTGACTGTAGCTGGGATCTAAAGTTTGACGTGTGCGCTGAAGGTTCAAAATCCATGCATTTCTTAGGGTACATCTTCCTGACGTAAAGCATCACTAAGCTAAGACACGTCACTATTTTGCTGAAACCACTCAACACACACTAGCAATTGAACTAGTGTTAGCATTAAAATGTGCTAATGCAGCCTTTCAGAGCTTGTGGGTGCCTGTGCAGCATTGCACTAAGGCTAAAAATAAATATGGCACAAGTGGATCAGCTGTACTAGTACACAGTGGAGCAGGTGTAGCCCATCTCAGCACAGCTCTGCTTCCAATGCACCTGTGTTATTTACCCCCTTGAATTCTTTTGACCAGATCCTATCCTCACCTAAAGGTGCATGATTCCTATCAAAATCCCTGAGCAGACTTTGGCCCAGAAAGTGTAACTCCACATTAAGAAAGAGAAGTTATTAGCAGTGTTAGTCTAAAGCCCGGCAGAAGACAGAGTAGAGATGCACCTTATAAATTACCTAAAACAGAGACTGATAAACTTTTGGGAGTCAAAGCTCATTTTATCCTATACTGTGAAGGGGCATTCACAGAGAAGGCTATCAAATGCCATGATCTGAATACAAAAGACAGGAAAGAAAGTGGTGAGCAGTGTCACGGGGCAGGGACCCAAGGAGCGGCCGTGATCTCTCCTGGTGCCCCTACCATGCCAAGTTGCCCGTTTAGCACCCTCGTTCTCGCCCACCACGACTTTGATGGTTCTATAATATTAATGGGAGGCTGCTTTTACTTGACCCCTTGGACCCGGTGCTCTTACCCTTCTGGCCCCTGCTCTATACAAGACAGATTCTGGTGCCCCAACCCTATGCTCCTTCCACCCCTAATACCGCGTCCCAAGTCTCTCAGTTGTTCCGGACATTATCTCGTCTATGCTCTTTCCTTAGTGGCCCTCTCTGAGGCCTTCTAACCATATGCTCGCCCTCACTGGGCTCTCTAATCTTGTACTTGCCCTCTCCTGGGGCTTCTCTGTGTACTCGCTCTCTCCCAGGCCTTGCAATTGGCTTGCCCCCTTCTGGGGCTTCTCCCACACAGAGAGTGCCCCTCTGGGGCCTGTCTCTCCGCGCTCACGCGCTCTCGCCCGTACTGGGGCCTGTCTCCCCGCACTTCCCGCAGTCGGGGCTCAGGTGGCTGTAGCCGAGCCTGGCCCCCTGACCCTCCTCATGGGTCTTGCGCCCTGCTCGGGCTCCTCACAATTGGGCTCAGGTGGCCTCAGCCTCACCTGGCCCTCTAGACCCTTTCCTGGGGCTGGAGTCAGTGCCCCCTGAACGTTGTGCCCTCACTGGGCTCCTTGCTTGCACACCCCTTCCTAGGGCTCTACTCAGGCCCCATTGTGGGCGTGAGCACATCTCGCGCTGCACGACTCTGCCCCACTGGGGCCGGGGTCTGTACAAACCCCCAACGCAATCAGGGCTCAGGCGGCCTCAGCTTCACCTGTCCCCTCAACCCCCTTTCTCAGGGTCCTATACCCTGCTGGGGTTCCTCCCGATACTGCCCCACTGGGCTGGGGTCAGGGCAACCCACTAGCTCCTCCTGATGTCGCCCACACTGGGCTGGGGTCGGGACACCCCCAAAACATAGCACCACTCTCCAGCGCTGGGAACCCCTCCCACTACTGGGAAGCTCCCATGAGGCCTCCTCCAACCCCTACAGCCTCACCCAGTCCTCCGGTGTTACACAAGCAACCAAACAGAAAATACAAAGCCATAAGCCAACCGGCTGTAACACAAAATAAGCCTCCTGGC
>NW_017728949.1:29637178-29678506 GCF_001723895.1 Crocodylus porosus | reverse complement strand
CTGCCAGAGGGGAACTGCCTGCTAGGCTTCAGCCTGGGCTGTTTATATACTCCAGGCCCTGCCCCCTCCTGGTCAGCTGACCAACTGCGGTTGCCCCAGCAACCTGCACCTGTATCCCTTCATAGGAGCAGGGCACCAGAGTGCACCTGTGACAAGCAGCAGTGGCAATGCGTAGGGGTTACACGGGAGTGCATTCACATAGGGGGTACATGGGAGTGTGATCGGCATGTGCCCCCCCAGCAACTGAGGGGGGGTCCCCCCCCATGACTGATCCCACCAACCGGGGGGGAGGGAGCCAATTGCGAGATGGCCAATCGCTGCATCCAATCTCTGCAGCTGCTTCCAAAAGTGGTTGCAGCCGCTTCTGGGAGAAGCGCAGCACTCCACTCCCCAGCTGGCGTTTGCAGGGGGGGCACCAGTGCTCCTGCCTGCCCCCCTGCCTATTGCCTAAGCAGTGAGTGCGGCCAGTCAGGAGGTGCACGTGCATGTGGACATGCACTCCCATGTACCCACTATGCGTTGCCACTGCTTCTCACCACTCCCTTTCCTGTCTTTTGTATTCAGATCATGGCATTTGATAGCCTCCTCTGTAAATGTCCTTTCACAGCATAGGATAAAATGAGCTTTGACTCCCAAAAGTTTATCAGTCTCTGTTTTAGGTAATTTATAAGGTGCATCTCTACTCTGCCTTCTGCTGGGCTTTAGACTAACACTGCTAATAACTTCTCTGCTTTACCTAAGGTACATTAGTGACATCTTTATCATATAGGCACATGGGAAGGAATTTCTAGAGAAATTCTATCAGGTCTTTAACTTCCACCTCCAGCATCAAACCAACTCTAGAATACTCTATCCAATAAATTCATTTCCTAGACACAGCAGTGAAGGTTTGCAGTGGTGACATTGCCACAACATTGTATTAAAAACCCACTGATTTGTTATAGCTACCTTCATGCCATCAGCTTTCATCCTAAACAGACCACTAGATCCACTGTCTATAGCCAAGCTCTATTACAACCGTATCTACTCTGATCCCACCTACCTTAAAGACTTGGAGCAGGAAATCCTACATTTACAATATAATCCAAAAAAGGTAGCCACTCAAATCAACAACACCTCCATTCTACTACAATACCAACCCTGAGATGAAGACAACAGAATTCCTCTGGTTGTCACTTATAGCCGCTATCTTGAATACCTTGGACACAGACATCATTAATGACTTCCACCCTCCTAAAAAATTGTGACCATTTCTAGGGAGTCATGGGGGCCAAACCTGTCCTGGTTTACAGACAGGTCCCCAACCTTAAACAGCATCTTTCAAGTAACAAACTACCTAATTCCTATTCTCACTGCAAGGTTTGCCCCCAGTTACCCCCTTATCAATACAGACCACATCATCACTGGACCAAATAACATGGATTATAATATATGAGGTTAACTCATCTGTACCTCTACTGATACTATATGTGCCATCATCTGCTTGCAGTGCCCCTTTGCTATCTGCATTGGAAAGACAGAAAGATTAAGGGGATGCTGATCTGACATCGAGTCCAAAAACACACCGAAGCCTGTAGTAGAAGGCTTTTACTTATTACCCTTTCTGGACATTCCACTGCTGATCTCAGAGTATCATTTATTATACAGTGCAACTTTCAAAGACAACTTGAATGTAAAATTATAGAACAAGAAATCATCCACAGCCTGGATTATATTAAATATGACCTGAATGGCAGCTATGGATTCTTATCCCATTACCTGGATTAGGTTTTCTGAGCCCTTTGTCCCTATATTACTTACTTGTTTGCCTCTCAGCACTCTCTTCACCATAGGCAACTGATGCCCCTTCCCATATGCCTGTATGAAAAAGATATCACTAATGTACCTTAGGTAAAGCAGGGTGATGACAGGGTGACTGAAGAGGAAAAAAAAAGACTTCAAGGCCTGTCATAAATATTGTGGCATACTGGAAGGCCACACATGTACCCATGCCAATGCAATCTGAAATACCTGTGTGTGAGGACAAAGCAGGAGAATGCCATGGAAAGAAAAGCAGCATCCTTATCAGGATAATATTCTTTACAGCTTATAATCCATCCTCTTGGGGGATGCTGGTGTACAGAGATGTGACCTTGTTGGTAGGTAATACGGTGTTTTCTGGAAGCTTGCCAATGGTGCCCAGTTTCTTTAGCAAACTTGTGGTGTCTTTCAAATAGCTGGTAGCTCCAGTGCCATAAAGGAATAGGATACAGTCAATGTAGCTAGAAACCCCCTCTGTGATGGTGGCAATGCCAGATACAATAGGGCATCCTGGATTTGTAGCTCTAATGGATAATAAGTAAACGTTCCCTGGCCTGGCTTCATGGGAGGTGGTAGCATTCATTTTCTCCTGTGTTTCCAGAGGCAGTGTCATTAAGAGGCCACTTAATTCCTCCTGGTATTGTACTCCGGGGACCTTGATGGGGCTGCAGCCCTCAGGTGGAGTTCAGGAGCTATCCTACCCATTTGGCAAACTTGCTTAATGGGTACTTTGTGTCAGTTTTTCACCAGTCCCATGGGACGGCCCTGCCCACTATGGGTCAGGGTGGCCCAGGTGAGTAAAATTCCTTGCCCTCCATCGAAGCTGACCTCATGAAGGAACACCTTGACAGGCTAGATACCTTCAAGTCAGCCGGCCCTGATGGATTACATCCAAGGGTACTCAGGGAGCTGGCGAGCATCATCGCTCAGCCCCTGGCACGGATCTTTGAGAGCTCTTGGTGCTCTAGTGAAGTGCCCGATGATTGGAAGAAGGCCAATGTCGTGCCTGTCTTCAAGAAAGGGAGGAAAGTAGATCCGGCAAACTACAGGCCCATTAGCCTGACCTCTATCCTGGGGAAGTTCTTGGAAAAGATTATCAAAGAGGCCATCCTTAACAGACTAGCTGAAGGCAATATCCTGAGGACTACCCAACATGGGTTTGTTGTGGGTAGGTCTTGCTTGACCAATCTCATCTCCTTTTAAGACCAGGTGACCTATCACCTGGACAAGGGAGAAGAGACTGATGTCATATATCTTGACTTCAAAAAAACCTTCAATCTGGTATCCCATGATCACCTCTTGGCTAAACTGGCTAACTGCAGCCTCGACCTCACCATGATCCGCTGGCTGGGGAATTGGCTCTGTGGTTGGACCCAGAGGCTGGTGGTTGATGGGAGCCAATCGTCTCAGTGCACTGTGACCAGTGGGGTCCCTCAAGGCTCTGTCCTAAGGGCCTATACTTTTTAACATCTTCATCAATGATGCAGACACTGGTGTCAGAAGCGGACTGGCCAAGTTTGCCGAGGACACCAAATTCTGGGGTAAAGCATCCACACCTGAGGACAGGAGGGTGATCTAGGAAGATCTTGACAGGCTCATGAAATGGGCGGATAAGAACCTGATGGTGTTCAACACCAAAAAATGCAATGTTCTCCCACCATGGGAGGAAAAACCTGCAGCATGCTTACAGGCTCGGCAGTGCTATGCTGGTTAGCACTACAGATGAAAGGGACTTGGGGGTCATGGTTGATCACAAAATGAACATAAGCCTTCAGTGTGATGCTACGGCTAGTAAAGTGAACAAAACACTGGCTTGCATCCATAGATGCTTCTCAAGCAAATCCCCGTATGTCATTCTCCTGTTGTACTCGGCCTTGGTGAGGCCGCAGCTGGAGTACTGCATCCAGTTTTGGGCTCCACAATTCAAAAAGGATGTGGAGATACTTGAAAGAGTCCAGAGGAGAGCCATGCGCATGATCAAAGGTCAGGAAAACAGACCTTATGATGAGAGGTTAAGACTGTGGTTATTAGAAGGCCTTAGCATGTTGTGGAAGATTTAAAACAGAAGGGGCTGGGTATACATCTCATACTCAAATTCCCCCTAGTCTCTGGCATTTGTTCTAAGAACATGAATGCCATTTCTGGACTAAAGACAATGTCTGCTTTTTCACTTTATTTTTTAATTTTGGGGTCCAATTTCCAAAACATTTTTTAATTTAATCTTTGCATAACGATAAACTATGCAACAAATAGGATTTTTAGCTAAAGTTTACAGTATGAGCATGCCAAAATATGCATGTTGCAAATTAATTACCTTCATACACTGCTGTCCCTACTGTCTTGGTCTGCCAAGGGCAGGGAAAGCTGCATAGCTGCTTCTGCCATGCTCCATCTGCACTGTGTGGGGACCCAGACTCAACCAAGCACAGGAACAGTAGTGTTCCTTGCCAGGAGGGGGAACTCACCTGTCACTGCAAATGGGAGGGAAGAGGAGGGGAGGAAAGGGGTGAGGACCTGCATTAAGCATGGAGGGGAAGGGAGGGAACTCCTACCTGGCTAGGCAAAGCCTTGGCTGAGATGATCTAGTTGGGGATGGTTCTGCTTTGAACTGGGACTTGGCCTAGATGACCTCCAACCCTCACTTTCTATGATTCTATGAAGCAGGCAATAAATGAGCATAGGAGTTGATGCATGGTACTAAGGCTCAGTAATTCTCAACTGGAATGCTGCAGCAGCTGGCCTCTGTGCCTGTCTTGTACCCCACACTTGCTGTAGCATCCCAGAGACAAGTGGCTGTGCTTCTGGGGACTCTGTTGCTGGACTACCTGCTACCTAGCTGACCCTGTGCCATCTGTTACCAAGGTTTGGGTAGCCTATGCTGCTGCAGGTGTATAGGAAACTGTGGGGCCATGAAACCACACTGAAAAGGTAGGAGGAGCAGGTGAGCTCACAAAACCAAGGATGATGGGTATCATGAGGAAGGCAGTGATGGGATTCCAAGAGCCATAGAAGCAAGGCAGAAATGAACCAATAAATCAGTTGTTCTCAGCCTTTGTAGACAAAAGGCAGCCCATGTTACATTCAGACCACCCCTTTGAAAATACCAGCTCCTAGTTTTCACTTTTCTGACTACAGAAAAATAAGAGTAACTCTTCTATTACAAAGAAGTCAGAAAGACCCCAACAGGTAGAGTGTTATTAACAATAGGAATTACTATTTGAAATCTCTGGATTTGTTTTGTGACTCATGCTTGCATATGTAACAGGGCTAGCACCCTTAAAAAGATCTCAAGGCACCCTCGGGTGCTGGGGCACCCTGGTTCAGAATCATGGCAACAAATGAGAAGGCACAGCATGCTCTGTGTGCATATGTTAAGATAAGTCAAAAAATACTTCAGACAGAGTTGAAGTACTGAGAGGAGTGTACCAGAACTGCTGCTATTGTCGCATTCATAGTTTGAATACAAATATCTACCCTGCACATATTTAACTATACACATTTTATTTGTACCATAAATCTTTGTCACATGCACACTTTCTGAAATATCATTTCTTAAACGCCAACGTGTTACATGTAACTCATGGTTCTCAACAATTACCTCAGTGGAAATCTTGATCAAATCTGCCTAGCTCCCCATCGGGCCACTGTCAGCACGATCAGGCAGCAGACACTGAATTTCACTGCATTCTGTACAAGTTAGGTAATGTATGGGGTATTTGGATGAGGGGAGACTACAAGCACAGTTAGCTATTTTATTCCAATTAGGATTAAGAGATGCACACATTTCTCTTATAAAAATCACACCAGGATTTCATGGGCAAAACCTCTTAGGAGTTGGGGGAAGACTCAAGCTAATGAGGGAAATCTCAAAATATTATAAGTACAAAGTTGAATTTTTGAGGCGAACTAGCTCATCATCACAAAAAGGGGAGATGTGAGAGAACTGCCTCTTCAAAATACTGCCTACATTGTTAGTTCTGATTCATAGATGTTTGGGTCAGAAGGGACTTCAGCAGATCATCAAGTCCGACCCCCTGCCCTGGGCCAGAAACAGTGCTGGGGTCAGATGACCCCAGCCAGGTGCATGTCTAGCCTCCTCTTAAAGACACCTGAGGTAGGGGAACAGCACTACCTCCCTTGGAAGCCCATTCCAGATATAGGAAAGGATTCTGAAAGATGCCTTTGGTGTCTAATTCAGAGTACTTCACTGTCCAAGAATTGGATTATTCATTGTGGAAAGTGTCTGAAACATCTCAGAAAGTTGGGTTAAGGTATTTTAAAGCTATCCATCTGCAGAATGTTTACACGGATTCATTCTTGTAGAAGTGTGTTACACATCAGGCGTATTATATCCCGAAATTTTGCTAACTGCAAAACGTTTTTGGCTAGAGAGCTGCTCACTAGTGCAGCACCAAGTGCACATAATACCATCACCAACTACCATGTAGGCTGATGGAGTCTAATAAGATTTAGATCTTGATCCCACAAGTCTTCTGCAAAGCACACAACAGGGAATAACAAACTATCAACATGCCAGTGTAAAGTTAAGTGGAGGCTATTTGTGAGAATAATCTGCCCTGGCCCTATATCTTAGCCTTAGCTCACCTCTGTTCAGGCTTCAGCCCTCTCAGCCTTAGCCTGGTCAAACCTTTGCTCAGTGCACAGTTGGAAACCCAGCGTGTCCACAGGCACCCTACTGCCCTGCTGCATGGTCCCCGATCTGCCCCTACAGACACAACACAGTTCTTCAGCTTAACAACCTACAATAATCAAACCCAAAACATCATCAGATGGGGCTGAGTACCTCTCTTAAGGCTCTCCACAGCTCCTACCCTGATTGGTTGGCTTCTCCCAGCCCTGGCCCTCCTAAGCCTACTCACAGTTCATCTCTATGCCAGGAGCTCCTTACACCAGTAAAGCCCAAGCCAAACTGTCTGCTCTGAAACTGAGCTGGTATCTCCTTGGGTTCCATCCTTTCCAGTTGCATGCTCCTGACCTGCCCATCCACTTATTAAGTAGCCTGCTCAAAACTGCATTTGGTTCAGCAGACCTGCAGCCCTTCCTTCCTGCCTGGAGTTTTGCCCTGTTATCTGGATGGCTTCAAAGCCATTACAGACAGCCCCAGAACCTTTATCTGAGCTCTCTCCTGGCTGCTTCCTCTAGTGCAGCTCGTTCTAGCTCACCTGTCAACATCATATTACAGCCCTCTAATGCTGTTTACTTATTGTTCAAGTTGCAGAGATTAAGAGACCCTACAACAAGTATCAGGTAGCATGATTTTGGGGTGTGCAGATCAGATCCCATCATACCTTTAATTAAAGGTCTATCAGCAGCTTTGGTATCCCAAATTCTCTGGAGACCCAGCCACAATTTGCTTCTTGTAGACCCTAGCTCTTGATTCATCTCCAGTTTCCCTTCTCCTTCTCAATCATTTAACAAATTCAGATCTTCTGATCAAACCCTGCTCAGCCTTGGCAAAACCACCTTGTTGGTGCTAAGAAGTTTCCTCTTAAACTGGCTATTGCTATTGCCCTTAAAAGAATGCTCCTTAACTAAGAGGCGGTTTTACCTAGTTTCATAGTAGGTAGGGTCGAAAGGGACTTGAGCAGATCATCATGTCCAACCCCCTGCCATGGCAGGAAAGAATGCTGAGATCAAACAACCCCAGCAAGGTGTCTATCTAGCCTCGTTTTGAAGGCCCCCTGGGTAGAAGCGAGCACCACTTCTCTTGGAAGTTGGTTCCAGATCCTAGCCGCCCTGGCGGCTCATGTTCATCTTGGAGTCTATAATGACTCCAAGATCCTTTTCTGCCTCTGTGCTGATGAGAAGGGAGTTCCCCAGCCTGTAGGTATGGTGCTGGTTCTTTCTCCCTAGGTGGAGTACCCTGCATTTGTCAGTATTGAATCCCACCTTATTCTCATCCGCCCACCCCTGTATCCTGTCCAGATCCAAGTGCAGCCTGTCCCTCCCTTCTAGTGTGCCCACTTCTCCCCACATCTTAGTGTCATCTGCAACTTTGAACAAGGTGCTTTTCACCCCCTTGTCCAAGTCGCTGATGAAGATGTTGAACGGTGTGGGCCCGAGGACAGAGTCCTGGGAGACCCCACTGCCTACATCCTTCCAGGTTCACCTGTCCACCACCACTCTCTGGGTGTGGCCCTCCAGCCAACTGGCAACCCATCTGACTGTGTAGGCATTGACACCACAATCTCCTAATTTTTTAATGAGAATACGGTGAGACACAGTGTCAAGGGCCTTCCTAAAGTCCAGAAAGACTACGTCTACCGCGACACCTGCATCCAAGGATTTTGTGACCGGGTCATAAAAGGCCACCAGGTTGGTCTGACAGGACCTGCCTCTAATGAACTCATGTTGGTTGCTTCTAAGCATACAATCCCCTGCTTGCCCCTCACAGATGTGCACCTGGATAATTTTCTCAAAAAGCTTCCCCAGGACTGAGGGAAAACTAACAGGCCTATAGTTTCCTGGGTCCTCCTTTCTCCCTTTTTTGAAAATGGGGACCACATTGGCCCTTTTCCAGTCCTCTGGCACCTCCCCAGAGCACCAAGAGTGCTCATAAAGCTGTGCCAGGGGTCCCACAATGACCTCTGCTAATTCCCTCAGCACTCTGGGGTGGAGATCATCAGGATCTGCTGATTTGAATATGTCCAGTCCCACCAGAAGTTCCTTGACTAGGTCCTCACTGACCCTGGGCCTGGCTGCGCCTCTCCTGGGACCACTGGGGATCCCAGTTGGGGGGATGACCTGGTCCTGGCTCAGAAAAATGGGGGAAAAGAAATTGTTAAATAGGTTAGCTTTGTCGGCTGGTGAGACCACCAGATTTCCAAGCGTGTCCTGCAGAGGCCCCACATTACCTGGAACCTTCTTTTTACCCCCTATGTATTTAAAAAAGGACTTCTTGTTATCCTTGATTTGGGTTGCTAGTCATTGTTCCATCTCTGCCGTGGCCTTCTTAACAGCCCCCTATAATCCCGAGCAATGTAGGTATAGTCCTCCCTGGTGATGGCTCCTCCCTTCCATTGGGTGTATGTCTCCTTCTTAGCTTTGAGACATTCCTGAATGTTTTTGGTGTCATGAGGGCTTTTAAGCACTCTTGCCCCCTTTGATCCATGTTGGGATTGCCACCCTTTGGCCTTGGAGGATGGTCTCCTTCAGGTACGACCATTCTTCTTGGACTCCCATATTCCCTCCTCTCCGGGACCTCAGTGCCTCCCCCAACTAGTCCCTTACCTCAATTAAATCTGCCCTCCTGAAGTCCAGGCCTGCTGTCTTGCTGCAGGCCTTTGCCACCCAGGGCTAGGCGGTGAATTCCAATAGGCGATGATCGCTATCGCCCAGGTGATTGAGCACCCACAGTCCCCTCACCAGGTCGTCGCTTGTGGCCAGGACCAGGTCTAACAAGGCATTTCCCCTGGTGGTACTGTGCAATTCAAAGTTTCTCTAACAGTTCTTTTTGATCTCACTATATGAATTCAGGCACATATACCAAAATGCGTGTGATATTTATAAAAATACAAATATTTCCCAATTCTACACATACATATCCAAGTATCCCATTACCTTTTAGCTACAGCATCACACTCAAGTCCAGGCAATTACCCACTCATTATTTCCAGTTCCTATTCATAGCCACCACTCCCCAGATTTCCCTCCCCTGTAATTAAGTCCTAAATTCTTTGCTCCTGGATGACCTTATATTTGTCAATATGGAAATGCATAAAGCTTGACTGCACCCAGCCTACCAGATCACTCTCTGCGTGATGTCCTCCATAACCAATCCTTTCCATCATTTACCATGCCTTCAGTCTCTACATCATCTGAAAACTGTAGTAACACATGATAAACACATTATAGACAGGAGTTAACACCTGTGCTCTCCTTCTCAGCATTCCTTGAGCTTCTAATCCCCATTTATCTTAGACAACAACTCCCAAAATTTCAATATCTGAGCTCATCTGTGACTATATCCAAGTTTGTCCCATTCTCTGCCTGAAGCATCATCATAACCTGTTGCAGAACACAGGCTATCTGTTACCACTTCCCTTCCTATGCTTCTTTCTATAAAGTGTTGTCCATTAAAACAAGTATATTGTGAGACAGTGCATTATTTCCAGATGATTCTCAGCAAGAATATGGTAAATTAATATCTGGAAAAGTCCTTGGCTTCAACTGAATTATATCAGGAATGAATTTTCTCAAAATAATTAAGCTGAAAAAGAAACCATTAAAATGTTCACGTGTTGGCATTAGTTCACGTCTGGAAAAAAGATATAGTTGTTGAATTCAATTACAGTTTGCTCTGCAAGCTATAAAATTGGTTCCATAATCTTCACCAACCCATTTTAACAATTAACCATGCTTCATCTCAATTAGAAAACCACTATGTAAAGAAAAGTTGGGGGGGGAAATAATTTTACTCTAGGACTTTAAGATGCCCCTCCTCCTCCTAGGTATAAATTTTTTCTAGTATTTTCATAAATACAGTATAAGCTACAAAAAAATTCTAAAACATCTTATGAGATACTGCCCTTATTACATTCACTGTTTCTGTATTTCCCTCAAGAAACAAGTTATTATGTAAGTCATAAAATCATAAATAATAAACTACATTTTTACAGCTATCCCTCAATACAAGGGTGATGTCTGCTGAGGGGGTGGATTACTGGTGAGTTAAGATGGCTGAAGAGTCCAATCTGTGCCCTGCAAGCCTTTCCACAGATATGACTGGTGGTGCCTTGTGGGGGGCACAGCTCTTGGCCAAGACATTGTACACTTTCCTTCATCCTCTGCCATTTCTCAGCTTCCTGAGCAAGACAGTTTCTTCAAAGTAGACTGTAGCTTGATGTATGGTGCAGTGCCATTAAGACCTGTTACAGGCCAGCACTTCCCAGTTTGTAAGGTTGATGCCTTCTTAAGATATGCTTTCATGGTGTCCTTGTAGTGCTTCTTCTGTCCTCGATGGGTCCTCTTACCATGACAAATTTGAGAGAAGAGGACTTTCTTCAGGGGATGAGTGTCAGCCATCCTCACACAGTGGCCAGCTCAGCGGAGTTCATGTTCTTTGCCTCAATGCTGGTTATATTAGCAGAGAGGATGCTGCCATCGATGAAGTGGTCTTCCCATCCAATTCAAAGGATCTTGAGACAACACTGATGAAACCATACCAGGTGCTTAAGATGGCTTTGATATGTCACCCATGCCTCACACCTGTAGAGGAGCATGGGAATAACCACTGCATTGTAGAACAGGATGTTAGTTTCCATCTGAAGATCTCAGTCAAAGATATGGTTAACCAGTTTTCCAAAGGACACACACACAGTGAATCCTATGTTCGATTTCTACATCAAGACTGACTGACTTGGAGAGGTGGATGCAAATTTATGGGAAATGCTCAATGTTTTCCATCGGTTCTCCACCAAAGGTAATTTGTGTGGAGAGGGGACAGCTTGTGCTGGGGCAGGCTGATAGACACCTTGGTCTTTGCAATTAAGGGACAGTCCCAGGCTAAGATACGCACCTGAAAAAAAAAAGGTCAAGGATGGACTGCAGATCAGTCTTGTGTGCTCAAGGAAAAAATAGTCATCAGCATATTGAAGGTCAGTGATGCCAGTCTTGGTAACTTTTGTTTTGCTGTGGAGATGCTACAAGTTGAAAAGCTGACGGTCCATTCAATACACAACCCCAATTCTGGGAGGAAGGTGGTCATGGATAAGAATCAAAATCACAGCAAGACAGATGGAAAAAAGGGTTGAGGCAATGACACAGCCCTGCTTGACACCAGTATGGAAGGTAAATGAGTGTTTCTGATCCATTCCAAAGGACTGCAGTGGTCACCCCATCATAGAGTAGCATGAGGATGCTGATGAACTTCAGTGGACAACCAAACCTAGGCACCTTCCATAAGGCTTCACAATTGGTGGAGTCAAAGGCCTTGGTTAGCTCAATGAATGCCTTAAACTGCTCTTGGTGTTGTTCTCTACACTTCTCCTCCTTGAACTGTAATCTTGAGGCTTGTAGAGAGGCTTGTGTGTTGCAATTACCCTCAGAGCTATATCATCTGGAGTCTTCTACTCCTGGTAGGGTCTTCCTGGTGAACAGGCCTGAGGTAAAGTCCCAGACCAAGCATGATCCAAATTCCTAAAGACCCCCAACAATGGAACAGGCATGGTTGAATACCTGCTGTTTCTCTGTGGCTGTGAAGGCAGATGAGGGCTTCAGCAAGATGAAGGTCTCAAGTTTTCTTAGACATCCTTGCCACTGGGTTCAGGGCTCTTTTCTGTCAAGTTCATGTGGCTGTCGCTTGCACACCAGCTTCCTCATGTTAAAAAGATGTCATGAGCAGGCCTCTTCCAGGAATGCTAACATCTCCCATGATCCCAAGTCCTGAGGTGATAGATAAGTGGCAATGGGGACAAGAACAGTGATCTCTGGGAGTCCCTGGTCACAAATCTGCATGTAGTTGGCGGCTGTGTGATAGCTGTTTTGCCCTTACTGAGACAGAAGTACAATTCAGTGGCTCCGGCTGTGACTGAGCAGTCCTCTTTAGGATCCCCTCTGATCTCCCTGAATGGGAAAGGGGCTAGAAAAGGTGCCTGAAACATAGGCTGTCTCAACACCTCTGGCTGGGTTACTCTACCTCCCGCCAAAACCAACAAAATAAAGTACTGAAATTCACCATGTCAAATGTCCACAGTCTCATGGACTCCCCACACAGTAGGCATCCTGAAACAAAAACCACCATAGTAGCTAGAGAGCTTGCAAGATATGACATCAATATTACTGCTCTAAACAGGCCTGCTGGGCAAATGAAGACCAGCTGAAAGAAAAAGGTGGCTACACCATTTTGGGAAAAGAAAATCACCTGAAGAGAGATGCATTCATGGGATTGACTTTGCCATCAAGACCAAGATTGTGTGTCTGCTTTCAGGACTCCCTGTGGGCATTAACCAGCTTCTTATGACTCTCTGCCTCAAGCTCAGTAATGATCAGTATGCTATGGTCATCTGTCCATATGTCCCCATACTTGACAATGAAGAAGTCAACAAAGAACAATTCTACTGTGCTCTTGACATAGTCCTAACTGCCACTGCTGAGGAAGACAAGCTTATCCTCATGGGTAACTTCAATGTAAGACAGTTGGGCAACACTCTGAACTCTGGAGTGGCACCATCAGGAAAGAGGAGGTGGGGAAAGTAAATTCCAATCGTATCCTCCTCCTCAGTAAATGAGCAGAGCATGACTTGCTCATCACAAATAATATCTTCAGACAGAGTGACAAATATAAGACCACTTGGAAACACCCATGCTCCAATCAGTGCCCCCTTCTTGACTATATTATTGTCAGAGCCAATTGTGACAGGAGCAAGCTTTCATGCCTGGTGCAAGCCCCAGCCCGCCGCCCATCTATGAGCCAGCCACTCACCTCACTTGTTTGCCATGCCTTGATGTAATAGTATTTGAGGTGTTAATTAGGTGGGAGGCTGCCCATTTTGGACCCTGATGGGGAATATCCACAGCTCTGTTCCATCCCTACACTGTGGCCCAAGCCTCACAGATGGCATCCCAGCCAACTAACTCAGCCATACCCTTCACCCCATTAGCTGTGGTCCCCTCTCTGAGATCTTCAGCTCCCCCTTAGGCCCTGGACCTATCCCAGGCCAGTTCGGATCCTGAACCTCTTGCTCTCTGGGTATCCTTTGTAATGGACCCCTGGTCCTTCAACCCCACTCTGGGTCCTGGCTCCAGCATGGGCCAGTTGAGATACTTTGGGTCAGGTCCAAGCTGCATGCCTGTCCACAGGTTTTGGGGGTCCCCCATTCCTGGGTCAGGTGCTTCACAAAGCATGCCTGGCCATGTGGGATCACTCACCCCAGCAGGCTCATGAAGCTTACCTGGACTTTGGGTATTAAATAACCCAACCAAAAGTGGGAGCTGAGGTTAAGGCACCCTGACCCACCTTACACTGGGGAAGTGATCACTCCTGGCATTTACATGGGGACTGCCACACCACCAGGAGCCCCACCAGGCCTTATGCCCCAGCACGGTGCAGTTTTAGGTCATGCCCAGAACCAATGAGACCTCCAAGCCATCCCCATAGCCTCACCCTTACCTTCAAGGTGTTCCTGGCAGAGCTCAGCAGAGTGATGTTTCTCCTCTGATGGTTAATCATGAACTGCCTTCAACTCAGGGAGATGGACCTTAAAATGGCCACCCTAATCAGGCATCTGCCCTTCCCTGGCCCAGTCCATAAAGTGGCAAGTACTACTGGTGCCCAGCCACACCCATGATTGCACCGATGTCCATATCACCTAAGTCCTGAGAGTTGCAGATGACTGTTGAGTGGACCACTGTATAGTCAGCTCAATCATGGACATGCAGCTTGCAGCACTACAATGTAAATAACTGAAAGGAATGCAGAAAAGATTTAACATCAAGGCACTCCAAGACCAAGGTAGATATGAGGTTCTTCAACAATGCCTTACTGAGAGGGTCTCTGACAGTGGCAACACATAGGGGATGCACAGGGGTGCACATCCACCCCCTAAGAGTGCTGGTGCACCCCCTGACAGCCAGCGTTCCCTGCTTAGGTGATGGTTGGGGGGGCAGGTAGAAGTGCCAGTGCCCCCCTGAGAGCACCAACCTGGGAGTCACTGACTGGCTGCTGGGCGGGGGGGGGGGCAAGTGCCCCCCCCAACACAGGAGGCACCAGTCACCCATGCTATCTAACCTGCCTGATGACATCAAGGACATTCATACACATTGGGAAGAACTTAAGAACATTATTCACAAAGCATGCGCTGAATCAATTAGATACTGCACTTACCGTCACCAAGATTGGTTTCACAAGAATAATGAGGAAATTCTAGCAGTTATCCATCAGAACAGAATCACATTCTGCAGTTGGCAAGACTGCAGTACCAACTAGCAAAAATGAGAGGCTTACCACTGTAGTTCAGAGAAGGCTATGGGACATCAAGAACCAGTGGTGGCAAGTGAAGGCCATGGAGATCCAGAGTTTTGCTGATCAGTATGACATGAGAAGCTTCTTTTAGGCATGTCACAGTGGGTCCCCAGGAATGGCCGTGATGCCCCTAGGGCTCCGTGATTGTGCCAGCTTTGCCCTGAGGGAGCCTTCTAGTCTCTCCTGCCATGTCTTGTTGATTAAAATAGTAGATAGGGTGGCTGTACTCAAGTTGCTATTCAGTCACGGTCCTGATGGCCCCCATTAACCCTGTGGGTTCTTAGACCTCTTGCTGGGTCCTGTTCTAAGTAGATGCCACATGAGACAACTCAAGTCTTATGGGCTAGATGCGTGGCTCCAACACCTCCCCTTTACCACACTCCATGCCTTGCAGGTAGTATATCAATGTTATCCCTGTAATGAGGTCTTGGGGTAATTTGGCCTTCTGTTATCACTGGGCCACTGGCCCCTGTCTTTGCACCCTCTCTGGTGCTGGGGCTCTACACAGTAGCGTGCCCCAATGAGGGCTCCTCCGCCCCAATAGCCTCAGCCTGGTCCACCGGATTAAACAACAACATAAATATGTGCCCCTGGGCTACAAACTAACAATAACAATACCAATGGCACTGGAGGCTACACTCTGCACCTTTAAAAGGGCCAGTTTCTCCCTCAACAATTTGTGCCTCCTATCCCCAGGTATTTTAGGAACTCCTAGAACCCATTAATCTTACCAGCAGCCGGACAGGCAACCAAGCATCTCTGTGGAGCTTTCCTGCGTGAAATCCTTCCCCCCTGGCTGCTGCCAGAGCACTCATTGCCTCCAGCCCCAGCCCTGGGACTTATATGTGCCCAGGGCCCTGCCTTCTTCTGGTCAGCTGACTGGGTGCAGGTGTTAGCTAATTCCATCATTAGCCTGCTGCCACAGCAACCTGCACCTGTGGGGGTTCTGCCTGGCTCCTAGGGCCCTCTCTCTAGACAGTTTCTGCCCTCAAAGGAGCCAGCACAACTTAGTGCCCTGTGACAGGCAATAAAAACCATCCATGGGCCATGTTCTAATGGCCCAATCACCTTGCAATCCGAGGATGGCTCTACCCTTCTCATGGATAATGTATCCAACAAGCAGAGCTGAATGGAGCACTTGAACTGTGAATCTGAGGTCTTAGCTGCCACCATCAACTCTGTCCCTCAACACCCAGTAATAGAATCTCTTGTTGATCCCCCATCCTTTAAGAAAGTCTGGTGTGCCACCACTCAGACTAAGAACAATAAAGTGACAGGATCAAATGGCATTTCTTCAGAGGTCTTCAAAGCTGGTGGGGCAGTGCTAGCAAAAAAACTTCACCAATTTCTCATCAAAATATGGGTTAACAAAGAAGCTCCACCTGACTTAAAGAATGCCAACATTGTGACCATCTTCAAGAAAGGGGAAATGTCAATGTGTGGAACTACCAAGGAATTGCCCTTCTCTCCATTGCCAGGAAGATTCTTACTCACATAAGGATGTGAATCACCTTCTCCTCCTCCTTGCTGAAGATGTCCTTCCAAAATTCCAGTATGGCTTTAGACCATCATGGGTACCACTGACATGATTTTTATCAGATGACAGATCCAGAAAAAGTGTAGAAAAAACTACATATCTGTAACCACGAACTACATCTATCCTTGCTCCACCCTCACTACTGGTTGTTACACATATGTATTGTGTCTTGCCCAAAGAATATCTGAACTCAAGTCAAGAATCTCATGCTTTTAATATTTGGTCTGTAAAGCACTTTGAGCTCTATGGGTCTTTGTACATGCAATAACGTTGCCCTTTAAAGCGGCTTGGCCTTTTGCACTGTGTTAATGGCATTGCTAATTACACACTTCGTGGTGTATTCTGCTTTAATGGCATTGGTATTTACATGTTCATTTACAATGACTTTCTTACATAGCACAGTAAAACCCATCTGAGGTATTTTAGTTTGCTACATAACAAAGTGCAATGGTGCATGGGGGCACTGGAAGCCAATGTGCTCAGGGAAGTTTGAGCATGGCAGGCTTCCAGCACCCTGTGCACCATCCCTACCATCTATGCTACAGAAACTGTGTCAAACTTGCAATCCCACATATCTGTCCCTGTTAAATTTAAATGCTGCACCAAATGAAAGATTTCTGAAGACATGGATCTTCCATATTCCCCTAGCAAAAGTAAGGGTCAATGTCATCTTAGGCTCCAGGGCTAAGGAGCTCCAAACCCACAAACTTTTCATGATAAAACTTTATCACCAATCCTTGGACCATCCCACAGCAAGTGTGCCACAAGTGGCACAGTCAGCTGGTATGTGTGGCATGCAAACCTCGGGGCTCAGTAAATAGAGGTACCAGAACAGAGGAAGAGACAGTTCAAGTGTCACCACCAAGAGTCAGGTTAACCCTTCCCTAACCCTGGACTCACTGCTGAATTTAAGGCTTTGGATCCTCATTCACTATGTAAAAAAGTAATAGTTAAAGGAAAGGGAAGGGTTAACTAGGATCTTGGCAGTAACACCTCTCACAGCAGCATTCAACCCCCGTCTGCTCTGCATGGCCAAAGACTAATGAGCCCTTGCATCCAATCTGTCAGAGCTTAACTTGTAGCATGTCAGCCCAAGAGGTTGGTCACACCTGCCCCAGACAATTTCACTGTGAGTATGTCGACACTGACTCAGCACATTCCAGCAGAGCATCTTGCACACCACCTGACTAGCCACTCCCGCCTGCAGTCTCCAAACCTGGAAACAGGATGGTGAAGCTGTTCTGGAGACATCCACACAATGGTCACACTCAAACACACCCACATCCAAGGTCTCGAAAACAAGGGAACACACCCCAAGCAGCTTCACTGAGACATTTCCAGGTTTTGAGCATACAAAAAGAAGCATCCCTACCAGGCTCTGCTGAGGACATAGTGTAGATGTACACTTTGGGCTACTGGTCACACTTCCCAAAGACAGCACAGCAGCTTTATAACTTATATAAAAAATTACCCTATTCTATTCCTTTATTCATGCTAAACAGTACTTATGTCATACAATGGGGTACAAGCCCCATTGGCTTAGGTAGAACTAAAATATCAACTAAGATTATTTAGTATGAACAATGTGGAGAAGGAGTAAAATTACCCTAAAATCATCTAGGTCCTCACCAACTGTTCATGCTATGTTAAAACAGCAGCGAGGAGAATGCTTTCAAGTCACTCTCTTCAGCAAGTCGCAATTAGGGCTTTGGTTTCTCTCATTTAGGTCTAATGAGTCTACAGGTTTTTGCTCATGATTAGCAAGATAAAGAACTTACTAAGTGAGTGCCTCTAAGTTGTGCCAGGAATGTTTTTTATTGTGCTGTTTGTGAAGGATAGTAAATGGCATTTACCACTCTACTTCATTAATTAAAAAATTCCAGACTATATTAATATAGCTTTTAAACAAGCAAATGTGTTATCAGTGAAAAGTGCCAGGCAGATGGTGCTAGAAGCTAGAGTCTTTTGTTCAACCACAGAACAAGAAGAGCAGAAGCATTGCAGCTTCTTCTCACTGCCAGCATATGTATGATGGAGGCACCATGAGGGCATTTATACGCATATTTTTCTGTCCCACAACTTGCCAGAGATCCGCCTCTTCAGAGGCAAGCAGAGGCAGGCGGTGCTGCACTGCATGCAGTTGTATAAGCGGTGAAATGCACAGCAGCACATAGAAAATGGCAGCAGCGCACTGCTGAACTAAAGCACCTCCAATGTGTTTTAGTTCAAAAGCACGCCACCACCATTTTCTCAGCACTGACACGCATTTCATCATTTATACAACTGCAAGCGCTGCTGTGCTGGGCACTTGTCAAAGCACCCGGCGCTGCAGTGCTTGCATGTGTAAAAATGCCACATATCCATAGGCAACAGGTTGATTCAGTGCCCTGGCCCCTTCAGTTATTGGTAGTCTCCCTACTGAAACTGCTATCTCTATGGAGTTCAAATCACTGTGATGGGAAGCTTTTTGTAATTACCTTTGTGCAGCAGGAAATGGTATTAGGCCATGGGTGGCCAACTTGTGGCATATATGCCACAAGTGACACAGGCACCTTCTGTGTGTGACGTGGCAGAACAGGGAGAAGGTAGGGAACACACCAACAAACAGGGCAGGAAACAGAGAGGAGAGCAGTAGATAAGACAGGGAGCACAAGACAGAGAGTAGAAAGAGCAGCAGATCAGATAGGAATCAGAGTGACACTCAGGGACAGCACAGGGCTTAATTTGTGGCATGCCTGCGAAAAAGATTGGCCCCCACTGTCTAAAACTATTAATTCCTATCCCATAAAACACTTACAGGACAACAGTTCTTAGCTGTATAATAAACGTGTTTAGCAGTTAAAAGTTATTTCCTCTTGTCTATGCCCTGAACCTTTCAGTCCAGTGTCTATTGGCTTCTTTATAGTCTATAATTAACTTAAAATATTCAGCTCTGAACATTTTTCTTTATCTTTTTTAAGAGCTTCACAATCTTATTTCAAATTGTACTGCTGTGTGTGTAGAAAAAAGGCCTTTTTACTAAGTCAAAAAAAAAAGAATTATACCCTATCATCTTTTCATCAAATCTTGATCACTTGCGTGCATTGTGCTACATTCTATTAATTTTTAATTACTTCTCCACATTATCATGAAAAAGGACTACTGGAGCTCAAGTCTCTTGACAGCCTCTTCTAGTTCTATCAAATTCAGGTCTCTTTTGAAAAGCCAAAGGAAAGTTTGTGTTACCAAAAGCTTCAGTAGCAATTTTTATTTATCAAGACTTTTTTTTCTTTGTGCACAACAGTAGAAAAAACACCTCTAAGGAAACAATGGTAAAATTTGATATCAATATGAGTGAACAGCTAGCAAGGATTGATGATACTAAAAGTTACTTTCAGATTACAATTCTAATGCAACATTACTGAACACATCACTGATTGGGAAAAGAAAATAAGACTGTGCTGGAATCCTTGGAGATTATTTCATTTCAGATGCAAGTGTCTAGGCTTCCTAAAGTCAAACAAAATTCTGCAGCACCTGCAGCCACAATGAAATAAACATGAAATAATTTGATTTTCTGCTATTATACTGTTAATGTTCTTTTGACTTGTTGCATTTGTTAGATGGAGGGGATGGAGTTATTTGTTTTTTGGGACAGCCATAGGTTTAGAAGGGACTTCATGGGAAGGAGGAGACTTCTCCGCTGGAGATTAAACAGGGAAGTGAGGATGGGTGGAGGGAAATAAGAAGAAATATCTTATATCCAGATGTAAATGGCAGCTGAGAAGCATGGTTGGGAATGGTCCATGGGTTGGCTTTATAAGTTTTAAGTAGGGAAGCAGTAATTTAGGACAAAGGGGTTTGGAGTTCTCAAGTTTTGGGGTATCATTTACAATAGTCTACTATTGTTTCCAACTTTGTGCGTTCGTTTATTGTAATCCGTTGAGCCTTTTGGATATGGCAAGATATGAATCTAAAGCCAAGTCACCAAGAACTGACCTCCCTAGCCACCCAGATTATCTCAAGAGATTTGCAGGGCCCTGACAAGGTGCCTTGGCTTCTAATGGCTGGTCTAGCAGTCCAGATTTGACACTCTCAGGCTAGGGACAGACATTACACATAAACCGGTTTAAGTGATCAGAAACTGGTTTAAATCTGTAACAGAACAGACATTCAGTGCACATAAAACAGTTTGAAAATGGTTGAAAACAGTTTGAGATAAACCTGGTTGAATGTAGTATCAGACTTAACTGATTTGGCTCAAACCAGATTATGCAATGTCTGTCCCAGACTTCTTGCTGGTTGAAGATAAGCCAAACTCCCCCAGCATCCCAGCATGCTCTCTGGGCTGGGCAGAGCTCCAGAGAGCTGTGCTGGCCCCTCCCCTCTGCTCTCTAGCTGGAGCAGGGGTAGGGTGTAGCTAGATGCTGGCTTGCCATGGCCCCTGGGGCAAATTCCTCCCTCCATCCCCTCTCCTGCCCCCCGCCCCCTGCCTCCACTGGCAAACTCTGGGGATTGCAACTGCTGTTTGCAGTTAATTCCTCCCTCTGTCCCCCAGGGGTTTGGCTGCAGTCTCTGTGGCTTGGGAGGGGATTAATTCCACAGCATGTCCCAAAAGCAGGGGGGCTGGCGAGGAGGGGAGGCAAGCTAGTCCCCTGTGTACAGATTCAAGCCCTGCACCTGTGAGCCCAGACCTAAGACCTGTAGGACCAGACTGAGAGGTGGGAAGTGTTGGCAAAGACCTGACAATCATCACACATACTGGACATGTAGCTAAGGGAAGTTGCAGACAGCTTCACCAAAGAATGCAGAGAGCTACATACCTAAACAAAGCCTCTCTGAATGCCTGGCTGCAAGGAGACACTCTGCCCTCAAGATTAGTAAAACTAATTCTTGTCTTCCTGGTTTACATTTTAAGTTAGACGAAGTTGTATATGTTGTGTTTTACTGGGCTGTACCTTAGCCTAGGTGAATATTTTTGGTAGTTCCCTGTTGAATGCTTTGCAAATTGCTGCTTTCAAAACATGCTTTTTCCCCAACCCCATTCCTCAGTCTGGCAGCAGAGCGCCCCCCCCCCGCACCCAGCTCCCCCAGCCACCCATGTGTTGTGCTAGACCCGGGCTGGTGCCTGGCCACACCAACTCTGCTCCAGCAGGGAGGGGTGAGAGCCTTGGAGGGCATCTTTCTTCCTCCCCTTTAGCTGTAGTTGGCAGGCACGCTCTAGCGCCTCCCAGCTTCTAGCTTAAGCCTCTGCAGGTGTGTGGTTTAACAGAGAATATCTGTCCAGTTATTAATCAGTTTAAGCTGCACATCTTAGGCTAACCTGCAAAGAGTGAATCAATTCAGGCTCAGGCTTTCTGAATGTCTGTCCCTAGCCCCAATGCTGAGGCCCCAGCTACATTGCTGCTCAAATAAGACTTCCCTTTTGGTCTCCTTCCTTGAGATCAGAAAATCAGCACATCCTCTTTGTGTTTCCCCTTGAGCTGGCAATGTAACAGGTCTTGCCATCTGAAGACCCCAAATTCAATCCTTGGCATGCTGGATAAGCCACCCCATGACCTGGTGTGATGCTGACTACTAAAGAGCTGCTTATTTGGCTGCATAGAATTTCAGACCAACATTGTCCCCCTGCAAAAGTGAAGTTTCTCACTAAGCTAAACCAAAAGGTGGTTCTCAGAGGGGGCCACAGATAACCAGGAGGATCAGGAATTAAAAGCCTGAGTCATGACATCCAGTGAGCAAGGGGATAATCTTCTCTAGAAGCTGCACATAGGCTGGCTTCACAGGTACTCCAAAACACTGTGTAAAGATAGGGGTTCAAGCAAGTGCTCCTCTGGGGAATCTGTGAAAGTGCTTCTTAGTAATGCTCTCTTATAGGATATCTGGGTGATTATCAATGGAAATAAAACATCTGTGAGTTCTGCTTGACTCATTTTCTTAATTAAGCTTCAGTGGGGCAAGCTGAGGGAGAAAGGAAAACCTGAAGTTTCCTCTTATTTTCAAATAAATTTAAAAACAGTACTGTCATTTGGCACTGATTTCTAACTATTAATAATGCCTGTCTAACAGAAACCAATAGAAATTTCATTTGTTAAATCATTTAACAAGCAACTCACAGACATAATCCCAATAGTTAACAGCTGGCAATTTCTGTGGGCCTGAAGCACACATTCAAATAAAATATAGCTGTAAGCAAGTTTCAGCATCTGTAATACAGTTGACTAAAGCTTGCTTTTGGTTTCCTAGGCACATACTTTAAAACCTATTTGCCTTTGTTGTGTTTGGCAGCCGGCTTGGGGCCATCAGTTTTTTTTGTCTAAAGACTTCCTTATACAATAAAGGAAGAAGAGATAAGAAGAAAATTGAGTATCCTTGATATCAGAGATATTTCTTAATTTCTTTGACAACTTATATTATTTCAGAAGTAAAGCACCCTGGAGAACATTTTTGAAAACTGCTCCTTTGACCTGGTCTTCGTACGGTATCTCATTTTTAGTGTTCTTTTCTTAGATACAACCAATAAATGGTAAATAATTTTACATAGAAAATAAAGACTTCTTAAAAGTTGATGCTAAGTAGTTTAGTTCTCCTTGGTATCATTCAGAAGACTATAAATTTCTGATGCCAGTTTCTCCTCTTTTAAGAAGTGGCTGAAGTGCTGCAGAAACTCTTAGGCTCTAGGGATAGGGAGTGCCTCATATTTCTCAACAGCTAGCCTGTTCGCTGACTACAAAAATGGGTTTAATAGCTCCAAAGAGGGTCCCATTTGGTCCTAACCAGCCAGAAACAATGATGGCTCTGATTCAGACTGCAAGGTCTGAAGAGGGACGTGTGAAATATTTACAAAATGTCATTCATATGTAAAACTTCTATTACGGTTTAAACAATGCAAGATATTAGATCTTCTTTCTTTAAAAAAAGAGTCACAGTGCAATAAAATAATAATGCAATTAAAAAGAAGTTTCCAAAGGATAGGATCTGGTGGTAATGGGAGACTAGCTACCTGGGTATAAAATGAAGCATCAATATGGGCTGGACACAGACATGCTAACGAATTCTTGGAAGCTGTTAGGGCAGTTATCTTCGATTTGACTCTGAGTAATGGGGAGGAACTAGTTGAAAATGTGATGGTAGAAGGTATTTTGGTTGCAGTAACCATAAAACAAAAGAATTTATGACTTTAAGAAATGGAAAGAAATCAGCAAACAAGTCAAATGAACTTCAAAATAAAAATGCTAACTTCAGCAAACTCAAGGATTTGATGGATAGGGAATTGGTCTCTTTGGGATGATAATTTGGATAAAAAGTGCAAGAGATCTGGCAGTAACTGAAAGAGACTATAAAAGGCACAACAGCAAAATAACCCAATGCAGAGGAAAGATATGGCTACATTGATGCATACAAAAACTGGAAACAAAGATGAAGAATGTGCACTAGTTTGCTACATTATATAAAGTTTTAAAAAACACAACACAGGCAAAAATAGTCAAAATATTGTCTAATTGGTCTTGTTATCATTAAAGTTGAATGTATATCTCTTATTCAGGTTCATAAAACAAAATCTAGCATTCTTGGGTGTCTTGTCAGTGCATTCAATACTTCACTTTCAGTCATGTCTACCCCTGAGTTAATATTACCACATCTGGGTTATGTTTTTAGCTAAGGTAAAAAACAGCCTGCAAGGCTATGAAATAGATGAGAGACATTACCAGGAACGGCTAACCAACACCAAAATTGCAGAAAAAAGTAGAACATCAAAATGGTTAAAAAGGATTTTTAGGTTAAAAGGTGCTTAACACCTATGGAGTAGAGAGAGAATAGCAGGAATCAGGGAGGGGATAACAAGACACAAAGTCAATTGACTGTCTCTGCACTGCTTAAATAGCAATGCCACTGCCTCTCCCAGCAGTTGGTTTTAAAGGTGGGTGAAGCAGGAATGAAAGTGGGGTGCAGCTGTACCACTGCATCTTTCCTGCATTCACCCCTGAAAACAAGTATCATTTTCCCTGTTTTAAAGACAGAAAAACTGAGGCACAGAGGGGTGAAGCAATATATCCAAGATAATCCAGATGGCCATCAGAACAGCTATATATACAAACAAGGTTTCTTGATTCCTAATCCATTGCTGTATCCACTGGAAGACACAGCCCTGATGACACTGGTTCCCTGAATACCCAGTCCTGTATTTTACCATTTCTAGTTGTCTTAAGTCTATCAACACAAATTAATTTTGATAGCCATTGTCCCCACTGAAACCAAAGCAAGCAAAATTAGCTATTGACTTCAGCAGGAATAAGATTTCACCCTGGGTATAAAAAGACCCGATTCATCTGCTAATTACTTTCCATCCTGTGTGTTCTGATATTGGGGAAAACAACATAGACCTGCCATGTAAAATATAAAACTCTAAGCACTGATTTATTCCAGTAAAATAGGCCACACACATCAGATATACAATTGAGATTGGGGAATGGACTGAAACTTAAAGAAAATGAAGAGAAATTGCCATGAATAAACAAAGAATTCAAATCTGTGATAAAAATGGAGAGAGAAGTGATTTATAATATTGAGTACCTCAAGCAGAGTTGCCTGAGGCAGATCTTGATTCCATAATCAGCATGTACTTAAGAAGTTAGCCCAGATTGACACTGACTTACACGATTACAGGGTTAAGATTTTTGCTGGAAGACAGTCACAAAATATAGTGAAACAGGTCTGAAGTGACCAAAAGATAAAGTAAAATTGATTGCTTAATGAAGGTGGTCTTCTACTAAAGGCAGGGCAGAAACTGTTGCTCTGCATTTATTTACAAACATTTTATGACACACTATTAAGACACAATGCTAACTTATAACATGTTCTTTCACAAAGGTTTACTTTAACATCTCTGAAATACTAGGAATAAATGTGTTCTCCTTCCACAGCTATTCCTATCTTTCCTCACAATAACAGGGGCTAGGGACAGACATTCAAAAAGCCCGAGTCCGAATTGATTCAATCTTGGAAGGTCAGTCTAACCTGCAGAGAGTGAACTGGTTTGCAATAGATGATAGATGGTTGACACATGCCTGCAGTGACTCAGGCCAGAAGCCAGGGGGCGCTAGAGCAGCCCTTCCCTTCCAACAGGGAAGCTGAGCAAGCCTGAGTTAGACTGAGGAGGGGTTTAAACCCACACCTCGGCCTGCAGGGTTCAGAGGGTGGGGGAAGAGGGAGCACCTGCTGGGTGGGAGGCAGGGAGGAGTAAGAGGAGGAGGGAAGAGCTCCGCCAGCCCCAGCTGCTCCCTGACAACCAGATGCGATCCTGGGACAAAGGGCTGCCTGACCCCAAAGGGGAACTCTTCCCCATCCTCCCTCTCCCCCACCACTGCGGGATGGGGGGGCTCTTCCTCTCCTCCTCCTCCTCCCCCCGCCCCCTGCTGCCATGGGGTGGGGATGGGGGAACTTCAAGGATGCTGGGCCCTGGAGGGGAACTCTTCTCCCTGCTTCTTCCTCACCACCAAGGAGTGGTGGGGGAGCTCCATGCAATGCTGCCTGGCCCCAGATGGGTACTTTTTTCCAAGCGCCCCCCATGGGGCAGGGATGGGGACTCTGTTACATACTGGGAGGTACTCTTCCTCCTCCTCCCCCTGACCCCACCCCTGCCACCAAGGGGTGGGGAGTGGGGGCTCTGTTCAGGCTTCCTGGCCCCGGCCCCAGCCCCAGCAGGGATACTTCCCCCACTGTGGGGTGGGGGGGGGACTCTGTTCAGTGCTGGGAAGAAGGAAAATCTTCCCCATCTTCCTCCTACCCCCTGGCCCCTGCTGCCATGAAGCGGGGAAGGGAGGTTTTGTGGTTCTCCCCAGCCTGGCCCGGCCCAGCTGGACCACAGGAAGCAGCTTAAACAGAGCTGTAACTCACTCAGCCCCAGCTAAGGCAGCTGCTTGGTGGGGCAGGGCTGAGCCAAAGGGGCATGGTCACCCCTGGTGGGTGCAGTTCAGTGACTGGAAGACCAACACAGCTCAGCCGGGCAGCTGCTTCCTCTGTCAATGAGCGTAGCCGGTGTGCATGACCAGTGGCTGTCCAGGCAGTAGCCGATCCAGGCCTGGTATAGCCTAGCAGAAGTGAATAAAGAAGTGGAAAAAGAAATAGCAGCCTGAGCCCCAAGAGAAGCTTCTTACAGAGATACAGAGGTCTGAGCCTCAGGATGGGGAGAGACCAAGAAACGGCAAGGATGGAGCAGAGATTGGGGTTGACCACCCACTGATGACCAAGGATCTGGGTTTTCCATTTCCCATGGAAAAACAGGGTAAACAGTGGGTTTTACCTTTTACCAGAGGCAAACGCGGATTTCTTGTTTTACAAGAGAAACTGTGGATTTTGCCATTTTGCAGTGAGGTCCCTGCAGGCTGGCATGGTCCCAGCCTTCAGGGAGCTGGGACAGAGCAGGAAGAAGGTGGTGAGACAGGGGGCACCATGTGCATGGACATGCACGTGGCCCCAGGTAGCCCAAAAGCAGCTTCACTTACCTGCTAGAGGGGAGAGGGGGATTTAGGCTCCTGTAGGGAGGGAGCTGGGCAGGGCTGGGGCTGCTGCCCAGGCGGATGGGGCTTGAGGCCTAGGCTGAAATGCATGGCTACAGGGCCCCAGCAGGGAGCAGAATAGGGCCATTGGGGGCTGTTCTGGGGAAGGAGGAGGGCCAGTTTCCTGCTGCCATGCGCACTCCCAGGAGGCAGGGGGACATGCACCCCCCAGACCTGTGTGTGGAGCAAGTGCAGGATGCAGGCATGGGCTCCCACCCTGCTTCCCTCCCCTGAGACTTCCACAGCCCAGCGGGCATGACCCAGCACAGCTGGGGACAGTCAGGCCACGTGGGGATCTCTTTGCTGCTGTGCGCTCCTGTTCCTCCCCGCCACCCTGGTGACATGCCCCCTGCATGTGCCACTGCTTTGAGGGGTGTAACCCTGCACTGCTACCCTCACTGAAGCCCTGCATGCAGGAGCCACATCACCAGGGCTCGCAGTGGTAAGCAGGTTCTCTGCGCAGCTCCTCTGCTCTCTGCCGCACCCAGTCACACCCGCTGGGCTGTGGAGGCCCCAGAGGAGGGAAGTAGGGCAGCAGGGAACAGTGGGCCCACATGGAGAAGCTGCTTGTTGCTGCAAGCCCCACACTGCCCTGGCAACATATCTCCTGCACATGGGGCTGCAGTAAGGGCAGCTGCACCCCTCAGCAGAGGCATGCGCAGGGGCCGCATCACCAGGGCAGCATTGAGCAGATCCCCACATGACCCTGCTGTCCCTAGCCTCTCCGGGTCATGTCTGCAGGGCTGCAGAGGCCCCAGGGGAGGGAAACAGGGTGAGAGCTCCAGCCCACAGCCTGCTTCTGCCCCATGTACAGATCTGGGGGGCACAGGTCCCCTCTGCCCCCTGGGAATGACTGCAGTGGCGGGGAGCCGCCCTGCCCAAGCCCGCAGCAGGCAGGAGCAGGGGCAGTGAGTTGTGGACCTGGGTCTGTAGCCCTGGCAGCTGGGGGGCCCCTCCAGCAGGGCTGGGGGAGCAGGAGCTATGGGTCGGGGGCCAGGGGCACCATCAAGGCTGTGGGGGAAGTGGGAGTGAGAGAGAAACAGCAGGGCTGGGAGGGGCTGTGGGAGGCCTTTAATTCTAATCATGGATTTGGGGGGAGGTTATTAGAGAATTTCTGATTTTTTAGTGGAGAATTTGGTATTTTTTTCTGGGAAGACCAGGATCCCTGAAGATGACTGAGTGGTAACATCTGTGAGGCATGGACATTGCTATTGGGAAGATCAGAGTCCACAAATAGCCCATAAGGTATCTAGTGTCTGGGGATAAGGAAGAGGGAAACATATGGGCCAGGAGGTCCCACCTAGCATAGGAACAGGTTGGGATAAGTAGGATCTGAGAGGGAACTTCTGGCCAGAAAACAGGCCAAGACTCACTCTAAGACTCTGTGGCACCATCCTTTCCTCAACACTAAGAATATCAAGGCATGGCAGGAGAAGACAAAGGGGAGGGTAGCATACTGAAGATATTTTATTCTCCTATATTAGTAAACCAATTATTTCTTGTTTTGTAGCAACACCCACAACACGGCATGGACCAGGGTTCCACTGCCCTAGCATTACACATGATAAAAACCATTTATGCTCACACTATTGGAGTATTCCTCTATAGTATTGATTGGCACCGGGGAGCACACCTTCCCCCACCCCCTCATCATCAGCCACAGGCATCTGTCAACTGCAAGCAGCTTGCCCATCCCCTGCAGTCATCAGTCATGCTCCCTAAAGCTGCACCCACTCATGGGAGCATAGGGGTCCCTTGGGTGGGCTCCTGCACACCCACACAGGAACCCCCATGCCCTCTGTGAATGGGCACAACCCCAGGGAGCCCAACCAGGCTGCAGGGCACAGCTGGACAACCCCGCACCCCGAGACTGTCAACCACTGTGCTGACTTGGCTCTGTGAGCACCTGGGGAAAGGACTGGGTGTGTGCCTGGTCAGAGCAGCTGAGCACGCGGGGAGTGGTAACATGCCTCCCTGTGAGCAGGGGGCCACAAAAGCACCTGGGGTGCTGGAAGACAGCAGCCCAACATGAATCAATAGGGCATCTGCTACAGATGTTTGATTTTACCAATCTAACCTAAATTGATTAAGTTTGAGTGCACATGAATGCAGGTCTATCTTAGAATGGACTCCACCATTTTAAACTAGTCTATGTGTCAAACTTCTGCATTGTTAAGGGTTTAGACCTGTTTCTGAGCACTTATACTGGAAAAAGTGCCATATCTGTACCTGCCCTTGGGGAGGACATGGGGCTTAACTTGTGGTACCAAAAGATTTGGCCCCCGCTAGTATAAGCTACCTCTGAGCTGTTCTCCCTTTTCATAAATAAGGGCTGTTTACCCCAAAACAAAGAGAGAAAACAACTATTCATTACAGAATATCATATAACTTCTGAAATAAGCAAGCGTGAACTTAATGTGATTTATCCTTTTCCTTCTCTCCCCCAGCATCCTCCTTTTTTAGACTTGCTATGCAGCTAATGGTAACAACCTCTTGGCAACATTACTGTTTTCTCTGCTAAGAAATTCAGTCAATACAGCTGCTCGGAAAATCCATTTCTTCAGCTGTTGCAGAAAAACTGCTATGATCAAACTTTTAAGAATCTTAACCAATGGAGTTGACTTTGAAATCACTTGGAAAAAATGAAATTAAACTATTGTTACATTATATTTGTTTTGGCAACATTTATTTCAAATAAGGGGCACCTGAAATAGAAAAGGATAAATATTCTTTAGGAGGACATCAACATGAGTTTATGACAGAACAAGAGACTGGCTTAGAAGAAAAGAAATAATTTCTTATGAGAAATAATTGCATTTTATAGGAAAAAGTCCTCAAGTAAAGGAGGGGGGAAAGTTTGATGAGCATTTATATGTATGCAACCTGGGCCATATCATGCTTTCAACGCTGAAGCAGAATTCCCATTGCTTTTTCTCTGTGGATTTTTCTCTTCCTCTTACTTCTGTCTGCCAGAGATTTCTTCCTGCCTGCAGTTCATTAAAGGCATTTTAGAAAGTTGAAATCTTGACTCTAGAAAATAAATACCATACCTGAAGTGTCTAATCTTACCCTGATAAATAGTGCAGAAAAAAATAATCTTAATAAATTGACCCAAAACATTTAGAACTGGCTTTCTTCTCAAGTTCCAGTTTTGTTAAAGTCATCATTTCTATAGAGAACCTAAAACCCTAATGAAAAACATAATCAATCTGATCCATTCATTACTATATAAGCTGCATGTATAACTACCACTACAAGGCTAGCTCCTACAGACTTGAATAGCAGCTGAACCAGGCCGGTATGTGGTGTTTGTCAGTTACAAGACTAATAAGGAAGACATGAGAACAAGTTAGAAAAAGAACAGTAAAGCTTCATATTTGCTGGTTTGTCTCTGGAAACTGTAAAAGCTAGGAAACACTGTTTACAGAACCTAATGCAAGGCTACAGCTGGTTTGTATCAGAGGAAAGGTCATGAACATTTGTTAAAATGTAAGCATAGAATTTCTGACAGCTTGCATCTAGTTTCCTTCTGCAAAATGTGGCTGTAGCTGTTGCAATACTCAGCTTTCCCTCTCTTTTAAAAGCTGGGCCTATTTTATCAGTGCTAGATAAGATTCTTTCTTTGGAGAAAAGAGATTTGGGAAGCTCCATAAATACAGCAGCTGTGTATGACTAAGAACGTAAATATGCTCAAGAAGCCCATTCCATTCTCAGTACACTAGTGTTTAAGTATTTAATAGCTGTTATTCATATAATATATGATCTTGCAATAAGCAAAATGATTTCACACAAAGCACCACATTCACAAAATAATAAATTATCTTCTCTTACAAACTCTCTTAAAATAGATGTTCCTGTACAGGGGGAAACTACAGATTCATGATCAGTTTTCCTGAGTTGGAATCATTTGAAGTATTCCCCAGATATTCAGGAAATAAGGATTTCTCCATTTTACATTTTCTTGGGCAAAAAATATTAAGGTTGCCTTATTGAATAACAGCAGTTTATACTCTGTCTACAAAGTTACATGTAACAAGTTAGTGACATGGCTCACTCTACAGTTTAGACCTCTACTCTCAATTACACTTTATACTACCAGGATGGTATAAAAGGGCCTTAATATCAAAATCAGGCCCTCTCCCTTGCACAGCATTGTTATCAGCTTCCTATTACTAAGCATGCTAACTGACCATTCATTGCCCTGGCCAGACAACACATAAGCCTTTCCGTAACCAGGTCAAAACATTATTGGTTTATTGGGTAGAAAGGAGTCCTTAAACATAACTGTGTAAACAGACTAGCTAATCCCTTTTTTCCCAGATCTCTGTACAGTAGAGAAACCAAGGATTTACGGTTGGCACTGTTTCTCTGTATGTCTTAAAGGCAGTTTATCCCCTGCCGAGGCCCAGACTAGATTATCCCTAAATGAATTGATATAAATGCATGGCAGGTATGTATGCACAATACAAGTTATCTGTAGTTGCATAACTATTCTTGGATTGCAGCATTTTTAGTAGGTTTATATGAAAATGATTGCCATAAATTAGACAGGGCCTCGTTCCGTTCACGTTTGATGTGGCATCTATACAGAATGCCTGTTTCAGAAGGAATGCCTGATTCCAGAGAAGAGGACTGAGAATCAAGAACCTTTCCATCCTGGCTCTTAACAAGCAATCCTCCCTTTCCTGGCCTTGAAATAGTTCCATAACTTCTTTATTACTTCAGTCTCCCTTTTGTAAAATGAGGTAATAACTGCTGGAGCTATCTGGAAAATGGAAATGCACTCCCATGAGCATTTTCTGGAAAGGGCTGCAGAATGGAAAAAAAAATAAAACTATGAAGTGGGAATGTTGATTTCCAGAAATTTCTATTTGGGGAAAAAAAAAATTCTGTGCCTACTGAATAAGGGTAGAAGGCTTCCTGAAGAAACAAAATGAAAAAGTCCAGGGCTTTCAGGCAAGCAGCTGACATTACAGTTTTCACCATTAGGAAATCTGAATCTTTTGGCAAAATTCAGAATTTCCCATGGAAATTTTTGATTTTTACAAAAAGATTTTTCATTGGAAAATTCACAGTTAACTATATTGATTACCTACTGTGTCTTAGAGAAGTAGTGAAGATACATTGGTTAATATTAGTAAAGTGCTATTCACAGGGAATGTGCTTATAAAAGCAAAGTATAATCAGATGTTCCTATTTTATAACTTTACATATGATTTGTTAGCATCTAAGGCCCAAATACTGTACTTTAAAATACTGTATCTAATAGTATGGTAGTGCTTCTCATTCCATACTGTATCCTATCTTTTAAATTAGAAAATAAATACATGTTATTCACTCCAGTATTAAAAAAAGTTTCACATTTGCAACTGACAACTGGCTTTAAATGCTGCCCGTAATAAGAAGCTTTTCAAATTAGCAGAAATAATTATACTGTGTACATATTCTCTCAGTAGTCTGTGGTTTAGTTTTATAATATCTCCAAATAAAGCTTCAGATTATATATATCCAAAATGTATTATAAATGCTATACTGTAAAAAATATTAGACTAAACCCTCAACTAACATAAATTAATACAGGTGAGGATATTGTAGATCTGTACAGCAACTTACATCACCTGCTGATCCAGCACAAATACACTAACTTAATAGTTAGCAGCTTTTCCTGAAGTACACTTAATGTACCCAGATCCAGAATATCTATGAGAATGTCAGTAGCCCCATTATACAGAGAAGGAGACCACAAGTAACTCCCCACCTATTGCTTGTTGCTCTTCACAGAATATTTTTTACTGCATGTATTCGGCATGTTCTTTAGTTCTATCAATTATGGTACTAGCACAAATTTCTTCTGTTAAATTGGAGAGGTGTTTACCACAGTTCATTCAGGACTGTGCACTGGTTAAGACTGATAATTCCTGTGGTTCCTAAGCTAGTTAGAACTAGGGCGCTTCTTGGGGTAACAAGGAATAATGATCCCAAACTGACAGAGAGCAGATTTAAGCTAGATATCAAGAAAAACTTCTTCATGGTAAGGGTGGGCAAAATTTGGGATGGGCTCCCAAGGGAGATGGTGCTCTCCACTACCTTGGGAGTCTTTAAGAAAAGGCTGGATAGGCATCTGGCCCCAGCACTCCTTCCTGCCAAGGCAGGGGGTCGGACTCGATGATCTGTTGAGGTCCCTTCCGACCCTAGCATCTATGAATCTATGAACCGTCAGTGGTTTAAACATGTTCAGTTTAAATAAAAATTACTGATTTAAAAACTTTAAACATCTACTATTAATATTTAAATAAATATTTAAGATATAACTTTTCTCTGTATGCTGTCTTTTGAGAACGTGTTGATGTAATGATCCACTAACCATTACCTTAATACATTCTAGCTTTTGAGTGTACTCAGAAACACACCACTACCATCTCTAGGACTAATGGGCTCCATTATATAGAGGTGAGTAATCTGTGAATGTGCTAAGCAGGACGCACCCATAGCTCCCATTGACAAGACCTCCCAACTCTGAAGAAGCTGAATCTAAACATCATGGCTCAGGCAATTTCTCCTCTTCTCAAATATTCAACTTCATATAGTCAGCTCTTCAGATAACTATTCTTTTAGCACACTCTACTGTTCATTAGCAATCACTGCAACACTGAAATAGTACTTAGCACCCACAAAAATCCTGTGTTATATCTTTTACTGGACCAACTGCCTGGTTGGGATAGACTTAGACAACCGTTCAAATGCAAAGCTTTCTTCATCAGCAATGTGAGCTCAATATAATCCAAGTCTCTCTATGAAGAAGTACTTTCACACTTGAAAGAGAAAACTAATGATGTGCTCCATTATAATATCTTCTCATAAAGCCATAGCTATTCCTGTAAAGGAGACTAATGTCACGATGAAAATCCAATTGTAATGTTAAATCTTTTTCATTCAACTGAGGAATAGACTGTGGCTTTCATTTACCTCTAAAAGGCCAGGGGTGGGGGGGAGAACCTTATAATTATGTAAGAAATCCTTGAAAAGTCATTTTCCTTTTCAAATATAATCCTCTTTTCAAAAGTGTGCATCCAAGTACTGAAAATTAAAATGTAAGTTATTGTCTCTTTCAATAGCCTTTCTGTTTAGGTGAATTTATTCACTTCTGTGTTTCTGTCTAAATGATGGTATTACTAAAGTGTAGCCTCTCATCTCTTATTTCACTTAAAGCAAATGGAAAGATACAACAAAAATACAATTTTTACAGCAGTCTTCTCCCCAAACCACAGACTACTGAAAGAATTTGAAATAGGAAACCTGGCATTTACAGACTGTTTATTCTACAATTATGATTTTTATTATTCTAGAAGTAAAAAAATATTTGAGACTAAACACTGAGTTCATAAATAGCTGGGTTTTTTCTACGCAGGATCCATACTGAATTTGGGAGCGATATATGTTCATGTGGTTTGATATGACTGAAAAATGTACTTTGTAAATAGTTTCAGGCTACATTTAAATAGAATTTTGAATGTTATATAAAATACATACTGTAGCAAGGAATTATACATTATTCATGTTGGACAGCCTTCACAATAGTCAAAAATATTTAAACTAAGGGTCAGCAAAAAAATTAAAAAGCTGAGATAAAGAAAATACATTTGAGAAAATAAGGAATGTATTAAACTACTAAAACTTATATTACAAAATGTTAGAATTTTAGGTTAATCCTTTAGAGTTTTGCTCTCATTTACACCACTGATTTCAATGGGCTATGCTGGTATATGACCTACAGCAAGCCAAATTCTATCTTTAGTTGCTAGCCTGTCTTGAAGTCACTTAATAGAAGTACTTTTATGGTCACAATGAAATTTGACATTACCTTTACTCTTCTGCATTAAGGACAGGTGTAACACCACCTCTCAGGCTTATGCCTTATGACTGCCCAGTTTGCAAATGCTTTGGGGTGGGTATAGACCAGGGATGGCCAGAGTAACTCATCTTGGGAGCCACATCTGATCCTCCACTGAAGTTCAAGAGCCGGAGAGCGGGGGGTGGGGGGTGCTGAGTGACCCGAAGTGGAGTTGACCATTCCCGCATTGCCAAGCTGCTCCAGCTTTCCCCATGGGGAACACGCACTGGGGTAAACAGTGCAGCTACAGTCCCTGCCCCGGCAGCCCAGTGCCTGAGCCAACAGCCCCAGAGCAAGAGAAGAAGTGGGGAGAGTGGGCTCAGGGAGTGCTCCCCACGGGGAAAGCCAGAGCACTGTTCCCTGAAGCTGCCTCATGGAGAAGTGGGTAGGGCTTCAGCTAATTTCTGGAGAGCCACAAGTACCGTGCCATGAGCTGTGGTTTGGCCACTGTGGGTATTAGACATTACACTTAATGTGTTTTAAGTGTGCAGAAAGCACTTTACAGCTGTAACAGAACAGACATTCATGATGCACAAGGCCTTTTAAAAATGGTGATTCCCACTCTACATTAACCCCGGAAGTATATTAACTTAAAGCGCTTTCCATTAGAGCTCTTTATTGAACTTCTGTGTCAGATTCCATCCCGGGTTAACAGGGTTAGCCAAAATGTATGCCGCAAATGAACCTTGCAACAAGAAAATCTCCAAAGCTATATTTATTAAAAATTGGGAGAGAGATTTAGGTACAGAACTCTCAGAAATGGACATAAAAATAATAGATTAATACCCACATCCTGCCTCCTCCTCTTTGGCAACAACATTGACACTGATCAAATTACTGTTCCAAACATATCTCACTCCACCTAGATTCACCAAAATGTCCAAATCGTATACTCAGCTGTAAGGACTGTCTTCAAAATGCTACTTTCATACTTATGTGGTGGAACTGCCCCTCTATACAGGGTTTGTGGATGTATATATGAACACACACTTGCACAATAATTGGCTTATGGCTCCCCCTTTCACCCAAAATTTTCATTCTTAGGATATTTCCCAAGCTTCCTATTGTGGATTACCAAAGACCTCTATACATCTACCTTACCTTATGTCAATGGGATAGTCAGAGCATGGGAATGGGCAACCCTGCCAAATGTTGGAGAATGGTCAGGGAGAATATGATATACAGTATGTTCACAATGGAAAACTTATCTGCTTCACTAAAAGACAAATATGAATATTGGTATCCCAACTGGTTGCCATGCTACAATTATATAATACAAAAGGATTGTAAAAGAAAAACACCACAGCTATACTGTAGCATGGAGGTGTAAGACTATTCAAACATGAAAAGACAACAGTAATCTCTAGCCTGTCCTCGTTCTGAGCAAAGCTAATGGATAATAATTTTGAAGGAAGTAACTGAAACATGTATGTGGATGACCACAACTTGCACCCCAAAATGTGTCCTTACTGTACTGTTGTCAGTTGTACTATATTGGACTCTGTTCTGATATGGTTATATGGTTGTGTTAAGTGTGTGCGTGCATGTGTGTGCATTTCAAGTAACTGTTAACAGATTTTAAAATAAGAGGCACTGTTGGGAAGAAATTCTTTATGATACCAAGTGGATGCACACTGAACTTTAGATAGACAAATACTACATATTAACATTCAGCATTGCAGTCAGGATCTACATGCCACCCAATGCCTTTCCAATGCCAACAGAGTACTGTACTATTTGGAAGCCAAATGGTAAAAAGGCCAGGTGCTATGGAAACAGAAGATAACAGCAGAACCTCATGTGCAGGATCTTCTAGAATGTTAATAATGGCAAAGGCAGGTTAAGCTGAAGCAAAAAAGATTAATTATTGGGGGGAATCTTGCAAGTGGAATAATAAAAGACAAGGAAGTTGCATAGTGACTGGAAGATGCTGAATGAGTTAGATACACATTTGTGAAGGATAATTTAGTAGTATTAAGGTTTACATTTCACAATACAGGCAAACTGACCACATAAATCAAATTTTATAATTACTTTAGCATCAACACCACATTTTTACATAAGGAAAACAGGGGCACAGAAAGTTGCCTTTTTAAATCTAGATTCTCATACAACTCTAGAACTGTTTAAAGTGTTTCTTGGACAGTCTGCAGGAAAAATAGTGTTATTGTTTTATACGGGTGGGTGCACCCTAGGTCCAGCTCCTCTGAAAGTTCTGATTCCTGCACTAACAAATTCCTTCTACTGATGAATCATTTCTTCTGGGCTAGGGACGGAAGTTACACATAAACCAATTTAAGTCATCAGAAACTGATTTAAAACTGTAATAGAACAAAAGTTCTGTGCACATAAACCAGTTTCAAAATGGCTGAAACTGGTTTAAGATAAACCTGGCTGAATGTAGTATCAGACTTAACTGATTTGGGTCAAACCAGTTTATAGCACTTCTGTCCCAGACCCCTTCCTGGTTCAAGTTAAATCACAGTTCCCCAGCATGCATTCCAACCCTAGGCTGGGCTGGGCTGTCTGCTCCAGCAGAGAAGGGTTGGGAGGGCATGGGGAGGTGAGGCAGGGACTGCCCACCCTCTCCCAGGCAAACTCTGGCTGAGGTCTGGGGCCAGGGAGAGAGGTTAAATTTCCCTTCCCTTGAGTACAGAGCTGCCCTGCTAAAAACCTACTGCTGGCTACCACTGTGAACTACAAATCCCAGAGGCACCTGAAAGCAGGAAGAGGAAGTGATGAGCAATCCTGCAGAACCTTGCTGCTGTGAGTCTGGACTGCAAATCCCAGAGACCTTTGTGGCATAAGGAAGAGGAAACAAACAAACAGCCCCATGCTGCCTATGTGCCAGAAAGCCATGCTCTAGCACCCCCCACTTCTGGCTTGAGCCACTGTAGGTATGTGACTGCATATCCTCAATCAAAAGTGAATGTCAGTCCAGTTGTTTCTCAGTTTAATCTGTGCAGTTTAGACTAACATGCAAATGTTGAATCAATTCAGCCTCGGGCTTCCTGACTGTCAGTACTTAGCCCTAGTGTTACATCTCTGAGTGTGGGGGATGTTACTGTTACAGAAGAGACAGTCTCTCAGATGGTCAGGATCAGTCCTATGGAATATTCTGGAGATTTCTCAGGTCACATGGCCTCATTTTGGTGTAAACAGTGGTAATTATCTGTGCCAGAGTGCATAAGGGGCTGAGACACCGTGGCCACATCTACATCTGATAGAATGGGAAATAATCTTCTTTACAGCAGGAACCAGGTAAGTTGCCATAATTGCTTTTTTGACACCTGATTGAAACAAAGGACTCCAAAAACATGTCAAGACAAGGGTCAGTAAACTGAGGGGAAATACTCTCAGTACTTGGATATAGTAAAAAAGAATATGATTCCTACTTATCAAATTCAAGCACACTTCTTCAAAGTATCTTTTTTCCTACCACACTAGAGAAACATGCTTCTGGGATTCAGTTTCAGAAAAGCGCTCCCCATCCAAATGCTACACAACCTGCCCAAAATCATGTGGGAATCCTGTGGCAGTACAAGGGATACGGCCATGGTCTCCCACTGCTGGTTGTTAACAAAAAAAAATTGGTCCCATCCCATCCCATCCCCCAACCACCACCTCTTTTCAGACTTGGGAATAACTCCAATAAGCCCAGTCAGGGCTTTCTGGTTAGCAGGGCTGCATTCACCTAGCCTTTGGGTTAGGACTGGCAAAGTTCTGCCCATCTAACAGTTGGGGACTGGCAGGTTACTCCAAAGTAGACATCTATATTCAAAATAGCCTTCTCTGGACCTGTGGCATATATTGGTATATGTTTAAAATTATAATGTTCATTTAAGCAAAAAAGGCAGAAACAGGTATCCAAAGTCCTTACTTTAATCAAAGGCCAATCGTGCAGTCAGCACCTGGAATTTGTGTAGTTCCTTATTCCATGCAGTATTACATACTGGAAGCCTTATTCCTTCAGCTTCCTTATTACATCTTATTCCTTCAGCTATAGTAAGTTGTTACAGGGAGACTTTTTGGAGTTGTTCATTTGTAGCCATGGCTAAAGTAGACAAATAAAGGAAAGAAGAAAAGATACAGATCAAATCTCATCCACAACTGTACATATGTCTTAAAATTCAAAAAAGAATCATATTATTACCACAAATCTTCCAGAAGTTAGTCAATCCACAGGAAGAAAAGTGGCAAGCAGACTTATACAGTAAGAGCATGAGTCATATACATCTTCCACATGGAATATTTTTAACACATTCTGGAAACAAAGAGCACTTTTTCTTTCTAGAGCTAGTGTTAGTTCCTCTTGTCAAAACAGGAAAATGTTTCAGTTACTGCATCTCTTCCTAGGAGCATTTCAATACAGAGATGTTACTCTAGTGCCACCATGTGTTACAGACACAATATATACCTGTGTTAATATCTGTCAAAGGTTGCTGAGGTTAATATTATCAAATTTAAATTAAAGCTTTCCATTAAGATACTTGCATCTGATGTATTATTTGTTTTGTTACATTGAAGATTTAATAATACTAAAACTTAAAAGAAATAGCTGTTTTTTCTAGCTGTTTTTAATCTTTTTTCCAAGTTACTTAGTGTATGTGTTTGAACTTTTTTACTTAGTTTCACCATCTCTCAGTTGCCAGATTCTTTTGTGTGGGCCTTTCACAAAAGAAGGGGGAGGAAAAAATCATAAAAAGATAGACAGTGCACTGATAAGCTTCCAAAATGAAACAGGGAGCTCATGGGTCCCTGCAATGTCAAAGGCTAGGGACAGAAGTTACACATAAACTGGTTTAAGTGATCAGAAACTGATATAACCTGTAACAAAACGTAAGTACAGGGCATGTTAACCAGTTTCAAAATGGCCAAAACTGGTTTGAGATAAGCCTGGCTGAACGTAGCATCAGACTTAACCGATTAAGGTCAAACCAGTTTATGAAACTTGTGTCACAGACCCCTTCCTGCTTTAAATTAAATCAGAGTCCCCCAGCATCCCACCATGCTCTGCAGCCCTGGGATAGGCTGGGCTCTCTGTTCCAGCCAAGCAGGGTTGGTGCCACCCCTCTTCTCTCTAGCCCAAGCACTATCACTGCTCCGGCTGGCTGAGAAAGGCATGGGGGTGGGCAACCCTGCTCTGGATTGCTGCTGCATCTGCATCCCCAGCCCCCCACCTCCTCACTGCTCCAGCAGCAGGACTGCGAGTGGGGCCAGACCCCAGTAGCCTGAGAGGAAGAGGGGGTTTAACCTTCCCATTGCGGGGGGTGGGGGGCACAGACACCAACAGGCTCCACTCTGCACCTGGGGCCATGGCAGCCAGACACTGGCAGCCTGAGGGGAAGGAGGGGTTTAATCCCCATATTGCAGACAGTAGCAGCAGGGGCACCCGTGGTGCCTTGGGCCGAGTCTCTCTGAGGAGCAGCCAGCCAGCCACTGGGAACGGGAAGGAAGGGGGGGTGTGGCCTGGCTGGGCTGGCGGTGGGGGGAAGCTGAGGCTAGTTACAGAGCCAGACCCACCACTGCCTTCCAGGCTGAGGTGGTCCCAGAGGACAGGGGGCAGCATCCACCACCTCCTGCCTCCAGCCTCATGTGGGAGCCACGGTTTGCAGATGGGCTGCAGCTGGAGTGTGCCCCCTCCCCTCCCCTCCCCTCCCCCCGCCCCTCAGTGATGGCAGCAGCAAAGCAAAAGTATTGTAGCGCGTGGAGGTGAAGCAGCTTTCACCCACTCCCTGCTCACAGTGGCACCAGGTGCTTGGGGCAGGCTGCTGCAGACAATGGGCATGGGCAGCAGTGGGGAAGGTAATGGACTACTGCAGCCTGGTCTGGCCTGACCCTGAAGCCCACGGGCATAAGCAGTGACTGGTTTGAAGCAGCCCAACCCTCCTCTCCCAGCAATGGAGCAAACTATCATGGCAGGCAGAGGTAAGGCACCTGTCACATGCTCAGAGTGGCACTAGGTGCTTGGGGCAGGCTGCTGCAGGCCAGTCGCTGCCTACACCCCTAGACCACAGGGCTGGGCTGGATCAGGCTGAACTCCTGGGCCATGGGGCTGAGCCAAACTGGACTGAGCTGCAGCAGTCCACTGCCTTCCCACACCACTGCCCATGCCTCTGGCCCACAGCAGCCTGCCCTAAGCACCCAGCAAAGCATGACAGCTGCTTCACCTACACCTGCTTCAATAATTCTACCAGCTAAGTCTATTCCATCTCAGAGGAAAGGCAGCAAGAGGGCACAGCAGCCCCCCTGGCTCTCCAGGAATCTAGCAGACCTCCTGAGGCTAAAAAGAAAGGCCTACAAAGGATGGAGGATGGGATTCACCTTCAAGGAGGATTATCTGCACTGGTCCGGTCCTGCAGGGAGTAAATCAGGAAAGCCAAGCCTGCAGCTGAACTCCAACTAGCTTCGAGCATCAAGGACAATGAAAAGTCCTTTTTCAAATATGTGGGGAACTGGAGGAAAAGCAAGGGCAACGTTGGACCCCTGCTGAACCAGATGGGGCAACTGACGCCCAGGAAAAAAAAAGTCAATCTATTAAACGGGTACTTTGCGTCGTTTTTTCATCAGTCCCATGGGA
>NW_017728949.1:29622110-29636940 GCF_001723895.1 Crocodylus porosus | reverse complement strand
CCTTCAAGAGCAAATTGGATGCTTATCTTGCTGGGATCCTATGACCCCAGCTGACTTCCTGCCCTTTGGGCAGGGGGCTGAACTCGATAATCTTCCGAGGTCCCTTCCAGCCCTAATGTCTATGAAATCTATGAAATCCCACCACTGCCAGGAGAGGGAGGGGGTGGGGAGCCATGCTGCAGGTCCAGCCCATCTGCAAGCCACAGCCCCAACCTGGGGGTGAAGGCATGAGGAAGAGTGCTAACCCCCACCCCTGGAGCTGCCCCAACCCAGGTTGCACTGCCACAGCAAGAGGCAGCAGTGAGTCAGGCTCCGTAACTAGGCTCAGGTACCCCCACACCTCACAACCAGATCACATCCCCCCCTCCCCACGGCTGACTGGCTACTCCTCAGAGAGACTTGGCCCAGGGTGCCATGCTGGTGCCCCCACCACTGCTGCCTGCAATGGGGGGGATTAACGCCACCCTTCCCCTCAGGCTACTGGCATTTGGCTGCCATGGCCCCAGGTGCAGAACAGAGCCTGTCAGTGCCCATTCAATTGCTCCCCAACCGGGGGATTAAACCCCTGCTTCCTCTCAGGCTACCAGGGTCTGGCCCTGCCCCGCTCATGCTGCCAGCCAGTGAGGGAGCGGGAGTGGGAGGCTGGGGACCCCTGACAGGGGCTGCTTCCCACCCACCCCCCTCCAGGCAGACCTGCAGGCCAGGGTGAGGGTTTAAACCCCTCCCCAATCATACTCAGGTCTGCTGAGGCCTGGCCATGCCCCTTCCCTCAGTTTAGTTTCCCTCCAGTTAAGGGCTTACTTTAGCACCCCACAGTTTCTGGCCTAAACCACTGCAGGCATGTGCTTGCATTTCTGGAGTCATAAGGGAAGGTCTATTCACTTGCAAATTGGTTCAATCTACACAGGTTAGACTAACCTGTAAAGATTGAATCAATTCAGTCTCTGCTCTTTGAATGTCTGTCCCTAGCCAGAATGTCTAGGCTTTCCCCATAAAAGTATGCACTCCCCACAAAGAAACCTAGACAAAACTAGATACGTCCCCTGTTGAAAGCACTGCATCTGTGTTCAAAGTAAGGAAGACCTTTGTAAAGCGGAAAAGGAACAGAACAATAATTTAGGAAAAACAGCAACAATTAATCAATCGCTATTTGAAAACCTCTACCTTCATATCTTTGAAATTAACTAATCACCTAGATTCCCCACCTAAACATCTGATGAGCAAATGTCCCTTCGCTGTGTCATTTTCTCTCACTTTCCCCTCTAACACATCTCACTTGCAGATTATTGTCAGTGGCAAAGTCTCAGCATCCCTATGACTAAAAACAGATGCTGTATTTGTCCCAGACCAAATCATGTCTGTTTGTCCTGCAACAGAGAAGTCCCAGGATTGGCATGTGCACACATTGCTCTTCCAATCAGGGTTTAGTGAGTGGCTGACCACAGTGCCATTTTTCTGCCATTGATTCAACAAACGCAATCCCAGGACAACCTTTCAGATGTACTGTGCAATGTCCCAGGACAAGTTGTTAGCATTTCTTAGCCCATGAACTTTTTAGGGCATCTGAACAACTGTACTTTGTCCCAGGATAAAATATTCTTTCTTGGGACAAATATGATGTCTGTTTGCAGCCTAAATGAACTCAGGCAGTGCTCCAGTTCAACCACTCTACAACCTACTGCAGCTATCATAACACCTCTGTTTGTGGTAAGTAGAGCAACTTTGGCAAAAAACACTCAGTAACAACACTGCACTATGGAAAGAGGCACACTAGCATGTAAAACTCCTCACAGTCCATACCACAAGACAATACCAAAATTACCTTGTGTCTAGCTTCCTCCATTCCATAGTGAAAATGTTGGCATTAGTCCTGGTGATCCTGCCACTCAGAACATATTAAGTGCAACTCTCTTCCTCTTCTGTCACACAGTAAAGAAAACAATATTTCCCTGTACTTGTTCCTGAAATGGCTTGAATTTTAACAACATAGCCATGATGTTCACTCTGAGATGGTGGGTAGTACAAATAGTTCTGCTCATTCCATCTACATCTCCAGTTCACAAATAGATGGCAGCAGAGAGCTCTTCCACGGCCTCAGCCAAGTCTACCAGTTAACACTGCTGCTATATCTCCTTCTACCCAGGGCCTCCTGTGATGATCAGACATCTGCAAGACGTGCACCTGAAGACATCTGAGGGACGGGAAGTCAAACTACCCTAGTCTCTGCATATAGCAGTTTCTACATTTCACTGATAGAACAGATGGACAATAGAAAAACTCTCTCAAAAAAAGTCACACCACTAAATAAAGTCAATAGACACCTGGCATGCAGCATCGGGTCCCTCACCACTTTTTTTTTCCCCTTTGGTGGAGCCTGCCTGCAGCAGGGGAGTGGGGGCATGAGCTGACAGGGGCTATCACTATTCCGACAGAGTGATGGAAGTCCCTAAATTGAAACAGTAGGTTTTTAATCAACACAATCCTTCATGGGGACTAATGATCCACCCCCCGTGCTCCCCAATCTGCCCTGCCCAGAAGTTCCCGCCACTCTGAGCACTGTGTACCATCCCTTCTCAGAGATGCCTTGCCTACCCTGCCACTCTGTGAGATCCTTTTAAGGGTGTCACAGGGTGCAAGGAGATAAGGGTCATAAGAAATAAATTAGTCTTTAAAATGGGATGCCATTACATTTCAAATTGTTAAAGAGGTGTCTTGAGTCTTAAAAGAACCACTGTCTAGATGAAGGGATGACTTACAAAGCTACGTCAGTGACTGATAAGGATTTGCAAATTAACCTTCTTGCATGGCTACTCATAGAGCAGTACCTGGAGTCTCTCAGATTGAATCTTAGGTCTAACTGCCTTTTGTCTCTCCCAGGTACAGCTGCAGCTGCTAAGTAATAGTGGAGGACAGGCTGCAATAACTGATGGAGGAATACAAACACCAGTGATGAGAAGGGAGGCAGTCACACAGCAGCCTGAGTAGGAGCTGTGGGTGGATGGGATTAAACCACGATAAACTCTTTTTCATTTTTTCCAAAGCTTTATTTTTAATTGCAGGGGTGATAATTTAGTGCTAGTGAAAGAAATCTGATCAGCAGGTACTGAGGAATGGAAGGCTCTATTTATCCTCATAGAAGGTACAACCTGAACAACCACAGAGCAGGCTGCCCAACAAGTACAACACCCTTCCAGTATGTGACAGCCCTGCCCTGCCTGCCTCAGGGACCCTCACTAAACTAAGAGTGGTGATATCTGGTTCAGCAACTTAGTCAGCCAGCACACACCGCCAAGACAGGGAACAATTGCAAGAGTGTTTTCACAACACTAGCTCAGGAGGCAAAGCAAAATAGCTCAGGAGGCAAAGCAAATTGAAACAGAAGCCAATGAATGGCTGTCTCCTGGGAACAGAATTATAATCTGCTATTTTGGAGATTAACAGCTCCAAGCCTCATTCCAAACCTGTCCCTTGAAGGAGTTCTGTGGTCATATTCCCTGGTAGATATTTATCCAAACAACTAGAAAGCTCTTGCCAATAAAGGTTTAGGACTGAAATGACAGAAATATTTTGTCCCCCTCTATAAAATCAAGAGAGAGAGAGATTGTTGTAGAAAAATATATAAATGAACTGGGCAGATTATCATTAAATTCAAAGTATGAAAAAGTTACATCTTTACCAAACTTCTCCAGTCCCTAATTGGTAAAGTATGTGAGCTATTCAGAATACTGAAATAAGTGTTTAAGAGCTGTAATGTCTGCTTTTTCTACAGTAATTTTTATGGAAGATGAGTTAACATGCATATAGATATAATCTGAAGTACACTACTAATCTAGAACTTTATGTTATACATTTATAGTCACTTCTATGTTTAAGTAAAGTTCTGCTGCACAGTCTCATCTGCTTTAAAAAGGCAAATCTGCAGGTTAGCATCTTCATGTCCAAAAGAAAGAAGCAAAGACAGACATGTTTTGAATACTGAATGCTGTTTTTTGACATCAAAAAAAGTACAAAAATTTGAATATGAATGTTAATGCTATTGTTTTTCTTTAATTGGCTTTACCACGCTATCTGTGGGTGAACAAAACAAACATTATGGAATCAAAAGTTACTGCATTTTGTGGGACAAGACGGTCAAGTGAAAAATATCATACAACTACATTTTTGCTATGGTACGTCAGTAGTCAGTTGAGCCATTGACATAGGCATCATCTGGTAGCATAAAAACAGGAATTCCACATCCCTAGAACGCAACTGATGCTACATGGTATTATAGGACACAATTTTTTGGATATCTTTTATTGGATCAATTGCATGGTTAGGATAAAGTCAGAGACACTTTCAAATACAAGGCAAACTTAATCAAGTCTGAGCAATCTAAGGGTGCATACATTAGGGGAGGTAAGGGGAGGTTAGACTGAGTTAAAAATGGCAACCCAATCTAATGTAAGTGGGATAGGAGGTTAGCAGGGAGACCTGACTGCGGGCAAGCAAGCTCGGGGGGTGGGGGAGTGGAAATCAGGCAAGCTGGTGGGATCCATGGGAGGTCAGGGGTACTGGGGGCCAGGCAAGGTCTGCATGGAGACTGGGGGGTTGGTAAGGTCTAGGAAAGTGAGACAGGATCTGGGGGGCTCACAAGGTCTGCACCCACCCCCTCTTTCCCACCCCCTGGGATCAGGAACACATTTTTAGCTCCCCAATCTCTCCCACCCCCAAACAACACCTCATAGAGAACCACCCCCCCAATCTTGCCCAACCCTCCCCTGACCCCAACTTGCTTCCTCAGCTACCAGCACTGGTGAATGCCAATAAAACCAGTACCAGGAATGACTTACATGATGTGGGATGAGGGGGGTTGTGGGCAGGAGAGGGACTGATTTGTCCATCTAAGGGTAGGGGAAAAGGCCGGGGGACTAAAAATAGCCCAGTGCCAGGAAGAGGTTAGGAAAAGTGCAGTCCCAGGGCTGGGGCTGGACTTTTCCCATCCTGGGGCTGCACTGAGAACTGTATAGGAATTTCAAGACAGTTAATTGGTCTAAAAATGGCCAATCAGATCTAAGTACCTCAGAGGTAGGGTTAACTTAAATCAGATTGGCCATTTTTAGGCCTATCTAACTGTCCTGAACTTCTGTACAGTTCACACATAGATCAAACTAACTAGTATAAGGCAAACAAACTGGGCAAACTAAGTTAGATCAGGTGGCCATTTTTAACACAATCTAACTTCCTTGTAACCTTCATGAATGTCTGCGGCAGATTTTGACTTTATTTATTCATCTAGCCTAGGACAGTGATTCTCAACCAGGGCATTGTGGCACCCATGAAGATCCTTTTCAGGGTGCAATGCAATATTAGCATAGTTAGCTGTGCAAACAACTACAGGATTCACAAGATAAACCCAGAATTTCAAATAGGGATCCATAATGTCAAATAATATTGTGGAATCTGTTGTGACCTTTGACTTCTGTGCAGAAGAAGAATTGTCCTATTATTTTTCTGATGTCAAAAAACAAATGAAAGCTAAGACCTCAATTTTTCTGGGGGCTGCCTTGAGTGTAATGAGGGGCACTTTGAATCTAAAAAGGTTGAGAAACACTGTTTTCATATTTTCAAGTGCAGTTTATTAAATGTTTGGGATATACATGTGTAGTTTGGAAACATTCTAATTATTGGTACTGAAGAAACAAGATAACAAGGTTCTTCCATTTTCTTATAATCTAAGAAATTCTGTTATAAGCCTAAAATGGGGGTTCTCGGCCCTCAGCACCATGTCTTCCAGCCTGTGGGACTTCCCACTGGTCCAAATATTTAGGAGCAGGAGAGCAGTGGCACCTCTCCCTTGCTACCAAATTTTCAGACCTGTAAGGAGCAACATGGGCTGGAGACCATGACCCTGCATGCTAGATCAGGTGTGCAGGGCAGCATAGGCCCTGATCCTGGTATGTGTGACCAGATCCTGGCATATGGGACCAGGCAGTAGCAGCACAGGGCACTGATGGCAGTAAAAATCAGCAGGAGCTGAAAATGCTTAGAAGGTTGAGCTACAAGTAGAAACTACCTAGAGGCAATTATGACTGTGTTTGGCACATCCAGTAGTGTCTGGGGACCCTGACCACAAAAAGAGAAGAGATAGTAGACGTTATTATCAGCTAGTCAGCACAGCTGCAAAACTAAGCAAAACCAGCTGGGACAAGATAAAGAGAAACTGGTGCTCATGAACAGTAATACATGAACAGCCTTAGTTGTCTAAAGACAGCATGAACAGAGGGAAGGAACCAATGGAATGACAGGAACCAAGTATTGGTATGGCGTAAGCAAAAGGACACAGGTATAAAAGGAGACCCTTTAAGCAACCAAGGACTCTCCTGCTCTGAAGTTCCTGAAACCAAACAAGAGAGCAATGATCCTGCCCAGACACCCATTGACTCTGAGGACACTACAGCTGGTGGATGGCAAGACTTGCTTAATTGCTTGCTTGAGCTATCATCTACCACTACTGTGCATCAATAAAAGCCTCCTGTTATCGAATGGAAGCGTTGTGATTGGTCATTAAGGTGTTTGTACCTGCCCATGGAAAATATAGGCCAACAGGCACCAGGGTCTAATCTTGGTGTGGGGCCATTATGCAGTCCAATCTGGGCACACAAGGGCCAGTCGAGACTGCCTGGGACCCAATCCGGACATTCAGGACTGCGCAGAGGTAGCACTGGTCTGATCCTGACAGGGCCCAACTTTGCCTTCAGACTGACTCCTCTGGCCCAGAGCCAAAAGGTTGGGCAACACTGGCGTAAAAGAAAAACACTTTGTTCTTTTCACAGTTACACTGACAGTGCAATTATTCCATTGCGTTTAGATTTACATTTAATGACATTTGGGGTGAATACTGCTTAGGGTGGTCCATCATGACATGAATTTTCAGGGTTTAGTGGTAACATGGTCTTTTTGTACAAGTAGCAGTGATCTTCAGATTGGGCTTGTCAGTTCAGAAGACTATGTACTTTCATTTAAGAACATTGCAAGAAGCATTTATACATTTTAAAACCAGACCTTGAATTAACAAAAAATACCTAGAGACAAAGCAAGCTGTGTGCAAGTCACAGACTAAGTGTTTTTGAAGGAAGGATTTCAAAACCACCACAGCAGCTGCTAAAAGTTCACAGCTCTTGTAGCACCACAGCCAGAAAAGCTTTCCACTCAAAATGGCAGATTTTGACTTTATTTAACTTGGGTTAAAAGAAAAAGTCTGATTGTGTAGCCTGACTGTTCAACTGCTATTACAGCTTTGAGGACAAAAATATCATTCCTAGGCAGTTTTAAAAATAAAACCTTGTGGGAAAAGCTACCATTTGATTCCTCCACTGGGAGCCAGACCCTGATATGTAGGTCTATGTACATGTTTTTTTATTAAATACAATAACATGAGAAAGGGTTTGCAAGGTCAACCCTTTCATTTGTGTTTTTGCTGATATCTTTTATGCATAGCTTGATATAAAATTATCTGAAATGTGTGACTAGTGCAACAGTTGATGAGAAAGGGGAAAAAAAGAGGAAAAAAGGGAACAAGAGATAATACATAATGGGTGGGAAGGAGGAGAGAGGAAAATGGGGGTTACAGCGTGGAAGCCCCAAAAAATGGCTGTCACCTCATTTTTTGGTTGGGCACACATGGAGTTGGTATGAGCAGGGGCATGTTCAAAAGCAGCACTCTCAAGTGTGTTGGAGAAGCAGCACAGACATACCCTTAGTCTAAACGAGGGAAGCTCAAACCCCAGTCTGCAGGGCAGAAACAGCCTGCAAAGCCATGTCAAATCAGCCTGTGGGGCTCTCCATGGTTCCAGAAATGTGTTGGCAGGAGGAATGGTGGCAATTAACACTGCCGCCACTCTGCTGCCAAATTTCCAAGGTATATGCAACTGAATCAGGCCTGGGCATGATCCTCAGCGGCCAAGAGCAGTTGGATTACACCTAGGCCCCACATAGCTGGATCACTCCTGGCTGGGTCAGCATCACACACACTGGATCAGGCTTGTGGACCAAATCCAGCTCACCTGGCTCCACTCATCTGGCCCAGGGGGCAAAGGGGTTGGGCACCACTGGTCTAAACCATCATTCCTATAATTGGTTTAGGAGCTCTCTCCAACACCGGACCAAAATGTAGCACGAATTGCATGTTACAATTCCCTTAGGACAGCCCAATCTATCACCACAATTTGTATAGGGACAGGAGACCATAAACACAGTCATTAGTTATGAAGTCATTCTCCCTCTCACCTCATGCACCCCTCTGTCTTTTATAAAAGCTTCTTCATAGTGCTCTTAAATCATCTGTCAGGATGAAAACCTTTTGTTTTGTTGCTGCCATTCTTTCTCCTCTACAACTCTGCTTCTGTCATTTGGTACCTCTCCAAGGCCACAGTGTCTCTTACTCTAACATCTTTCTATCAGGCCTCCTATAAAGAAGCATAGTCTATTCCAACCCCATTCCTCCTTTCCATGGAATCTATAGTCTGTAATTAAATGGGTACTATCTAAGGTTCTCCTGCCAGACCAGCCTTGGAATTTAAACAGTCTGTGTGAACAGATAGTTATGGAACCAAAATAACCAGAGGACATCTGGGGCAAGAGAGTACAACAGTAAATAACTCAGGATGCTTACTCTCAGTAGAGATGCAGGTAATTTTAGCAAATGGTACAGAAGTCAGTGTATTGTTATTATTGGGCATCAGATAGATAGAAGCATAGAAGCTCAAGGCAACTAAGTGGAAATTAGAACTTCATAATTGACTGGGGGCCTGGGAGTGGGGTATAGTAGATCCCTGGGTAAGGAAAACTTGGGTGCTTGTTGAAAGGGGACAGAAAGAAGAGACATCCAAAAGCCTGGGAAGCCAGATCATCCATAGAGCTAGCCTGGCTGTTTCTGAGCCTTCACTCATTGCAATGCACTTAGTCAAGAGACTTTTCAGTTTTCAAGTATTTGCTTCCTAACAACAAATACCAGCTGCAGTACTTGACTATGCTGACTTCTTGGACCTTCTGGTATTCACCAGACTTTGTATTCCCATTCTCCCTCATTTCCTGAACTTGTCACTTAGAGCAGGGCAGCTTCAGAACTGCCCACAAACATTGCCCTGACACCAATTTTAAACCAAGAGACAAAATCACAATCCAATGCTTGTCAATCACAATCCAATGCTTGTCAGCAAAAAACCCAGGGCTTTGTCCATGGACCAGAGAAAAAGAGGGAGGGACTCTGACCCAGACATTACTGATGGCCTGCAGGCAAGCCAGCATCCCTACCCTGGTACCACCTAACTCCTGGAAGAACCAAGGTATTCTTTCCCCTCAAATCTGTTTTCTCAGGTCATGACACCTTGTCTTAAACAACGTATTTTGCCTCCCACCTCATATAAACAACATTCACTAACAGACAGACATGATGTAATGTTTAGATTAGAGAACTGGGAATCAAGCAAGGCTCCTTGTCCCAAACTCCAGAATCAAACGAGGTCTAATTGTTACAGAAGATAAACTTGAGCAAAAGGATTCCTAGATTCAGTTCCAGGCTGTCCCAGCATGCTCCTTTCTAGCCAAAATCTCCCTTATTCTGATGCTCCCAAGTATGTACCACCTCTCTGATTTTTTGCTCCTGGCTACTCAACCTCTGAACTAATAGATGAGGCAGAAGTCACAGGAGGCAGTAGTCATGAGAAAGACATCAGGGACTAGAAGATGTGGGATGATCACTGTGCAACTGTGTGGCTCTTTCTACATAAAAGGAAAGAAATTCTTCTTCTTTCACACGGCTGACTTGCAGCAACAATTGTAAGTCCAGTTTAAGGTTAGTTAACCAGTCTAATGGTCTTAAGAGGAGGGAATGTATCTCTGCAATGTCACCATCAAAATCGTATAGAAGGCAGAGTGTTGTTATGTGGTCCATAGTTTGATCAGGATTGCCAGTCACATTTTGCAGACTTAATACAACATACTACTTGTGCATCAAATGACAGCAGTGGCCACGCCTGGTTCAGATCCAATTTAAAGTCTTCCATGTTTATCGCCAAAGGGTAAAACCAGAAGGCTTTATTGTTGGGTCAGAAAATTATATGTTTTTGTTCCAAATAGTGGTTTCAGTCCATGCTTCCCTCCAAGCTGCTGCACTGTTGTATCCTACAAGGGCTCGTACATGTGTCCACAAAGGTTTCCAGAAGACCAAGCGGTGAGCTGGGAGGTTCTTTAAATCTCTATGGATGGGGAGGTCTGGGTTGTCATTCATGCAAACAACTTCTCTGTATGTAGCTTCATAACTGCGAATGTCTGGAGGAGGAGCAATATTGGCCAGCAGCAGTAACCATTGAATTAATGTAATTTCAGGGTTCTGGTGATAACAGAAAGTAATGGATTTGTTACCATAAAATTAACATTTATGGTAAATGTTTAAAAACTTGTCTACATGTAAAGTAAAAGCATGTCAAGAGAATCATTTTGGTAGCAGGCAGAACCCTAACTATACTTACCTGAACTGTGCTATGTCCCAGCTCAAACATACACCAGAACAAGAATGAAAAATTCAGACACTTTAAATTACCTACTAATCCCAAACCACACTCTATTTGCATCCCCTTCCCAGAACTCTGCAGAAGCTGAGCTGCTGTACCCCACCACCCTTCCCCCAATAGCTCAACAATCTTACAGCTTGATCCTCAGGTTGGTCTCTGAATCAGACAATTGCACGTGTAGCCCAGGTAACTCAGGTATATATTCCCCTTCTCCAAATGAAGGGGATTATTAACTGGCAGGTATGCTGTGGGGGAACTGCAGACCACTCCGTTTCCCTCCATCCCTATAGAACCAAGCCAGGACAGTCAGGGGACTTAACTGTATACAAATTTACTTACATTAACTTATCACAAGGGAAAGGAACATGGATATAAACATATATGATATCTAAACAAGTAACATAAACAATATCCTCTGGGTATATGACATAAAACCTTATACCAGTGCTCCAGATACAGGTAAGTATCTGATCTGAAACAGATAAACCCCAAAATAAATATAGATAACCAACAAAGTATAGATAAGTATGGGTAAACAATACATAAGCCACAAATAAACAACAGGTGAAATAATAGCAACCAGGGGTCCCAGCAGAGCCCTAGGACTTTACCCATCTACTAATTTACAAACATGAGAGTGTTTGCTGTCCCCTGGAACAGGGCTCCGCCATGCAGTGCTTCTGGGCTTCTAGCTCAGCCCTGTCTGCTGGCTCCGTTGCCCAAGCACCACCTGGCTCCCTGGACTCAACCTTTTGCTATGGGTCGGAGGCCTGGGCTGCCTTGTGCAGCACCAGGCTCGGTCTGCTCCCAGACCCTCCGTGCAGCACCTCCTGCACTGAGCTCCCAGCCTCATTCCAGGGGTTGAGGCCCTGAGCTGCCTAAGCGCTCCAAAGGTCCTGCTCTGTGCACCAGCCTGTGCATCATGTCTCTGGCCACACACCAGAGGTTGCAGACCCAAGCCACCTTACACAGCTCCCAGGGTCTGGATGCCATGCTGCACACTGAGCGCCTAGCTGCTGGAGCCATCCTCCATTCCCTGCTGATAGAAGTCTTCAGGGGCACTTCTGGGCCCTGCTGAGCAGCTCTTCTCAGCTCTTCTAAGCCCCACTTTTCGCTCTTCTCTGTCTCAGATGTGTTCCCTTGTGCTGAGCATTCACCTCCTCTTATACTCTCCAGGGCTCCACCCCTGAAGTCTTCCAGACCTGAGGGTTGCAGTCTTCAATCAGGTCCAGGGGTCAGGGATACTCCTCTCCCGCTCCCCTCAGGAAAGGGGCATGACTTAACTCCTCTTGCTGCCTCCTGATTGGTGGATGGGCTCCACCAATCAAAACAGGAAGATTTCAAGCCTGGGACTCAACCCAAGCTCCAAAATGCAAACCTGCTACACACATTTAGGTTATTTACATATGCAGCCTTTCAGCCCACTCAGCAAGACTTCACTTCCTCCCTAGACTGATTTTATTATGCCCTCAGGAAAGCTTTTAGAATCTCCAACCTCAGAATTTCCTTGGCAATTGGCAGGCAGCCCCTGTAACTTCGTGACATCTGCTCAACAAGTTCAAACTGTGGCCCAGAGCAGATTTGTACTGAGGTTAACCAAACCCCTGAACAAAGTCGGCAAAGAATGCAAGGCACTCCCCCCTGCTGCATGGGGAGAGCTGTTTTCTGCTGCTCAAGGAAGGGAATTTAAGGAGGTGAGATGAGCTGGAGAGATTATCATGAAAAAGCATTCACAGCGTCTTTGGTTAGGGCAGAGAGACAGGCAAAATACAGCACATGGGCTGTATCCAGCTAGTGCAGAGATTCTGCCAGGCCTACAGTGGGTCCCTTGGCCCTGCTGGGTGGCACTGGGGCACCCCCATCCCATTCCAGACCATAGCTTGCCCCAGGCTACATGCACAGCGACAGCAGCACCCAGACCTGCTGGCTTGGCATGGTGAGGAGCAGAGCAGTGCAGAGGCAGCAGCAGCAGCCCAAGCCCTAGTGAGGGTGCTGTATCCAGTGCTGAGGTTGGGGACTAGTCTCTGTGGAGACTGGCCTCAGCCCAGGATGCAGCTCCCTGCTCAGCCACACAGTCTCCATGGAACTGGCCCACAGCCCCGGCCCCAGATGCAGCACCCTCCCCAGGACCCCCACTGCTGCTGCTGCTGCCGCCTCTGCACTGCACCACTCAGCACCACTCCAGCCTACACCTAGCTTGCAGGGCTGGGGGCTGCCACTGCCATGCAGGCATCCTGGGGCAAGCTCCAGACTGGCACAAGATACCCCAACACCACCTGGCTCCTCTGGCCCCAGCTCAGTCCTGGCCACTGCAAGTGCATGGGGGTGGGAGGCCACTCCCCCTCTCTCCTCTGCCAGCACACTGCATGCCTTGAGCTGGGAGAGCGGACAGGGAAGGAAAAGTGGGGAGGAAGGCTAAATTCTCCCCATTTCACGGGCTCAGTGGTGACACACGGCCGTCCCCTGCTCCTGCTTCCTTCCTTGGCCTCCCCAGCAGGGCTCGCAACACTCCTCTCTCTTTTGTGGGTGATATCAGCATTATAAAACAAATCTCCATTCCACCCCTTTCTGAAGCCATTTAGGGTGAGCCTCAGATTCCACAGGATATTTAGGGCAAATGCAATTGTAGAAACTTGTGAACAAAGAAGAAAACCTTTAACTGCCTCTTCCCTTGCTGTGACGGTAGAAACTGGAGCAAAGAAAAGTGTGACTGGGAAAGGAACATGAGTCTTGCGGTGGGAGGATTGTGCTGCCTGGGCACAAGGCATAGAAGGCAGAAAGGACAATCTCTCTAAAAGGGTGACAAAGGCACTGTATCTGCTGAGACTGGCTGATAAGGAAGGTACAATGGATTCAAAACCATGACTGGTTCAGCAGCAAAAGGTGGGTCCCTTGCAACCGCACAGTCTGTAAGATTTTGGATGAACTTACAAATTCAAGATGGGTAGCATAAGGTACAACTGGAGGCGGAGTACCACCTCCTTGCTGAACTATTACATGGGGGCTGTAGATAAGATTTAAAAGGAAAAAAAACCCAAACAACAACAATAAACAAAACTCAGAGTTAGAAGAAAGACAAGAGCCCACTTCAGATAAAATAGCTGTAGATTAAAACAAATTTGGTGCCTGGGTTAGAAAACAAGTTGTTAGGGGCTGATGAACCTAGCCTCAACGTACCTCTTTACCATGAGAAGCTTCTTATCCTTTCTGCTTGAGCTAGCTCATCTTTCCCATACCTGCTCTGCCACAGCTCAATCAAAAAATGACCTCCAGGCCTTCCCCTGTCCAAAGACACTTATATAATCCTGTAGTCAGTCCACCAGACAAGAGCCTAATCCAGCCTTTCCCCACTCCAACCAATCCAAGTATTTAAAAGTCAACTGTTTATAACTATTCTCATCCGTTCCTTCCCTTCCCCATCTACCCCTTATCTGACCAGCTCACTTTGATCTTTCCTATCCTCCTACAACCTGAATCTCCCAACTTCAACTTGATTAGTATATTGAAACAGCATGCTCCATTCCATCACATGTGACTAAGATCTTTGGCTGTTGGGGAAAAGCAGCATGCCCAGTTTCCTTTCACCAGCACTTTGACATTTAAAAAAGATAAATGAAGAATAATCACACAGCCATGTTTTGGCCATTCTACGACATCAGTTATGCAACATCACTTAAGTCAGAAAATAATATTCTTCAACTTAATGCCAAGAATGGGACATGCACCACAAGAAAATGAGACGTTCTACCACCTAGTCCATGACTATCAAATACTTTTAAATTAAGTTACATGGGTATATGCCATTATATGAAAAAATTAACTACTGAAATCAAAATAGCCACTGAAAGGAGTGGTATCCAGTCAGTATATCTAGCTTTTTCTTTTTTATTTTGTCTAGATGTCCAGCCTTATTGCTTCTACCATTACATTACTGGAGCAGATCTGTATAGTCTACCACAGGGGGCAGCAACATTTTTAGGCAGAGTGCCAAAAACACCCACAGCTTCATCTTCAGCAAGGCAGGTCCTGATCCTTGTTGTGGCAGCACACAACTGTTTGTTCTGGGAGACTCCATCCTGAGGGGGACCGAGGAGGCAATCTGCTGCCCCGACCCCTTAGTCCAGGAAGTCTGCTGCTTCCCGGAGGCCCACATCTGGGACATTGCAGAGAAGATCCCAAAGCTCCTCCAGCCCATAGACCACCATCCTATGCTGCTTATTCATGTGGGCACCAATGACATGGCTCAGAGAGCTCCCAGCTGGGTCATGAGGCGCTAT
>NW_017728949.1:29620830-29622010 GCF_001723895.1 Crocodylus porosus | reverse complement strand
CCTGAGGAGGAGGCTCTTCTCAGCAAGACTGGCTGACCTGCTCCACCAGGCTTTAAACTAAGCCCATTGGGGGACGGGGGGACTACCGCCACTGCTGGCCTTGCCAAGCCAGCAGGCCAAGGCACTTAAGGGAGCCCACCCCTGCCCCAGCCCTGGTATAATCTGTGGGCAAGGCAAGAGGCCCCAAGGGGACACTTGCCTGCCTGTACACAAATGCCAGGAGCTTGTGGAACAAGCAGAAGGAGTTCATTCTCCTGCTCAATGCAAATAATTATGATGTCATAGGGATAACAGAGACCTGGTGGGACTCCGCCCATGACTGGACCACAGGTATTGATGGCTATACCCTGTACAGGAGAGATCGTGTACATAAAAGGGGTGGGGGTGTAGCTCTCTATGTTAAGGAAAACTACACGTCCCTGCAAGCTGATCTTGGCAACCAGGGTGAACAACTGGAGACCCTCTGGGTTAAAATCCATGGGGAACACAACGATGGAAGTCTACAACAGACCTCCCACCCAAAGTCCCGAGCTTGACCAGGAGTTCGCCCAGGAACTGACTGAGGCCGTATGCTCCAGGACCATGGTTTTCATGGGGGACTTCAATTACCCGGACATCTCATGGGAGGATCACTCAGCAATATCTGAGAGGTCACAAAGCTTCCTCTCATGCAGGGATGACCTCTACCTGACTCAAGAAGTCTACGGGCCAACAAGAGGCAAAGCGCTGCTCGACCTGGTACTGGCTACTGGGGATGACCTAATCAGCGACCTAGTGATCTATGGGAAGCTACCATGAGCTGATCTAGTGATCGATGTGGACAGCGATCACGAGCTGATCACCTTCACCATCCGCCATAAAGCTGGCAAGTCAGTCAGCAACACAGAACTCCTTGTCTTCAAAAATGTCCAACTTTGACAAGCTCAGGAGGCTGGTCAGTGAGGCCCTAAAGAGACCATGACCCCAGGGAGAAGGGAATTCAAGAAGTGGTTGATCCTCAAGGGAGCAATCCTCAATGCACAAGATAAGTCTATTCCATCTCGGAGGAAAGGCCGCAAGAGGGCACAGCAGTACCCCTGGCTCTCCAGAGACCTAGCAGACCTCCTGAGGCTAAAAAGAAAGGCCTGCAAAGGATGGAGGATGGGATTCACCTCCAAAGAGAATTATTCTGCACTGGTCC
>NW_017728949.1:29608187-29620730 GCF_001723895.1 Crocodylus porosus | reverse complement strand
ATGCCAAGCAAAATGTCTTTGCATGCCATGCTCTGGCACACGTACTGGGGCTTGCCTACCCCCGATCTTCTATATCATGGCTCATGATACATTCAAATACTACTTGGGATAATTTAGACAGTACAAATGATCTTCAGATGTAATAAAAATGAGCAAAACTAGGTACTTTCAAAAAAGAGCAAGACTCAGAAACTACCGGCTTTCTAATCAAACTCTGAAGGCATGTCTATACGTGCATTAATGTGCTTTAGTTAATGAACATTAAATCTAGTACCTCTAGTTGTGTCTACATGTGTAGTTGAATGCATATTAGCCTATTTTAATGCACATTAAAATGTCACTGAAAAACAGTGCTATTTCATTAATGCATATTAAAATAGCTTAATGTGCATTAGCCATCATTTAAAAACCATGGGGCATTTATATACACACTTTTTGGTCCTGCAATGCTCTGGATATCTGCCGCTTCAGAGCACATTTGATTAATCAAGTCTGCTCTACACATAAGCGGAGGCACACTGTGTTGTGCCATGTGCAGTTGTATAAGTGGCAACATGCACATCAGTGTGTAAAAAATGGTGGCAGTGCGCTTTTGAAATAAAGCACCTCCAATGTGTTAATTCAAAAGCGCGCCGCCACCATTTTTTCAGTGCTGACACACATTTCACTGCTTATACAACTGCAAGCATCGCAGCACTGGGCACTTTTCAAAGCACCTAGCACTGTGGCACTTATGTGTAAAAATGCCCATGCTCTTTAGTTAACGTGTATTAAGACAGGCTAATGCACATTTTCCTAGTACCTCACAATGGAGAGCATTTTTAAAGATGTAAAGTGCCGCAGCACTGGGTGCTTTAAAAAGCACCCGGAGCTGCAATGCTTGCAGTTGTATAAGCAGTGAAATGTGCATCAGCACTGAGAAAATGGCAGTGGTACACTTTTGAACTAAACTGCATTGGAGGAGCCAGGAGCAGGGAGAAGAGGAGGGATCCAGGCACACGTGTCCCGCACGCAAGTGTGCCCCCTTACCTGACCCAAAGCAGAGGTGGATGCAGCAGCAGCGGAGCCAGCAGCAGGGGGCAGCAGCAGCTGATCCCCCTAAAGTAAGTGGGGCAGAGGGACCGGACGCAGCTGAGCCGGATCCAGAGGGGAAGCCCCCAGATCCCTCTTAACTGAGCCGGTAGGGAGCCGTGCTCCTGAGCCACGCCACGCAAACAGAGAGCGCAAAGAGGTGTGCTCTGTAAGAGCACGTCAGTGTTTGCGTCGGCATTCACGCCAGTGGGCGAGCAGGAAGGGCCAGAAGAGAAACTCCTGCTAGCGCAGGACGAAGGCACCGCACTAAGCCAGAAACAAGCAGCAACTCCTAAGATGGTGTCGGCACGGAGTGCTGCCAGGGCCCCTGCCCGGGGGGTGCAGCCTACCTGGGGCTTGTCTGAGGCCTCCACCCAGACAAAGCCCATGGGGTGGCTGGTGTCCCCCAAATCCCTGGTCTGCGCGGGTTGCCCAGCAAGGCCCGGGGAGGGCAGGGATTGGGGACCCCCACACCTGTCCTGCAGGCACTCGCCTTAGGGCCCTGGAGGCACAGGTGAGGGAGCTCCAGGAGGAAGTTAGCAGGCTAAGGGGAATCAGGGAGGTGGAGGAAGAAATTGACGGCTATTTCCTTTCCCTGCAGGGTCACACACACAAGGAAGAAGCACCTCAGCAAGTGCCCTCCACTGCAGAGTGGCAGACGGTCACCTCCAGAACCAGGGCTGCTCGTAACACAGCAGTACCAGTTCCTCTAGTCCAGCTGGAGAACAGGTACGAGACCCTGGCAACTCTGGAGGAGAAGGAGGGAGAGGAGGCAACCAGAGAGGCGGCAACTCCACACTCTCCATGATCCGAGCAGGCCAAAGGAGCTAAGCAGTCCAGGAGGAAAAAGTGTTGAGTGATGGTCATAAGTGACTCCATCCTGCGAGGTACAGAGGGCCCCATATGTTGCCAAGACCCCTCAACACGCGAGGTCTACTGCTTACCAGGAGCAAAGATTCAGGATGTGAAGGGGATGATCCAGGCCGTGATCCAGCCCACCAATTACTACCCCACGGTCCTAATCCATGTGGGTACTAATGATGCGGCCAGGAGAAGCCCTCATTGCCTGATGCTGGACTACCATGCTCTGGGGGGCATGCTGAAGGAGACAGGCGCACAGGTGGTTTTCTTTTCTATCCTACCAGTGAGCGGACATGGAAGACAGCATGCAACGTGCATTGCGGAGACCAACTGGCGGCTTTGGTAATGGTGTCGAGGCGGGCTTTGGCTTCCTCGACAATGACCCACACACATCACAACAAGAGACATGCTTGGATGGGATGGGCTCCACTTTTCCCCTAAAGATAAGCGTGTGTTTTCTTCTACATTGGTGGATCTCCTCTGGTGGGCTTTAAACTAGGCTTGTTGGGGGAAGGGGAAGACGAGGGCGGAGGAAGACTTGGACTGCCAGAACAAGTAACACCCACAAGTACAGCCCAGCCTAGACCAATGAGCGGAACATATATGCAGGTAAGCAAGAGGGGCCAGGGTAATGCTGGAAGTAGGGGGCCAGTGCACACATCCACAGGAGGCCTCAAATGCCTCTACACAAATGCTCATAGTATGGGAAACAAACAAGAGGAACTTACCCTCCAGCTAGCTGACACCAACCCAGACATAGTGAGGCTCACTGAAACATGGTGGGACCCAACGCATGACTGGGCGGTGAATATCAAGGGCTATAGGCTGTACAGGACGGATAGGACAGGGAGAAAAGGTGGGGGCGTGGCACTCTACATTAAGGAGGAATACTCATCCTCGTCCATTAGCAAAGAATCAGAGGAGGAGCACTCTGAAGTGCTCTGGGTTAGAATACAGGGAAGTTGAGGGAAAAGAGACTTAATGGTGGGGGTCTACTACAGAACACCCAACCAAGGGGAAGAGCTCAACCAAGAATTCTTAAGTCAGCTCATGGAGGCAGTTAGGTCAAAGATGTGGTCATCATGGGTGACCTGAACTTTCCAGACATCTGCTGGGAAGAGCAGTCAGCCAGGTTTGACCGCTCACATAGGTTCCTAGCCAAAATGCAGGACCTCCATCTAACCCAGGAGGTGCACAGTCCCACCAGGGGAGATGCCTTGTTGGACCTGGTGCTGCGGGTGCTCAACCACCAGGGTGACAATGATCATCGCCTGCTGGAATTCACCATCCAGTGCAAGGTGCCAAAGGCCTACAGGAAGGCAGCAGCCCTAGATTTCCGGAGGGCAAACTTCAATGAGCTAAGGAGGATAGTTGGGGAAGCGCTGAGGTCCCGGAGGGGAGGGGTGGGGAGCCAGGTGTCCAAGAAGAGTGTTTGCTCCTTAAGACGATGATCCTCCAAGCCCAAAGGGAGGTAATCCCAACACAGATCAACAGGAGCAGGAGGGTGCAAAAGCCCCCATGGCTCAAAAGCATCCAGGAATGTCTCCTAGCTAAAAGGGAGGCACACACCCAATGGAAGGGAGGGGCCATCACCAGGTTGAACTATACTGCAGTTCCTCGGGGATGCAGGGGGGCAGTCAGGGAGGCCAAGGCGGAGATGGAACTGGGACTACCTTACCAGATCAAGGACAACAAGAAGTCCTTTTTTAAATACACAAGGGGCAAAAAGAAGGTTCGGGGTAACGTGGGGCCCCGGCAGGACAAGCTAGGAAATTTGGTCGTCACACCGGTCGACAAAGCTAGCATATTTAATGATTTCTTTGCCTCCATTTTCCTGAGCAGGGACCGGAACAGTCACCCCTCCTCTGGGCCCCCCTTAGAGCCCAGCGGAGGTGCACCTAGGCCAAGGGTTAGTGAGGAACTAGTTAGGGAACTTCTGGAGGTACTGGATGTATTCAGATCAGCTGGTCCAGACAATCTCCACCCTCGAGTACTGAGGGAATTGGCTGAGGTCATTGTGGGTCCCCTGGCACGGCTTTACGAGCACTCGTGGTGCTCTGGTATGGTGCCAGAAGACTGGAAGAGGGCCAATGTGGTTCCCATCTTCAAAAAGGGGAGGAAGTAGGACCCAGGAAACTATAGGCCCAGGAACTATAGTTAGTCTTACCTCAATCCTGGGCAAGATTTTTGAGAGAATTATTCTGGTACATGTCGGGGGGCCAGCAGGGGAGATTATGCTTAGGGGCAACCAACACGGGTTCATTAGAGGCAGGTCCTGTCAGACCAACCTGGTGGCCTTCTACAACCAGATCACCAAATCTTTAGATGCAGGGGTAGCAGTGGACATAGTCTTCCTGGACTTTTGGAAGGCCTTGGACACCGTCTCTCACCCCATTCTCATTAACAAACTGGGGGACTGTGGTGTCAACACCCACACAGTCAAATGCGTCACCAACTGGCTGGAGGGCCGCACCCAGAGAGTGGTGGTGGATGGGTCATTTTCAACCTGGAGGGATGTGGGCAGTGAGGTTCTGCAGGGCTCAGTCCTTGGGCCCGCACTGTTCAACATCTTCATCAGTGAGTTGGACGAGGGGGTAAATAGCACCCTGTTGAAATTTGCTGATGACACTAAGATGTGTGGGGATGTGGGCACGCTAGAGGGAAGGAACAGGCTGCAATCAGACCTAGACAGGTACAGGGGTGGGCGGATGAGAACAGGATAGGATTCAACACCAACAAGTGCAAAGTGCTGCACCTGGGGAGGAACAACCGGCACTATACCTACAGGTTGGGGAACTCCCTTCTTGTCAGTACAGAGGCGGAAAAGGATCTTGGAGTCATCATTGATGCCAAGATGAACATGGGTCGGCAGTGTGGTAATGCAGTCAGGAAGGCCAACCGCACCTTGTCATGCATCCACAGATACCTCTCAAGCAGGAGCAAGGAGGTAATCCTCCCCCTCTATGCGGCACTGGTCAGGCCACAGCTGGAGTACTACATCCATTTCTGGGTGCCGCACTTCAAGAGGGATGTGGACAACACGGAGATGGTCCAGAGGAGGGCCACTCGCAAGATTGGGGGCAGCAGGGCAGGCCCTATAAAGAGAGGCTACGAGACCTGAACCTGTTCAGCCTCCACAAGGGAAGGCTCGGGGGGGATCTAGTGGCCTGTTACAAACTAGTCAGAGGGGACCAGCAGGCACTGGGGAAGTCCCTATTCCCCCGAGCACTGCCAGGAGTGACCAGGAATAACGGTCACAAGCTGGCAGAGGGTAGATTTAGGCTAGATATCAGGAGGCGCTACTTCACGGTCAGGGCGGCTAGGATCTGGAACCAACTTCCAAGGGAAGTGGTGCAGGCTCCTACCCTGGGGGTGTTTAAGAGGAGGTTAGATGAACACCTTGCTGGGGTTGTCTGACCCCAGCAATCTTTCCTGCCATGGCAGGGGGTCAGTCTAGATGATCTACTCAGGACCCTTCCAACCCCAGAAACTATGATGACCACTTGCAAGTCCAAGCTAGATGGGAACCTCTTGCACCTAAAAACTTAAGATCAAGGTGTGGCAGGTGAGTACTGGGGGCTTCCTTTAGAAAGTGGCACACAATGGCTGTGAATGCCAGAGACAGGGCCTGAGCAAAGACCACCCATCACTACACCACTCAGGAACAGCTGCTAGAGCTCAGATGGGCATAAAACTGAATTTCAAAAAAAAGAGTCCACGCAGCTTGACAAATAATGCAATGACCATTTAGCAGACAAAGATGCATACATTTTTGACACTCGTGATAGAGATGATATCTTGTATTAGACCAACTAGATCTTTGCAAAAAAAAGTCTTTAAATTTCAAGGTTTTGGGCAGGTTGTCTCGCAAGCTTGAATGGGGGAAACGAAATTCGGAGCAACTGTCTGGCAGGCGACGGGCAGGGAGAGGCGGACCAGGACACGGCAGAAAACGCCGGAGAAGCAGCTCGCCGAGGAGTCAGTGAACTCCCGGGGGTTTTACCAGCGAAACCGCACCTGCGCAGCAGTTTTCAAGGGCCCATCTAAAGCGGCAGCGGTGGAGACCAGCCAAGATCCCACGCGACGTGCTCGGCCCCGCCCCTCACTCACCTTCGGGTTCCGGCGCGGTTGAGTGACGTCACCGACGCCGTGGGAGGTAATGGCAGACTCAAAAAGCGCATGAAGGAGGGAAGAACTAGGGCTTCTCCTTTCCTTCCCTTCGCCCCCTTCCTCCCGGAGTGGAGCGAAGTGAAGCCCTCCGGGTTCCAGTCACCCTAGAATAACGCGTTGGGTTTTCCACCCTTATATTACAGCAGGGTAGAAGTGACGTATTAGGGGCGGAAGTTTCCCGTTTGCCCGGTCGTGGCGCGCTGTTGGAGGACGGCTGACCATAGAGCTTCTCAGGAGCCGGGAACTAGAGTGGCAGCGGGTCAGAGGGAAGATGGTGGCGCAGGAGCAGCTCCGCGTGGTACGCTGCGGCGGCAGCAAACTCAACGGCTCCAGGGCGGCCTTCTCCGCCGACGCCAAGTGAGCACGGGCCGGGGCCGGGTTCCCCCTCTCCCCGGGGCTCGCAGCTCTTGGGGCGCCTCTCGGCCCGCGGGGCTCTGCCCCGGGCTCCTGCTGCTTCCGTTCGCGTTGGGCGGGTGGAGCCCGGCGCCTGCTTCCCCCGGGCTGGGTCAGCCGCTTTAAGGTCTCGCAGCAGGTACCATGTAGCACCCCACCGCCCCGCGCAGCCCCGTGCCCGAAAGACAGCACAAGCGCCTGCGCCCAGCTCAGTTGCGCTATTCCCAGCGGCCATTGGTGCCGCCTTAATTATTTGGAGCCGAGTCGAGGGAGAAAGCACGTGAAGGGCTTTAAGTTTAAACCTGTTCCTCACATGTGTCACAGGGGGTGTTAAAGCTTGTCCTCAGTTCTATTTAAACATGGTCTTTTGTTGTTGTTGCATTGTTCTGGAGTTTTAATAGCCTTCCTGGGACCTTTCTTTTTTCTGCCTCTCATAGTTGCATTAGTTGTCTCTGTCAGCCTATAAACAAGGACCAATGAAGGAAACAAACCTAAGCCTTGGCCATGTTACTGTTTAGCTGGGTGGCTGCTTAGCTGGGTTCGTTTTCAGGATCATCTCACTGCTGCACTTCTGCTTGATTTCTCAATTGCCAAAAAAGTAGGCCAGGGCTCCCTTAGTCGTTTGTCTGGTACCATGTAAACCAGTACTCTGTACCATGGTCAGGCTGTCAGTGACCAAACTGATACCCCCCTGCCCCCCCGGGCTTGCCTGGTTGAGGGTGTGCACAGCAAGACTAAAAGCAAGACCTGTCAAAGGGCAGATGAGCTTCCTATGAGCCTACGGCCAACCATACCTGGAGCAGATATAGGCACCACCAGGTCACTCAGCCCAAAGAATAACCAATGATACAAAGCAACTCAGCTAACCTCATACTGAATCTGTCAAGAGTGGAGGAGGGTCATTGCAGTGTCTGAGGTGCCCCATCAGTCATGGCGGCCTCAGGACTAACTTGACTTGCGGGGGGGAAATAAGCATTGAACTAAAAATTTTAAGCAATTGTTTCAAATGCCAGGACAGGGCATCAGTAGAAATACAGCCTACTCCAGGTAAAGAGAGTAGATAAATTGAAAAATAGTGGAGCACGTCCATGTGTGGTTTTGAACATCAGTACGTTTGAAAGAAAAGGTTACTTGACCTTTGGCTTATTTGGCAAAAGGTGAAAAATAGATTTATTTTTTCCAGGCATGATCCTAAAAAGGAATGGGAGATGTTACAGTTGTTTTTAGCCTTTTGGTGAAGATCAATTGTAGAATATATTGCAAAGAATATAATTCATGTGTTATCTGATGGTCGTCTCAGGCCTTTATTCTGTAATGCTGTCAAATCAGCAGCCCCTTCTGCAAGACCTAAAAGATGAGTAACTTTTCCTTCTTCGTGACTGGTTAGAACCAATATGCTTGTTCAGAATTTTCCTTTTTACTTAATGTTGAACTGAGTAAATACACAGAAACAATAAGAATTACAGTTTAAAAAAAGCGGAAATTATTGCACGTGAAAATGGCCCAATGTGGCCATGCATGGCTGTTATATTTGGCAAAAATAAAGGTACTGACTTGTATACTAGATTACCTTAATTAGTTCACTATATAGACTTTTGTTTGTTCTTTTTTTTCAGGTATCTTTTATGTGCCACAGGTGACTTTGTGAAAGTGTATAGCACAACTACAGAAGAATGCATACACATCCTACAAGGGCATACCAATCTGGTGACAGGAATCCAACTCAATCCACAAAACCATCTGCAGGTTACTACTCTTTTATAATTGTTAATCATGTGAAATCAGGCATTTCTTCTTTTCTGATGTAATTAGAAAAATGTTAATTTAATTTGTCAGTACAAGACGTCACTGCTATGTTTTTGTTGGGGGAGGGATCAGAGTGTGAACTGAAGTTATATTAATGAGGTAGTATTTTTTTTCCTTAACCTCGTCTAGAACAGCAGATACCTAGATTAGCTTGTGGCAACAAAAGTTATCCGATGGCTCAGTGGCTAAAAACGGACATCACCAAATGAAGCAGACGCATTCTGCCACAGTTGATCCAATTCATTGGGCAACGCATGCATCGCCTATTGTCCCACATTGGATAGGAGCCCTATCCTGCAGGACAACGGGTGACATGTTTCCCACTTACAGAAAAGCAGCTCAAAGGTTCCCTAGGGTATGCCTCTAAGTAGGGAAAGGTGGACGGGCGCTCCTGGGCCTTGAGAGGCACAGTTCAGCATAGGAATTCCTGAGGTGGGCAGGATTTAGCCCCTCAGGGTACAGGAGCGCCTGCCTGGGTCTCCCAGAGAATGGGAAAGCTCTGGGCTGCCTCTGCTCTCATGTCATAAAGCTAACAGCATGTGCCACAATAAGCAGCAGAAACTTACCACACATGTTGCAGCCAGCAATTTTGGGCATTTGTGATGTGACAAGTGGTATGGGCATCTGTTTGCTTGACCTGTACTGCCATAAAAAGTGTTATAGCAGCACAAAGGCAATTTTTGTTTCTATCCTAATTTACTAAGTGGGATGTTTTATGAAAAGCAGAGGTAGGCAAATGTGTGTCGTAACTCACTTAAATGTAAACAAGCCAGTTCTAATCTACTTTAATTTTAGTATTCTAGTCTACTTTACTTTTAGTATTCTGTCCTTTAACAATTGCCAGTACTGGTTTTTACAGCACTGCCTAAATGATTGTTGCTCTGTCCACAAAATAGCCATGTAAAGAATACTTGGGGGAGATGTGCCAGAAAACTGTCTGGAGTGGGTGCAGGTTTCACAGTCCTAGCTATGCAACTTAGCTTCCCTATTTCAGGGATGTGAGTTAGTCAAAATGAATTCAAGAGCCTAACTTTAAGCTTTTCTTGTGTATAAAATCTTGGCCTTAAATTAGTGGTTTGCTGCCCAATTTCTTTTCATAACTTGTTTTGTTCCTCTTTTCCAGTTATATTCTTGCTCTTTAGATGGTACCATTAAACTCTGGGACTTCACAGATGGAATTCTCATTAAAGTACGTTAATATCGCCCCATTTCATAGACTTTGGAATTATTATGGTTTGCTATTGGTCATAAATTTGTTTTGCTTCCTAAAGTGGGCTCTAAATGGTTTTATTCAAATTGGATGTAATGTAGCTTTTAGTGCAGACAGTCGTGCATTCTGTCTGCCAAAGCAGTATTTGTATTTTTTGTATCAGTTTTAACTCCTAACTAGGCTGTTCATTACCTGAGCAGAAGTAATTTACTGACTCGTAACTGGGAACTGCAGTGCCAGTTTTTCTAACTTCTAACTCTTATCAGATGAAGTTCATTAGTTTGCAGGTCCTGAATATCAGACAGTTATCAGAAGGCTCACTACAGTAGATTTAAAGATTATACCTGGGGGAGAAACCACTTAACTTCTCTTCCTCCCACCTTTGTTTAGTTAGTAACCTTGGAAGAACTGCATGCATTAAGATTTCTGTGTAACCCGTGGACATAAAAGAGTTCTTTTGTTTTCCTGCCTTGCTTCAGCTAGTTGGTTGCTTGGGGCAATCTTCTCTTGAGGCATCTTACTCCCCAAAGCTTTTGTTATCTTCTCCCCCGCCAAGACTTTAAGTTGCCTGAAGTTTTATCGGACCACTCCATACAAGACTTCTTTCATGCATGCTCCTCATTATGTCTAATCCACCATCTCTTGCTTCCTCAAAATGTTTTGCTTCTAAAGATGGCTAAGAAGGGGTGATCCAAGGAGAACAAGTTGATGGTGCTCCTTAACCATATATAAAATGTGTCAGAATGGAATCTCAATTCTAACAATTGTAAAAATTTCCAGGCTGATGCACAACTACTGCAAAAGTTAAAAGTAGCACAAAATGCTGCTAGAGCACAACTGAAATGTGCTTTTTTGAGCAGAAGAAATAAGGCAATGGTATCAAGCTTTTTATGTGTTTTTCCAAGGGAAGTGGTGCTTGCCCTTACCCTGGGGGTCTTCAAAAGGAGGCTAGACAGCAACCTAGCTGGAGTCATTTGACCCCAGCATCCTTTCCTGCCCATGGCAGGGGGTTGGACTTGATGATCTGCTCAGGTCCCTTCCAACCCTACCAACTATGAAACTATAAGTTTGTTATGTTCCCTTGGGATTTTATTTTAGGGGAAATAAATCAAGTAACACATCACTGTTACCACACTGCAGCCTTTCCAGTAACCCAGAAAATATTGTAGTTGTTCACTTTTATTTTTTTCCCCCAAATTTTTCTCATTCTTCCTCTCCCTATTAGAGATTTATGGCATACCCCTGTTTTAAAACACTATTAAAGCATGCCAGCCAGCACTTAGTGTAAATACTGCGGTTCAGGGCATCTAACTAAAGAGGTGGTGAATGTGCTGTCTTGAAGATGTGTCCCTAGTGCAGGGGCGGGCAATTATTTTAGGCGGAGAGCTGCTTACTGAGTTTTGGCAAGCCATCGAGGGCTGCATGATGGGCAGCCCAGGGCAGATGAATATTAATTTTCTAAATATTTAGGGCCCAGTGGGCCAAATACAATGGCCTGGCAGGCCACGTTTTGCCCACCCCTGCCCTAGTGTTTGTTGCATCCTGTTGTTCCTGGGCTTAGGAGAACTGCTGAGGAGGACCTCGTTCTCTTCCACTCCCCATATTTATTCCCCCCACTGCAGTGCAGAGAGTATAATGCTGCCGTTAAGTTTCCATTAAGTCTTGCATTTCACACTACATAAATAATGTTAATGTAGCCCTTTAGTTCTGTAATAAGCTTACTAGCCAAAGAAGGAAGTGTGTGCTTTCTAGCCTCAGGTTGAGACTAAGCAAATGTTGCTCCTCCCCCCCCGCCCTCCTTTTTGGTAATAAACTCAGAAGGCTTGTGACTTTTTGTTTTCTTTTTAAATATTTGTAAAGTGGACCTTATTTTAGTGTAAGAGAAATGTAGAATTCCTAGCGATTCTCCAGTTAATTTTAAATTCAAATGCAACATGCTTGGGTTTTTTTCTTTCAGACTTTTGTTGTTGGATATAAGATTTTTGCATTCTATTGTCTTGCTGGTTCTGACGATTCAGGGTTTGTTATAATTCCGAAGAATAATGAAGAAGCATCAGGTACATCTTTCTTGTGTTGCAATGTGTGATATGAGTTCTGATATGAGTTCTACTGAAGCCCCTCTATAAACTTATGCCCTATTTTTTTTGTTTGTCTGTTTTTGTTGTGGGAGGGAGGGGAAGGGTGAGCCAGAAAGCAAAAGGATTTACGAAGTCTACCATATGAATCCCATTGAATGGTTCTAACTAACTTACTTGTTTAACATTTCTTTCCATTTACATAATGTGGACACTGAATGCAACAATATTGTGCTAGTGCCCTAGAACAGGGGTGGTCAAGTTGTGGCATGGTTGCTGCAGGAGGAACAGGCAACCTGTGTCTATGGCACATGGCAGGTTTAATAGAGAGCAGAAAGAGCAGCAGGTCAAACAAGGGTTCAGAGTGGCACTCAGGGTACAGAGCTAATTTGTGGTGTGCCTGACAAAAAGATTGTCCCTCACTACCTTAGAACCAGGAACTAACCAGTTCAGGGTCCCTGCCCATGAAGGAAAGCTACAAATAACACAAAAAGATGGGGAGTAAATTTTCTCATATATTTACTTTTGATCCTGTTAATAAGCTATGTAATGTAGAGAAGTGCTTGGATATTTTGAAAATGTTAATTAAAAGTGGCAGTTGCTCTGTACCCAGTACTTTGTATCTCACTAAGACTGTACTCTGGAAACCAGCAATCCACTATCAGTAGTTATGACTTTTGACTGAAGCACAGCTTTGTCTTCAGTTTTGAGGCATTGTGCTATAATGACCTGCCATTATGGTGGATACTATTTGAGTCTCTTGAGGCTATTTTTAAAACTCTGAAGTGCACCATGAGGGTTTGCTAGGATTAAAAAAAAAAACTAAACATCCCTATATAACCCAATCTCAGCATAAATAGACATGCCAAAAATTCCATTTTGTAATTTAGTTAGATCTTTCCTTTCAGGAATGAACCTAAGAAAATAGTACAAGTAAGGTAATTTTATACCTACGGT
>NW_017728949.1:29590146-29608057 GCF_001723895.1 Crocodylus porosus | reverse complement strand
CTAGCTGTCACTTCTTACTTTTCAGTTTAATAGAAAAAACATTTGAAGCAGAAATACTAAGGCATGGAAATTTTATTCTTAAATGTACATTTGAAATAATGGTGAAAGGTGCTATCGTAAATTTTGTATAGAATGTAAGAGATGTAAACCAGTGTTCTACTTTCTAATTAGTATAGATATGTTGACTCATTTACAAAAGGTTCTTAGTAATTTAAACTTTATTTTACTAGATTCATTCCAACTGGCTTTAGTGAGGCTGACAAAAGCTCCAGGCCAAGAAGTGGAAACTAAGGAATTGTCTTTGATTTTGGATGATATAGACTATTCGCCCAAATGTACTGCGTTTGGAAGAGAAGTATATCTTCTTTTTAGCTTTTTCCTTGAATGAGCTACATACTGTATAGTTTGGTATATTAATGCAAAAAAAAATTAAGTAAAACTTGTCGCTAAAAATATAATGTGTGGCTGTCCTTACTGTGCAAGTTTAGTATGAATTCTGACTTGTATCCTGGTTTGAGAGTGTTTTTGCTGATCTCTGGCTGCTCAGCATATGTGATCTCCAGCACCACTTGGAGATATTATTTGATACTCTTTAGTGCCAACAGGGTTGCATAGTGACACAAATTTTGTTTCTTACTGTATCCAGTAAACCCCACTGAATTACCTGTATTGTTGGACTCTCTTCTTTTGTGTAAATACAGAGTAGGTTTATTCAGTAAGTGGGTGTTATTACATAATCTTGTTTCTGTGCGTAAATGTATCGTTGGGCTAACTTGGTTTTATAAAGCAAGACAAATTGCAGAGGTTTAGGAGTATTTATACATACAGGCAGGAGGGAGTATAATTGTTCATGCTTCTTCACCTGTAGCTATTCTGGATTTTGATGTAAAAATCAATGTAATTTTGAGGGTTTGAGTTTTTTTAAGCAGATAGTTTGGTGCTAATTTTTCCATTTTTACCAAAAATCTGTATTAGTAACTCAACCAACTGTTCAAATTCTGTTCTACAAAAGCAATTAGAATTAAAGAATCTGTTTGCTGTTTTCTTTTTGTCTGGTTGTTGATGCCCCCCCCTTTCCCCTCCCCCAAGATTGAGCATGTGTAACTAAGCACTTAGCTCAGTATGAGGCAGGATGAGCTTAGTTTCATGGAGGCTAATCTAGATAAAACAGATCTAATGCAATCTTAAAATCTTTTTTAGCCTTATGCTTTCCTTAGGTGAATTCAAAATGGATGTAGCAACTCTTCCATTGCTGTGAAGCAACATTCATTAACTTGGAAATAGCGTTCAGCCTGTGTCTGTCCTTGTATCTGAGTTTTTAGATGGAAAGCTATTTAAGAAATGTACGACCAGAGATTCATTGCTTAATTATCAAGTTAGTGTGGATCTGTAAGATTCAAAGTTCTAAATTGTTGTTCTGTTTATAATAGGGTGAATATGTGGCATCAGTACGAGGCCTTCATCTCCGTGTTTATTTTTTCAAAAAGAAGAAGACTCACAGGTAAGAAAACATATCTGTGAATTAGTTGATGAGCTGAACTGTAGCTTTCAGATTCAGCAGCCCTGGGTTGTCATCTTAACCTGCAGGTATAGAGCAATTGCTTACCCTGGTGGCAGTTTTCTCTTGTAAGATCCCACAGCATGCTGTTCCAGCAAACCAGTATTCAAGAGGCAAATCAGTATTGTAGTACCATCAGTAGGTAGGTTGTTATGCAGCTCGTAGCTGAAGCCCTGAATTGAATGTTGTCAGTGGGCTAAAGTTGAGCTGAAACAAGGACTTTAAGTAGGCGTGAGTTAGCCAAGGTTCATTCTAGATGGGATGAAGAAGATTCTGCGTGGTTGGAAGGAAAGATCAGGCAAGCTACCAGTAAGTAGGGATGCTATCTGTTCCATTTCACAGATGGTTGTAGCAACCTAGTTTTCAACTTTCTTATAGGTCACAGATACTTTGGACCGTTGTTTTGCTGCTTGTGGTTTTGGCAGTTAGAAGTACTTTTTCATGTGCATTTGTGCAGCTGTTGTGCTAATCTTTCTCTGATATGCAGACTTCAGTGCTGTGGCCGTGTCTGAAGACCATTCAGAAGCTTCACTTGAGATTTAACAAAATTAATTAAAACTCCTCTTTAATTTTTGCAGCTTTCCTTTAAGTGCAAGAACTGTAAAAGGTGCTAACAACTACTTCACTTGTGTAGCTTGCCACCCGAAGGAGGACTGCATAGCAAGTGGACATAAGGATGGCAAGATTCGTCTCTGGTATGTTACATCTCTCCAAGTAATATGGATGTGACCTTAAGGCCACATTCTAAACATTGCAAATCATGAACCTACGCACAGGATTTTTGATAGTGGTGACAAAACATTCAAAGCCTCCTCAGAGTAATTGTGAATCCCACTTTGCTGTAGTTATAAATGATTACAGTTGAGTGCTTGTTTCAGTCTGGGCCAGCCTGTGACTTTTGAGGTTCACCATTATGGGAGACCTAAAGGTTGACTTCAGAAGAAGAAAATTAGTATGGTTTGCAAGTAAAAAAAACACTGTACCATTCAACTTTTTAAAACTGAAATATTTGAACAGATATAAGTGCTGTAAGTGGTAGGAGGGGACTTCATTTCCAGAGGAGTAATGTGAGAGCTAAATGGCTTGGTCTGAGGATGTATTTTCCTAAACAGCTGCAAATGGAGCTGTCATTGACAGAAGGAGAAGAAAAAGAGGTTGAGACCCAATACAAAGCCAGTGATGACTCCCTGACTTGCTGTCTCAGCCCAGGTCAGTTGTTGCTTTAACTTGAATTGGCTGACCACAGTACCTTAGGGAATGTCAGCTGGACTTAATGTGCAGTTTATGTCAAATAGGGACTTCCCCTTCCACCAAATAAATACTTGTAAGTGGCTTCCAATCCTGTTGCATCCTATAATCCTAGGAGAAGCCAGCAACCTATTAAGAAAGACTGGGTGGATGGTACAGAATGTTTGTATGTTATTTTAATATATTGCCATTGCTGTTTGCTTATAGATTACTCCTGCTATTGTCTATAATGTGTGACATTTTACGTTAAAGTTCCTAAATTAAATGTTTTGTTCCCAATAGGAGAAATTTTACTCATAAAAAAGAGTACACCTTCTCTGCTATGCATTGGCACCATAGTGCAGTTATGGATCTGGCTTTCACCGTTGAGGGCAAGTACAAATATCCAAAATCCAAGAAGGCTACTGAAGCTTGAACTTATTCACCTAATGATCTGTTCTTAGAATTAAATGCTTGTTTCCAGAGAAGATTGTAAAAGCTTTGCGGATAGAGTAATGAGGAAATGGAAACAGATGTAGCTTTTCTGTATGCACAGCTGTATAGTTTTAATGAACAGAGGGGGAAATATGATGTTTAAGCATGTTTTACGCCACTGTTTTGATTGGCAAATATTACATTTTGGCACATGTGAAATCTTTGATGTCAAGTCTGAACTAGCTCTTTCTTTCTCAGTCATTGGGAGGGGAACCTAAGCTTTTGCTGAAGTCCAATCCAAATCTAATTAAAAAAAACCAAAAAAAAAGCCAAAGGCATCTTGTTGGAACCCAGACCCAGGCTGTACATCCATTGAATTTAGTGGCAAAACTCCTTTTAACTTGTGGGAACGTAGCTTGGCTCCACAGTATTTATTTTGCTTCTAGCCATTAAGAAAAATTTGCAGTCTTCAGTGTTAAATAGAAGGATTCTTTTTGTCAGAGAAATAGTTGGTTCCTTCCAGAAATGAATAGGATTAACTGTTCTTATAATAGTAATGTATTAAGTACCAGTCTTGTATGTGTAGACGTTCTTAATGCTCTGTTCTGAATCTGAGAGCTGAGACTGGCAAGTTTAAATGAGGCTGTTAATAGCACAAGTTTTATTCTATCATTCAGTATAGTTGTGATGAACAGCATTTGGCTTGGGACATGATTTAAAGGAGACTAACTACAGAATTTGCTGTCTAGATACCATCATGACTAGCACTCTGAAAATGTGTTGGTTTGGAATAATGCCTCTAATTATGTATTTGTCTTTGCATGAAAAGGAACCAATCTGCTGAGTGGAGGCTTTGAGTCTGTTCTGGTTCAATGGCGTGATGTCTCAGAATCTAAGAAGGAATTCTTGCCTCGTTTGGGATCTACTATTGAACATATCTCAGTTTCCCCTGATGGGACTTTATGTTGTACCTCGCACACAGAAAACAGTAAGCTCCAAGCTATTGAAATAATATGCATTACTTAAGAAGTTAATGATCCATAGTGTTAGTAAAATTTGTGAATGTCAGATTCATTGCCTGGTATTATGTACAAGTACTAATCTGAAAGAACAGATTTGCCCCCCACTGCCTTTAAATGCTGCTCAGGAGGAACTGGCCTGGACACGTGTGAGCAGGGTGATGCCTACTCCAGTCCACCCAACTTTCAGGAAGCTTAGTCTTTTATAGTGGGTATATGTTACTTAAGTAATTATTTTAGGTAGAATGACATATTTAGTATTAGAGGTGGACCAGTAAAGATTATTTTTGGCCCAGTACCGATAGGCGACTATTAACGAGCCATATCTGCCCAAAAAAGTCCAATTGCTGATATGCAGCCCGGCAGCTTGGAGACTAGGATCTAGCTAGTAAGTTTGTTGGGGGTGGGGAGCAGATCAAGGCCCCCACAGAGAGGGAGGGAGTGGGGCTCGGGCTGCGCCAGGGGCAGGCAGCTCCCACCACTGTATATACCCCACATAGGTGCTTATGCCCCCCAGATCTGTGCATGGGGCAAGGGTGGGCTGTCACTGCACACTCAGAGTTGGCACCGACCTCTTCCTGGTTTGGGCCAGGGCTGTGCTTGGAGTGGGTTGTAGCAGTACTGGGAGCAGGGTCTACTTGGGAGCCATAGCCCACCCCCTCTTCCAGTGCTGCTGCTGCCTCCTGGCTGCAGCCCACAACAGCAGCCCGCCCTCGTCCTACACAGCTCCAAGGGGCACACAGTCCCCATGCCTCCCCCAGAGAGGTGCATGCAGCAGCAGGAGCCAGTTCCCCTCTTCTGCCCCCCCTCAGTCTGCCCCCCAACACACCCCTTCCCTCTCCCTGCCCTTTTTCTACCCGCCCCAAAACGCTTAACATTCAGACACTGTTCTCCAATCTGCCAGGCTGCACACATGCATACGGCGTTTATCGGCAACATTACTGGCTACATCAGCCAAAAAAAGCTGATTGCTGATTTAATGTCAATTTTCCTTTTATCAGTGCTGATGCAATATAAACCGATACATTGGTTTATGTCTATTTGGTATTCTGATTTTTCCAGCCTTACAGCCTAGTTAGCTGTATTTAACATTACACAAGCCTTTACCTTGCCTTGGTAACTTTTTTTTTTTACGTTTAGAAATAACAATCATACAAAGCAACCTGAGAGTGTCTGCAGTAATTCAAGGATTAGTCAAAGGTACATTCTATAAAACTAAACTTCTCTTCCTCTTCATTGATAAGAGATATCGCTCTCTAACTTAAATGGTTTGTTGCTGCTCTTCATTGCAGGTAGCAGTGTCAAGACAGGTTTGGTGGTTGATCCTAGAACTAAGGCTTTAGTTCTCAATGGAAAGCCTGGTCACCTGCAGTTCTTTTGTCTTCAAAGTGATAAACAGCTGTACAGTGTAAGTTGGATAGAACTGAGGCTACAAGTAATAGAATATACCTTCAGCTATATAAATTGTGTGACAAGCGACAATCGTAATATGATATAGAGAGGAGATAATAGTTCAGTGTTTATACAGTAATATTGAAATGAGTAGAGTTGAGTTCTTTTCCCACCTTTTCCACAAACTTAGTAAAATGCTGCCTTGATAGCTTTTTTTGCTTTTTTTTCTCTCTTCTTCAGAGCCAAAATGTGGAGAGGGATCATCTTCTCAGTTTCATTTCATTAGTTGGATTATGTTGACATCCTGTAACCAGGAGTGTTTCAAAATTGCAAATTAGCTCAGTTGTTAACTTCTACGTATACTTTATTAGATTTCTCAGAAATAAAGCATGGAACACTAAAAACATTTGTATGTTGGTGATCAGTAATTTGAAAACAAATGTAGTATGAGTAAGGTTGTCAAGAACTTACAGAAAATGTCCCTAGCAGTAGATCACTGTTGCTTTTATAAACCCTGTACAGCAGTGAAAGTATATTAGGAGTGGGGGGGGGTTTCCTTTTATCCTGTACTGCAGACTCTCCATGGGTTTCATTCATTCATTCATGTTTTTTGTATTGTGGCCCAGCCTGTAAATGCATCATTATGACACTGAGCATTTTAGCTAGTAGTCAGTGGTATTTCAGAACATCTTCCCCCAGTGCTGTTCTTTTGCTTCTCTGCATGAGTTCTCTGATATCTCACTTAAACTTTGAAATTAGTTTTGGCCTTTTGTAAATTTGCAGCTGGATATTGTACAGCAGGAATATATCAATCAAGCAGGTCTGAGCCAAACTGACCTGGTGAAAGCTGCATTTAGTGCTCAAGGCAACTGGTTAGCAACAGTGGAACAGCGACAAGAAAAGGAGAGTGACCTTGAACTACAGATGAAGCTGTGGGTCTATGATGAACAGATGCAGAGGTACTCATATGTGTCTTCACATGTTGGTGCCACCCTACAGAATCTAATTGACTGTATCATTCATGTGTATATGCAGAAATAATGATAAATATATAAAAATTTAAAGTAGTACCACTATGACATTACTTGCCTGATTTGCTACGGTCTAGATTTGTTAGTCTTTCTGGACACTTACAAAGCTTGTTTGTTTGGTTTTTTCCCCTTAGGTACTTCGGTTAGAGGATAGTAAAGGCACCGTAGGTGTGGTGTCAGTATAGATTTATTTGGTGTGGTTGTTACAAGGTCAGGGGGAGGCTGGTAAAGCAATATTAACTGCATCTGTGAAATCTCCATGTTGTTAATTTTACTGAATATTTTAAATATTAGAAAAAATTTGGAGACCTATGGGTTTTGATATAGAAATCTCAAAACAACGTTGTGTTCTCCACAATATTCTGTAATATTTTTTGGCATATAAGAGAGACAGGATATGTCAAAAGTAGGGCCTACGTTCACTTTATCGACTTGCAACAAACTTTTCTTTAATTCCCTTGCCTACTTTGTGTTCATCCTTCTGGAGGTTATTAAATGTGTTCGTAAATTCAAAAAAGAAACAAAACTGCAAATTCTGGTTTTCTTCCTGTAGCTTTAAGCTCAGCACCCGGGTAAATATGCCACATGAGGACCATGTAACAGCTCTGTGTTTCCGTGACACAGATGGAGTGGAAGATGGCATTCCTACCTTGGTAACTGCTGCTAAGGATGGTCGCTTCAAAGTCTGGGTGACTGTGGATGAGTCTGACACAGACAGTGAGTGTGGCCAAATATAATGTACTCTTATATGCCATCTATTTTATATGTCTATATTATTGTGTAGGTTTTATCTTTGCTCTTCTCCATCCCTACAGGAGTGCACGGAGTCTAAAAGGATCAGTACTGCACTTCTGCTGGTGCAGCTTGACTGCCTTTGTATCAGTTGCTGTGGGCACACTGGGAGTATGGAAGGGCTATTAGAAATAACAGTTCCTTGTACAACATAGACTTAGGCAGCATAGATCAGTTGTATCCCCTGCCTGAACATGTGCAGCCTAATATCTGCTTCACTGTTGTGGAGATTCTGGAGTTCCTGTGGACAAAGTTCTCTTACTCAAAGTTTTGCTCCTGAGATCAGGACTTAGCCATTTCGCACAGCCCTAACTTCTGTGTTTCATTTCAGTTTTTTGGATTCAGCCGTTTCAGAGGACAGTGATTCATTTTGGTGTTTTGGATCACTATTCTGTTTCAATTTGGCTGAATCTGTTTCGGAGTTTCAACACTGTTTCGGCACCAATTCCAAGATTTTGGATCAGCTGGGGAGAGGCAGGGACAGCTGGTTCTCCTGTGGCTCCTCCAGCTGTGCCTACCTCTATCCTGGCAGGAGGAGCCATGGGAGAAGCCCCCGTGGCTGCCCTGCCCGACTCCCATCCCCCTCCCAACCCCAGCCTCCAGCACTTTCAACAAACTGCTTAAAGTTTGGAGATGTAAATTTGTAACTTCTGTCATGGGTAAATGGCATACATTCCCTTCCCCCCACTCCCTTGTTTCCCAGGGTGAGCTTATGTCTCTGACCCATTAAATTGGACTTGCCTTCACATTTGTACAGAGGCTACCAATCGGTGTTGTGTGCCTAAAAGTTCCAATTTCTTTAATAATCTTTTAAAATTCTTTTATGTTTAAATAACTTTTATACTTAAACCAAATTTCAGTTCCTTGAGAAGACCTGCTCTTAGGAACTGTGAATCCTGCCAGGATTTTTCAACTCCTGCTCCACTGCACAGCACAGGAATCCTGCCAGGATTTTTCAACTCCTGCTCCACTGCACAGCTAATATTAACTAGGTGTGGAGTGGAGTGGATAAGACTGGTTCATTCTGCATCCCATACTGGGGATTCAATTTTGGATTTTGATTCACTCCATTTGGCCCTGTCACCTGAGTGGATGTCCAGATGCACAAATCGCTGTCCTGGGAGTGTTTTCAGAGGCTGTAGAATGTACTTCTAGCCTGTAATGCAAGTTTCCATGGAAAAAAAATAGTTCTTGTGGGCCTATCTCCTAGATAGATATTCAGATCCTCAAGTCTTTTCTATGGGAATGTTTCTCAGAGGCTGTAATATGTCTACCAGATGCACAAGGGAAATTTCAGTGGTGTTTCCTACTCTACATGCTACTATAACAAACCTGCACAGCCCCTGTAAGTTTAAAATAGAGCAAATAGAAGAGGAACTTGTTCAGTGGATCCAAATTCAAGAGAAGACTATATGCTCTGTAAAACTGTTATGGCTGCTCCCTAACAGCATAACAGAATTTTCTGTGATTCTACATATCAAATAGTGATTTCTTTATTGTATAAATGTGCCAGTGACATGGTTTTTTCTCATTAAAAAAAAAACACATTTCCATATCTTGCCTCTAGGTGGCACTGTATTGTTCTAAGGAGGAATTTAAAACCCAAAGAGAAGTAAAACTAACTACTTTTTTTTATAATTCTCAGGACTCCTAGAGATAAAGATAATACTAGTTAAATGATTTTTCCTTTATAGTCAGTTCCTTGCTTGTTCCATTCCCTTTCCCTATTTCCAGATTGTTTCTCAGAATATTGATTGTGAGAATAGTTACTATGGGACTGACCCAAATCCTTAAACAAGTTCGGTTTTTTTTGTTTTTTTTTTTTTATTTAAACCTTCAAATCAGCTTGGGAGGAAGAATACTCCTGTTCTATGGTAGTAAGTAATTAATGGCCAGGGTGTCGTAGCACCCTAGTATGCCTTGAATTCATTTTAAGTGTGCCAAGAGGTGCCCTAAATATTAGCATTGTTAGATGTGGAAACTCTTATACAGGAGTTGCAAGATAATCCCAGAGCATTCAAATAAGAATCTGTGGTGTCAAACTTTCCTAACCTGTTGTGGTCTTTGGGTTCTTTGCCATAAAAGAATTACTCTATTTTTCAGTACCTGAAAATTCAGTGAAAGTGAATAGTTGGCATTTTCCAAGAATGTCTTGAGTCTTAACGAGGTTGAGAACTATGATATAGACCCTAAAGTTAAAGAGGAAGCTTGCTGAAAGGTTACTATAATACATGGCTCTTAGAATTTATTTGTGTATTATACGAGTTTCGTAAAAATCACATGTACTTAAATCACTTATTTAGCAATAACGTCCAACTTTTTTTGCCACCTTTTAAAAGTACAGTGCATCTTTAGACCAGAGATTCTCGATCAGGGTTCCAGGAAGCGTTAGCACTATTGTGTGCAAACATGATTCACGAGACAAACTCAGAGATTTCAAATAGAAATCCATAGTGTTGAAAACATTCTGACCTGTTGTGGTTTGAGTTCTTCACAAAGGTTAAGTTGCTATACTGGTTTGGGGGGGCAGTTTTCTACAGTCAAAAAAACCAGTGAAAGCTAAGAGGTAGCATTTTGCAAGAGGTCTAAAGAAGTTGAGAAATGCTGTTTTAGACAGCTGTTGGTGATGCTGACATTCTTTCAGTATAGCAGAAGGAATCAAAATGCATCTGTCTAGTTCACTTCTTTAAAAGGACACTTACTTGCAAATCAAATGCACATTTTAACATGTGAATTCCATAATGTCATCTTAACTGGTTCAGGTGCAGAATCCAGGAAAAATATATAGTACTGAAGCAGGGAAAAATATAAAACCCTAGAAAAAACTTCTCAAAAGTAGCTGTTTTGCTTCTGGGACCTAAATATTTTAAGAGTTCATGTTACTTTGTTTTTTAAAAAAAGCTTTTATTACTGGAATTCAACTAATTCATTTTTGTTCAATCTAACAGAACAAAGTGTTGGCTGGATCTGTGATTTTGTGGGCAGCTATCACAACTACCAAGCTGACAACTGCTGTTTCTCAGAAGATGGTTCCTTGCTTGCTGTTAGCTTTGAAGAAATTGTCACTGTGTGGGACTCTGAAACCTGGGATCTTAAGTGTACATTTTGCCATCCACCTGGAAAAACATGGTATGCAATATGGTTTATCACCTGGCTTTTTACCTATTCTCAGTACCCTGAAACCATCCAAAAATGGTTTCCTGAAGAGCATTCAGGAAGAACATGGGACAGGAAGGGACCATCTGGGCTTATAGATTCCAGTTCATAGCAGTAATAGGCAGCCCCCCATGAGGGAGTTCATTCCCCTTCCACACATACCACAAGCAACAAAATATTCCTCCTTCATTCTATAACCCACTTAAGAAAATGTAGTGGCAGGGAATTTGTTGAATTAAATATGCCCAGAAGATTCATAGCAACAAATGACACCCTAGTTTACAAAAGAAAACAACAGTAATCATCCCTGCGATCTAACTTGAGAAGAATTCCTTTTTAACCCCAGATCTTCTAGCCATTTAACCCTGAGCAAGGGAGGAAGATACTAGCCAGGCACCTGAGAGGTTTCTTAATGCTATTAAGAACACCAACATACCTCTCCCAGTCTTCTACCATTAGCTGTGGCCAATCCCTGCTGAATCTGAGGAGGGAAATGCAACCCACAAGCGAAGTTATGCATCAAAGGACAGAAGGAAATGAGGGAGATTCTCTTGATTCCTACAGGCAGCCAGCACAAACCCTGAACCCTTGTATTAATTAACTAAATACAATAAATACTAAATACAATGTGACTATTGTGAGGACATGGAGAGCTCAAAGGGGAAGAAGTGATCAGGGGAAGAAACTTATTGCTTTCCTTGCCCTCGCTCCCATTTGAAAGGCTTCATCCTTCTTAGGGGTCCCAACCTTTTAATTTCCAGTCTGAATTTCTAGGACTGCCTCAAAATCAGTACTCTTGAAATTGGTGTTACATAATTAATGCCAAGCATATCAGATTAGATGCAAGTATTGGCAGCAAGTAGCTGAGAACAGCCACAGTGGTGTGGCCTTTTGAAAGAGACACTAGTCAACTTTGAATGCGCATTCTCTAAGTAGTGGTTTAAATTTGTTTTTCAAACCTGCTGGGATAACAAGAACACTTCAAGACTGAAAGGTTAGAGAAGAAATTTGCTGTGTAATATACTTGTCAGCATGTAGTGTACACTGTTTCAATTCTCTCCCTCTCCCTCCCTTGCCCTTACTGTACAAATTCATGAGAAACATGATTGTAAATGAACCAGATCAGTTTTTTGGTTCCTAATTTTTTTAAGTGCTCCCTGTTCAGATCTAATAGCTTATAGCATTAGGATTTTTCAGTGAAACACCACCTTTCCATCAGCAATTTATTTAATAAACAGGAACATAGATACCTATAATACCATCTCCTTCACTGAGGTGCAACCTTTAGAGCGGGTCTGAGTCTTTAATAATAATTGCTTCTCACTGTGGTTATATAAGTATGGTTCAGAAAAGTTTGTTTATATGTCTTAGCCACTGGAGATGGATATAGAGGATAAAGTTACCTGTTATACCAGGTAACTGATTAGGATTTGGCAATAACTTTAAAAGATTTAAAGCCTTAATGGAAGGTGCTCTTGTGAATGCTTTTCTGTATACTGAAATTTTGCATATACAAGATTTAAAGCATTTTTTGTCTTGGCTTTTATTCTAGGAGCCTTTGCTTTGGAAGACTCAGTTGTTCCAAATACCTTCTTGGCACCACCGATCATGGATTTTTGTGTTGCTGGAACCTACTTAATTGTGCATGTAAGATCTGTTTTGTTAAAATGGTGTGTGTTACTGCCAGGGCAGTAGAGAGAATACTTAGCACTTGAATCTTCAGTAATACCCAGAATACATGGTTTTAATTCAGTACTCACTCGCATCTAGAAGTTTATGGAAGTGTGTAACAGATACTTCCCAAACTTCAGGTCATGGTGCAATAGTCAGTTCACTTTAATGCCATTGGCTGATGCTGGTATTCTTACAATGCAGTACAACAATCTTTGCTGGAATGGTTACACTTGCATTTTGACTCTTAGGGGTATCTTGTTTTGAGTTGATATGAGGTCCCTGCCATGGACAGACTAAATAAGGTACAGGAGAAGGACAGCATCTTCCTGTCAACAGCAAGAAAAACACGCTTTATACACTGGATTGTTTTCATTCTCTTTTCAGAGCCTGCAAACCAAATCCCTGTGTTTCAGTAGCTTCCCCTAGGTGATGATGGAAGACTATTGCATTATATTGATTTAAGGTAGCAGCATGACAAACAATATGTGTTTCTGTTTATCTAACAGAACTCTGATAGATTGTCACTAAAATCAGAGATATTTTTTTTTTTTTTTTTTTTAAAGAAACTGTTCCCCGGCCCACTTTGTATGCGAACAGCAAACTAGCTTTTACACCTGGATTGTATAGCATGGCTGATACTATCTGCTTTAATCCACCTGTGAAATATCTAGGTAGTCTGGGCCTTTGAGGCAGAAGTGAAGTTCTGGGTATCTTTGTACACTTGGATTTTTTAGTGAAACACTTGGTTAGGCCTCAGTGACTTCTTTTCATCCTTGGCTATTTACTTTTCAGTGGAATGGAGCACCCAACTCGGTGTCATAGTTCTGCAACCTGACCCCCTTTCAGAAAACATTGCTGCAGTCTCGTGCATTTCAGAAGGTTCAGACTGTAAGTATAAAGGTTTTCTTGACTAGTTGGAGATGATGAAAGTTGTAACCAGAAAAGTATAATATCTAGGAAAATAGTCTTAGTAGAAGACCCTACAAAAATCATAAATTAGGCTGTAGTCCCTTGAGTCTTTGTGTAGAGCTGCAGCTGACACTAGCTGTCTATTCTCCTAAACATTGTTTGCAGCTGTTTTGATTTCAACACTGAGCAAACTGAGGTCAGTCATACATGCTTTTTTAGCCTGGAGCGTGGTACTATCTTGGTCTTTCCCATACTAGATGTGAAACTGCCTGAATATAGGGAGAACCACGCAGCAGCATTTAACAAGTGTATATGGAGAGAGAGAGAGAGAGAGAACATGTAAAATATTTTATATAATGTATAAAAATAAAACAGGTTCCATGTGTGAGTGTGCAGCATATAGGAATGGGGACTTGTGGTAGAGATGATGTATGTTATTAGACCAACCAGATTTTATCAACTTTATCACAAGTCCTGATTCCTTTTGCCCTTTAGACCAATACAGCTAGAACCTGGATACCTGTGTAGAATATAGAAACGTTTCTAGTGTTGTCCTTTAGAGGAATTCAGGTTCAGTTTTTATTTATGTTTAAAAACACTGTAAATGAGGCTACATGCCACCTCATGCAGCATCTGTCAATTAGGTATAAGTTCAGAGTAATATGAAAAGGAGTCCCATGCAGCCCTTGTGAGGGTTCTTGGTCAGAGCCAACATTGCTGGGTTGGGAGGAAATGCTTTGTATCCTTAAAAATAAAACTCTCTTGTTTTGTCAGTGTTTGTGTTTAGACCAAATGAGCCAAGACCATTATGTATCCAAAAAAATGTCTGCAGAGGGAAAGTCCAATGTGCCGTCTTCATCCCAAGAAATGTTCCCGAAACAGTTGGCTCAGAAAAATACCAGTGGCTAAGCAGATCTCAGCTTTATTTCTTGACTGAAACACAAGTAAGTGACTGCCGGGGAATGGAAACAAAAGAAAACTGTTGGTTTAAAAATTACTATATCTTGTTGTTAGAAATGCAGGCCTCTGGTAGTTAGTGTAATGGGCTTCCTGTTATAGTTTTGGCTGTTTTAAAGCAGCATAAGATAAAATTATATCTTTATTTTGGAAATAACTTAGCTTATTTTTTTAATTCATCACATACTGTTATTTGCATTTTTACTGCTTCTGGCAAATGAAAGAGACCATGTATAATCTGGGAAACTAAAAAGAAAATTGTCAGTACTGTCTAATTTATCAGACTGCCTTATGTATGTTTGTTTTTTATAGTTGTTAATGCAGTAATTCATGAATTATCGAACTGTACCATCTTTCCATTTCATTTCTCTTCCTCACCCCAAAATACCTACCTAAATTTTAGTTTAGCTGTTAGTGTATGCCCTCCCTTTTTAACAGAATCTAAAAGTGAAAAATAAATGTGGAATAGTGGATTCGTTTACTTTTACAACTAAAAAATAATTTTGGGGGCAGTGAGACTACTTTGTACTTAATACACTGACATTTGTAAAACAGTTCACTCCTCTCTCTAATCTCACTACTATATTTTGCATTTTAGGAGCTAATGACATTTAGCACAAAGTCCCCGGAAATGAGACTTACTCCATCAAGCAAACAGGTACTTTTATAGCTGTTACAATAGTCAGAATATACAAAGCAGTCCAAAATTCATTCAGTTAAGATACTTATTTGTCAGATCTGAATTCTGTTCCACCATAAAGCTGTTCACCTGACCCTGACATGGAACCACAGATGCTCCTCTAAAGGTGCAGTAACATGCAATTGGTTTAGCTTTCAGCAGCATTGCTCTTTTAAAGGCTGTTTTAAAGCAGCAGTAACAAATACTGACCCCTTTCTTCCTGCAAAGAAATATGGTTTTTAAGGTGCATGTCTTCAGCATTTTTTCAGGTTTTGAGCCTTCTGGTTTCTTAATTGGCATTGTGTGGCAACTGTCTTCTAAATTATTTGGGGGCAGGGCAGTTGCCCATCTTTTTCTTGACTTTATTTTACTATGCATATTCTGGATTCTGTAATTTTATGAAAATGCTTGGTGGAAATAATGTGCAAAAACTTACAAAATGCTTTTATAATAATTTTATATTTTAAAACATCATTGGCCATGTTCATTGCCTTTTTCTAAGCTTTTATGGGAAGCAAAGATGAATGAGTGAAACTTAAAAAAAAATACGTTAGTAAAAGTGAATTTCAAAAATATTTGCACAAGTTTTCACAGTAACTTGAGTTTGCTTTACATGAGTAAAGCATTCAAGCTAGCAGTGCTTCTTTACAGATCTAGTTGAAACAAACCATATCATCTGATTATTCACTGTGTACTCAGCTCTGCAGTTTAGTGGTGGCAGTACCAATTTAAAAAGTGGCTCTAGAAATGATGCTCTGAAGGATCTGTTTGTGTCCAACCACTAAGACTATTCTGCTGGCAAATACTGGGATGGGGGCTAATTCTAACTTGCGTGGAATCCAAATAATAAATGGAATTCTTTCTAGCTCGTGCATCAAGAGGTGTATTAAACAAAAATTGCAATTTACCTATTGATGCTTTAGCAGTAGCTGTCTTTCCCATTTAAAAATAAGGATACAACTAAAAGTGGAGAAAAGTTGGGGGGTTGTTTTGTTTTTTATTTTATTTATTTATGTTTTCAGGGTATCTAGTGAATCTGAGCCCATATCTTCATGGTCCCTCTCGGGCTCCTTTCTTGTCAGCTTGCCTTTTTTACAGGAGTGAGGTTAAATGAGTTCACTCCGATCTTAGTCCCTCCCGTCCTTCCTACCCCCTACCATGCCATCCTACAGAATGAGATCCAAAATGCCAAGGAATGAGCCAGTTAAAATGCCAGTACTGATTTATTTTATTTTTTTTTCCTCACCACCCCCTCCGCCCTGCCAGTCTTGTCCTGGGAGGTTTTGCTTTAATAGAAAGAATGAGGCAGAGATAATACTTGTCTTCTGGTCCAAGACCTACTGTATGCCAGTCCATTCCTTGTGACAGAGTTGGGGAAGGAGGAATACAGGCAATCGTCAACTTAAAACGTTCAGGTTACAACTTTTCGCACTTACAGCATTTATAAATTGACACCCTGTTTCAACATTGACGTCAGTTTTGACTTTACAACGCTTGATCCAACGCGATGCCGTGCCAGCGAACAAGTTCGCTGCGTTGCTCATCTCCCTGGGGAGCATCTGTCCAAACTTCCTTGGACACTTTCTTTAAGAAATCAGACAAGACTCCAGAAAAACCTGCAGCCAGGACTCCTGAGAAGACTCCAGCCAAGAACCTTTCAAAAAGTCTAACCAAGAGCCTTTCAAAAAGTCCAGCAAAGTCACCTCAAATAAGTCTTTCCAAAGCAGTATGATTGCTATTTACAATATAAATACATTAATGTAGCTATATTACTCATCTATAATTGATTGAGTACAAAATTCTGGGGTATTTTTGGTGAAAATAAGGTATCAGGCCTTGGTTCAGAAACCAATCTCTCATTTATAACATTGTTTCTTATGAGAAAATTGGTTCCAAGTTACAACGTTTCAACTTAAGATGCCATTTTCAGGAACCAATTTTGTCGTAAGTCCGAGGACACCCTGTACTATGTTTGTAAGTTGCTGAAGTATTTGGATCTCATAGAATGTGCAGAGAAATCTCTTGCTTTTGAGTAAGAAGACATTACATTTTTTTCTAAACGCCCTCTTTTTATTTATAACTAAATTTTAAAGTTAATTTGATGTGTGAAATATTACATTTTTAGGTAGACTACTCAGAATATTCAGTTGATTTAGCTTGTCTCAGCCTGGCTAGTTGGCTTAGTAAAGTCTAAATGCTTTTTTGCTGAGTACTAGCATTTAGTAGTAGCTGTTGGCCTCTGTGACAGGAAATGTGGACTCCCTACGCTGGAATTCCTTTCCTTCTACTGCTTATAAACCTCTGGTTGATCACCTCTGCCTCTCTTAAACTACATGTGTGGTGATTTTGTTTTTTGGGTTTCTATTTTTTTTACTTGACTTCAGCTGGCATCAGAAGAGAGTCTCCCCATGACCCCCTTTTACGTGCTGTTGGGAAAGCACAGAGAGCAACAACAGTTAAAGATGGATGCAGACCTTGGGAAACCAGTTGTTCATAGTCACTCGACCCAGAGTTCACCTGCAGTCAAAGAGGTAATAAATAGTAAATATAGTTGGGCAGAAGCATAAGAAACGACAGCCTTAGAGTAAAGTCTGTTTCATTTTTTTTTTTTTCAGCTCCTGCACACTCCTGCACATGTCTTGCCTTCTGCTACTTTCCTGTGTTCTATTTTTATTAATTCGTTGCTGATATCCAAAGAGAATAAAAGGTAAGAGAAATCAGGACTAGTTGTTTTTCAAATATGGCATATTTCAGCTGGCAAAATAACTTCTTAAGTAGGTCCTTGACTGAAGCATTGTAAACAATTTCCTTGATCTTTTTATTTCCTTTATTGTATGAACAAGAGGGATTGTACTGCGAAGTTGCAAAAATGATGCCTTTTATTTTTTCTAGCTCCCGTTTTTTTATTATTTGTAAGTCCTTCCCCTAAAGCATTTGAGATCTTAGTAAATCAATACATAGCCTGATTCTAATGGTAGTGCGTGTGGGATAAAGTTTTCCTGCCTCCATGTGGAACTTGCAAAATTTGTTTCTAGTACTCAGATGTTTTCAGTTCCTGTCGGTCTGTTTTTAAATCTTCATA
>NW_017728949.1:29588533-29589591 GCF_001723895.1 Crocodylus porosus | reverse complement strand
TGCAGCCTAGGCAGCAGCATTATGGCTTCTTCCTGTGGTGGCAACCAACTGCCTGAGTGAGAACTACAGCTCTGGAGGCTCAGCAGCACTGCATAAAGAAATTGTAGGTAGATGGGATGATCAAAGGTATGTAATGCATGCAGTTTTAACTTGCAGTTAAAATAAGGGATTAATGCTATTGGGAGTCTTTCCACTGTCTTTCAGAAATATCAGGCCTCATTACTTTGTGGCGGTTGGGTGTATATGGAGAGGCTAGCACAAAGTGAAAATGTGATAATGCTGAGAGCATTTAAACTGCCAGATTTTTAGGATGTGTATTTTGTGTATAATGTACTAGTACAAGTTTATGCATACAAAATTAGAGAGCAGAACATTTATGTTAAAATGTAACTCTAATTTGTTGCCATTAATTAAGGTACATTTTTATTTTGACATGTTTTACAATAAACTAATAGTTTATTTGGGGTTTTTTCCATTTGCAGTAATGGAGAAGTAGCTAACGAAGTAGAAATGGAAAGTGAAAAAGCCGAGGATGAATCAGATGAAGACATAGATCATACTGCAATGGAGGAAGATCCAAAGCTAACAGAGTTTTGGGGTGAAATGACACCAAAATTGTCTAAGTCTCAGGAAAAAGAACTGCGTAAAATCAGAAAAACAGACTTCAGTTGGATTTCTGCTCTGTAAGAGTATCATGACAATTTTGCACTTTCTATTTTTATTTTTTTTATTTTTCATCAGAATTCCTTCTTAAACGGTCATATGCACAATTAAATGCTCTTCTACCAAAATGTGGTGTTTTTGTTTTGGGGGTTTTTTTTCAATCTTTCATTAATAATTTTGGAGGATGGAGTTGCATGTACATTTAGCAAGGTTCAAGGTGACCCCAAGTCGGGTGAAGTTGCAGACGCTCTTGCAACTAGAGTTTGGAGTGACACCAGATAAATTGAAGATATTGGTCCAAAGTCAACCAGATTGAAATTTGACAAGGACAAGTGCCAAGTCCCTAAAAGGGTACTTGGAATATAATAGCTGCATACACAACTACAGACTAGGGC
>NW_017728949.1:29580869-29587813 GCF_001723895.1 Crocodylus porosus | reverse complement strand
AACTGCAGCAGAGGAAATTTTAAGTTGGAAATTAGGAAGAGCCTTCTTACTGAGTATGGTAAAGCACTAAAACAGGCTGCCTGGATATGTGGAATCTCCATCCTTGGACTTTCAAAAGGAGTTTGAGAAACACTTGGAATGGTTAGTCAGGGATGATCCTGCCTTGACCAGGAAGCTTGATTAGGTAGAATAATAGAAAATTAGGGTTGGAAGGGACCCATTCCAGTGCTTCACCACCCTCCTAGCGAGAGACTTTATTCTAATATCCAACCTAAAATGACCTCATGAAGTCCCTTTCAGTGCTATTTTCCTATGATATTTTGTCATCAATTTTAGTGAATTTGGATAATGTAAAATTTAGTAATGGAAGTACTTTGTAATTTAAATACTTTTTGGTTAGGAAGGGAAGGAAGCATTGTCCTGTATCACTCCCTCTGGCCATCCTAATGGAATGGAATAGCATAATACTTCATAGGACTGAAATATTCCTTCAAATAATAGAGCACTTGGGTGTAAATGTGCTTTGAACAGAGAGTACTGAGCATGATAAGTTAAAAAAAAATTACTGTTTTGGACTAAACTTATACTACTTGAAAAGAATGTGTTTGAGAAGGGCAGTGAATACTTCAATGGTTTTTGTTTTAAAAAAAGAAAGGTGGTGTGTGTTAATAAAAGGTTCTGCCAGTGTCAATTACTATGCTCTGCTTGAAGCAAAAAATGAAGTTGACAGCAGAGTTTGAAATGTGACCTACAAGCAGAATGCACAGATCCCTGAAATTTTGCAAAATGCAGACAAATTTACAAGTTAACTGTATCGCTAGGTGAAAGGTCAGCTATAGGCTCTGGGAAACTGCTGCTGGAAATCAGTTCAGCTGAAAACTTTCAAAAGGTTTTGATAAACATTTTAAAAGTTTCAATATTTTATAAGTGGAAAAAGTGCTGTTAAGGTGCTAATGGAAAAATCTGCTATTGTTTAATTTGTCTCTTTTTTAGTAATTTTCAAACATCTTTAATACACACCAATAAGTTTTTCATGCCAGACTATAAGAATGAATCCAAGAAACAAAGAGTAGCTCAGGTCTGTTTGCACTGTCTTTTTGGGGAATGCTTATCAATTGCCTTGTCCAGTTCAAGGGGCACTGTAACAGTTTTAATTAAAGAAAAAAATGTAGAAGGGAGGAAGGAGAACCCAGGAAACAATAGTCCTGTTAGTCTTAACTCGATCCTGGGTAAGCGTTTTGAGAGAATTATCCTGGCACATGTCCATGAGGGGCCAGTGGGGAGATTATGCTTAGGGGCAACCAACATGGGTTCATTAGAGGCAGGTCCTGTCAGACCAACCTGGTGGCCTCCTATGACCAGGTTACAAAGTCCTTAGATGCAGGTGTAGAGGTGGACATAGTCTTTCTGGACTTCAGGAAGGTCTTTGACACCGTCTCTCACCCCAGTCTCACTAAAAAACTAGGAGACTGTGGCATCAGTACCTACACAGATGGGTCACTAATTGGCTGGAGGTCCGCACCCGGAGAGTGGTGATGAATGGGTCTTATTCGACCTGGAGGGATGTGGGCAGTGGGGTCCCCCACGCCTCAGTCCTCGGGCCTACACTGTTCAACATCTTCATCAGCAACTTGTACAAGGGGGTAAAAAGCACCCTGTTCAAATTCACAGATGACACTAAGATGTGGGGAGAAGTGGGCATGCTAGAAGGGAGGAATAGGCTGCAATCAGACCTGGACAGGTTACAGGGATGGGCAGATGAGAATAGGATGGGATTCAACACTGACAAGTGCAAGGTAGGAAGAACAGGTAGCATACCTACAGGCTGGGGAATTCCCTTCTCATCAGTGCAGAGGCAGAAAAGTATCTTGGAGTCATTATTAATGCCAAAATGAACGTGGGCCAACAGTGTGGGGGCACAGTCAGGAAGGCTAACAGCACCTTGTCACGTATTCACAGATGCAGCTCGAGCAGGTCCAAGGAGGTGACCTCCTATGCCTCCAAAGAGAGACTGATAAAAGATAGAATGTTGAAATTACCACCAGGGAGAAGTATTGAGCACTGGTCCATATCTGTAGGGAGCAGATAAGGAAAGCCAAGGCTGCAACTGAGCTCCACCTGGTTTCACATTTCAAGGATAACAAAAAGTTCTTTTTCAGATACATAGAGAGTCAGAAAAAAAGCAAGGGTAACATTAGACCCCTGCTGAAACAAATGGGGTGGCTGATAACTGACACCCAAGAAAAGGCCAACTGGCTTAACAGGTATTTTGCATTAGTCTTTCATCAGTCCAATAGGATCACCTTGCCCAGCAAGATGCGGGACAGCCAGGATGAGTGCGTATTTATACCCAGCATCAGTGTTGATCTAGTGAAGGATCACCTTGAGAGGCTGGACACCAAGTCAGCTGGTCCTGACAGATTACACCCTAAGGTACTCAAGGAGCTGGCAGGTGTCATAGCCCAACCACTGGCAAAAATATTCTAAAATTCATAGCGCTCAGGTAAAGTACCTGAAGACTGGAAGAAGATCAAGGTGGTACCCATCTTCAAAAAAGGGCAGAAAGTAGATCCTGGGAATCACAGGCCAATTAGCTTGACCTCAATCCCTGGTAAGATTCTCAAGAAAATTATCAAGGACACCCTTCTGGATAAGTTGGCTGAGGGTCAGCACGGGTCTACTGCAGGTAGGTCTTGCCTGACCGATCTCATCTCCTATGACCAGGTGACATATCACCTGGACAAGGGAGAAGAGATTGATGTCATATACCCGGACTTTAAAAAAGCCTTTGATCTGGTCTCCCATGACCTTATGGAAAAATCGGCCAACTCTGGCCTTGGCTACACCACAGTCCAATGGCTGGAAAACTGGCTCCGAGCTCAGACCCAGAGAGTAGTGGTCGATGGTGCTCCGTGATCAACGGTGTCCCCCAAAGCTCTGTCCTTGGACCGGTTCTCTTCAACATCTTTATCGACAATGTGGACATTGGTGTCAGAAACGCACTGGCTAAGTTCACCAACGACACTGAACTTTGGAGCATAGTGACCACACCTGAGGACAGGCTAGCGATCCAGGCTAACTTGGATAAGCTTAGTAAGTGGGCAGACACAAACCTGATGACATTCAATACCGATAAATACAAGGTATTTATCCTTGGGGGTGTGGGGAGGGAAACCCACAGCATACTTTTAGGCTCAGCAGTGCTACGCTTGCTAGCACCACAGCTGAAAGAGACTTGGGGGTCATGATTGACAACAAGATGAATGTAAGGCACCAATGTGATATCGCAGCTGGTAAAGCAAACAAAGCCCTGGCTTGCATCCATAGATTCTTCTCAAGTAACTCTGAGGATGTCATCCTCCCGCTGTACTTGGCCTTGGTGAGGTCGCAGCTGGAGTACTGCATCCAATTCTGGAGTCCGCAATTCAAGAAGGATGTCGAGAACCTTGAGAGAGTCCAGAGGAGAACCACACGCATGAACAGAGGGCAAGAGAATAGGCCTTACGAAGAGAGGCTGAGAGCCATGGGACTCTTCAGTCTGGAAAAGCCCAGGCTCGGGGGACCTGGCAGCTGCCTATAAGTACACAAGGGGTGTTCATCAGGAGCTGGGAGAACAACTGTTCACCAGAGCGCCCCAAGGAAAAGCAAGGACCAATGGTCATAAACTCATGCAAGACTGTTTTAGGCTGAAAAAAAATTCTTTTCTGTCCGAGCCCCCAAGACCTGAAATAGACTCCCTCCAGATGTGATGCAGGCACCTACTCTGGACTTACTCAAAAACCGCTTGGATGCTTATCTTGCTGGGGTCCTTTGACCTGAGCTGACTTCATACTCCTGTGGCAGGGGGCTCGACTTGATGATCTTCAAGGTCTCATCCAGCCCCAACATATATGAAAGTCTGTGAAATCTATGTTACATTAGATTGCATATAATATAGTATGTGGCCCAGGGAAGGGCTTTTACACCTCTTGTGAATGTGTACCACTATATTTCACGTAAGAAAAAAGGGAAATCGTTTTAAAGCTTTTTGCTGCACAGAAAAAGATTTCTGCTTCTAACATTCTATATTTGGATTTTTCCTACATTGTATGGCAATACCAGCTATGTTATATTTGTCTCCCTGATGCAGAAGGGCAAAACAGTTAGTGTCAGCTAATGCTATGGCTCACATAGAAAATACTACTTGTTTGCTAAGTGACTTTTTGTGCCACAGCTGCATTCAGCTAGTTACTTTAAGGGGCCACTTTTTTGATCTTTTCTCACCCACTGAAATGAAATCCAGTCAAGAATTAAATTTGAAGGAAGGGGTGTTAATTGTGATTTTTCTTAAAATATAGAAATTGGAGCTATGATCTTCATTTTCTATTAACCTTTATACAAGGTAACACATTTGTGTTACCGAGGCTTTTCTAGCAGAAACAGACAGTATGGCCATGAAACTGGTCTGGCTTCTAGATGGGGGGCATAAAGAGAAATTGTCCAGAAAAAATAAGTGCCATGAGTTCGTACTTTTTCTTTGTCAAAGTGACATACATGTAAAGCCTGTCATTTAAGAGCACTGTGGGTCTTAACCCTTTACACTTTTGTAAAGAGATGGTTTGTGTAGGTAGTTAAGTTTTCTGAGCAGGTAATATTTCAGAGGGCCCCATGCCCGATTCTTCCATTTAGTTCGTATCCAGAAAGTAAAGTAGAAAATGTTTCAGGCTTGCTCTGGCTCTTTCCAGTCTTTTGTATTGCATTATGAATATGAATATGAAACTAGATTTTGGTGATTTTGTGACCTTTGTGGTAACTTGTGTGAAAGATGCGGCTGTTTGGTTTGCTGCTGTTATTTTATGTAAGATAGAACCTGCTTAAAAAGGAGCAACTAACTATTTAACACACACTTGGATTCCTTGCTTTTACAGTTTTACCACTGACAATATTTGATGAAGATATTTGTCCGTCAATTATTTCCTTAGCAAAAACATTTGTTTATGATGTACAGGTAATTCTAATATAACTTGTTCCTCCTCCCACAGTGTTGGCAGGACCAATTAGTTGGTGGCTATATGAAAACTTGGTGTTATGAGACAGCTCATCAAGGACATGCACAGTGAGGAGGAGCTGAAGGAAGCAACAAAAATTCCTTTTTTCTAACTTACCAATGTTCTAATAGCTTTTGTTTTAATATCCTTGCTTTGCTATTGAGACCAATTTCAGAGAGGCAGGAGGATGAATTAAGTATCATAACAGATCTTTTCCCTGGCTAAATACAGACAGTCAGAAAGCCCAAGGCTGAATCATTTCAATATTTGCAGGTTTCTATAAACTGCCTAGATTGAACGACCCCCGCAGTGAGCCTGCTGGGTGAGGAGGGAACATGGTCAGGTGATCCCCGCAGCTCCCAGCTTGGGTGGGGTGAGTAAAGCCACTACTTTGGGCTTCCCTGAAGCCAGGAGCTGGGGCAATCACTCAGCTATGCCCCTTCCTTAGCCAGCAGGCCAGCCGAGGAAGGAGTGAGAGGGGAAACACAGTCCCATGCCTACCGTGCCCCCCCAGCCAGGCTGTGCCCAGTGCAGAGAGGGGAGGGAAAAGCTCACAGTAGGGGCCATTTTCCACCCCAACTCCCTCCTTAGTTAGCATGCCAGCCAAGGAGGGGGCATGGCCAGGAGACTGCCTGGCTCAAGCAGGGGAGTAAAACCCCACAGCAAGCTTCCCCAAATCCGAGAGCCAGGGCAATCATCTGGCCACACCCCCTGCTCAGCTGAGGAGGGAGCAGGAAGTAAATTGGCTCTCACTGTGGGTTACTCCCCCCACCCCCTTCATGCCAGACACAGCATAGCTGGGGATCCAGAGCCAGGGGGGAGGCTCTTTTCCCCCCTCTCTCCCTTCTTATCTGGCCTTCTGGCCTGGGAGTTGGTGTGGCCAGGTGATCACCCCAATCCCAAGCTGCAGGGAAGCTTGCAATGCAGGCTCTACTCCCCCCACCTGAATCAGGAGCTAGGGCAATCACCTGCCATGCCCCCTCCCCAGCCAGTGGGCAGACTGAGGCTGGAATTGGGAAGAAACAGCAGTCCCGCCCTCTCTTTCCTCTTCCCCCAGCCAGGCTGTGCCTAGCACAGAGGTAGAACTAACTGTGGGGGTCTTTACTCTCCCTACCTGAGCTGGGAGCCAGGGTGATCACCCAGCTACATTGCCTCCCTGGCCAGCAGGCAAGCTGAGAAGGGATTGGGTGGGAAAAACATCCTGCCCCTCCAACTCTGGACGCCTAGCTGACCTGTGCCTAGCATGGGGGGATGTCCACAGTGGGAGCTTTACTGCCTCCCTCCTTCAGCTGGGAGCTGGGCCGATTCCCCCAGCCAAGGCAGGGGCAGGTCCAAGGAATCCACCTAGCCATGCACCCCACTAAGATCAGCATTGTGGAAGGGAAGGGAGGGCTGCTCTAGCATCCCCCAGCTTCTAGCTTGAGCCACTGCAAGCATGTGCCTGCATTTCTTCAGTCCCAGCAGAATATCTGAATGGTTGCAAACTGGCTCATCCTCAGCAGATTAGACTAACCTGCAAAGATTGAATCAATTCAAGATCAGACTTTTTGAATGTCTGTCCCTAGCCCTGGAGCAGAGAACACAGCCCAGGGCAGCTCAGTAGGGCTGTGCAAGTCTTCAGATCCTACTTTGGATCCAGAGCCACTTCAGACGCTTTGGCATCCAAAGCAGCACACCTGGATCGAAGTGCGGGCTCAGTAAAGTTATCTGAAGCAGATCAGAGCCCTTCGAATCCACTTTGGACGCTTTGGACCAGCTTCAGACAGCTAGATTGACAATTAGAAGGTCGGGGGGAGCAGACTGACATCTGTAGGTAGCCAGTGAGAAGGATTTCTCACTGGCTACCTTTCCAATGGAAGCATCTGTGGGGTGGGAAACAGCATCAAAGCCTCTATTTTGAGGCTTTCTGTACCTTTT
>NW_017728949.1:29565775-29578069 GCF_001723895.1 Crocodylus porosus | reverse complement strand
CTCTGATTTATGCCTGTTATGTTCCCAGTATTAAAAGGTATATGGTTAAGTCCCCATTGGTGCTCTGTCTCTGCTCTATAGGGGAGGAGAGTCCCTACACCTCCCACAGTGCTTGTGCACCTGCTTTGATCCCTTCAATTGAAGAGGTGGTACCTCTTTGAGTACCGTCCAGGTTACACTTCTAATTTGTTTTTTTTAGTATCAAGTCTTGTTCTTTCTGCGCATCGTCAATGTGGCAAGAGAGAGGCTACTTCAGATGGAGATGTTAGTTTTACTGGTGATGGGTGTGGTGCATGGCCCCTACTATAAAGAGACTAAACAGCATTTGGTAGTGGCTAGGTATAAACTATTACTTGTATAGGGCTAAATGCAGCCAATAAGTGTTCTAAATAAATACTGTAAGGCTGAATCCTTTACAAAATTTGTATGCATCTTGCAACCTGTCAGACACCAAATATGGGTATAATGGGTCATTCAGTCCAAGAATGAGATGCAGTGTAACTATTCATGCAGCTTACAATAAAAAATTACCATATTGTTGTATATACTCTATTTACTCTAAAAAGGACACTTTCCTATAATCCTGGTTCCATAGGTCTTTATTTGTTCTGTAGTTAGCAATGAAAGGAAACCACTTTTTTGTGGTAACTTTGGGATTAGAAGAACACTTTCACAGTCCAGATTTAAAAGCAAATGATATTGGTTGTTTTATTTTAGAATTACAGAAACCATCAGAAATCAGGAAAGAAGTAAACTATTCTATGTATGTTGTACCAGTTAAGTAGTCAAGTAATGAGCTTTGGTCAAAATTTCCAATATAAAGAAATATGCCAATTTTTTTCCTGCTTTCTTCTTTCTTCTATCTCTTCTATTCAGTTTCATAGAGACTAATAACTATATCAAAGTTACTTTGAAAATATAAGATGCAAAAGAGTATGGGATTGTAAAATGTTCAGGCACTTGTAAGACTAAAGTATCTGGACCAGAGGTCCACCTTGTGCAACCATGCAATGCCTGGGATAGCACTGCCTGCCGTACCACTGATTGCAGCAGGATGGTTGGCCACTGCTGTAATCATAGATCTCTTGTACCCCCACCCCACCACATCCGTGGCACAGGGAACTATTGCGTTCCTTTAGTTACAGCACTTATCCAGACCTTAGTGTCTAAAAGCTTAAGACATAGCATGCCACATACTGAAAGAGCCCTTTTTCCCCTCCAGCATGCTGGAAAAATAAGGATGGATTTGGGAGAAACTATCCAACATGTTGTGAATGGAAATTTTGTTCAGCACTTCCTCCCTCATTTGCAACAGTATTATTTCTGGCCTGGAGAGCATTAGATCTCATGCTTACTGAAGTATAAGTCTAATGCCATTGACCGTTAGCAGATTTCACATGATGCAGGGAAAAGACTAGGTAGTCTCATATATCAGGGGACTAAAAGTGCACAAAAGAATATCAAAAGGACACACAAGGCTATAACTTATTAATCAACTGGTTCTGGTGCAGCTAGAAAGCAGTTCAGAGTACAGACTACTAGGGGTTCTGGAAATTTATGTAAAATAGACTGCCAGTGAATTGGTCTGGAAAACATTCCAAGATAATTTGGGCTCTGAATAACATATTGTGACTGGAACAATTTTACTAGCAAGTATGCAAGGGGGAACAGGAAATCTTCTCTACTTTTTGCATATCTCTGGCCCAATTTAATTGTGTTGGAAAGTATCAAATGTACAAAATAATACAAGCAAGAATTAAACATTTGCATATTTAAAAAAACAAAATAGTCCAGCAGTACTGTGCAAAGACCTAATATGCCATTCATAAGCATCATTCCCCCTGAGATTTAGAAGTGGAGACAAGGAGGGGTTTAAGAACAGTAGCTGTCTTAGGAGGAATCATTTTGAAACTTTCAAGCAAAGAATGTTTTTGAAACCTTCTGCAGCTCCAGGATTTGCAAAATGGTAGGAATATTGATGATGCAGGAAAATATATTTTAAACAAAGTCTCTGGCTAATTCACTAAACAAACATGAATGAATCTGCATAGGCTCATAAATAGCAAGCTAACTCAGTGATTGGCAGCACAAGCAAAAGCAACAGAAGAAAAGAGGAACTTACTGAGCGAGTGAGAAAGAAGTGCAGAAATGAGGATGATATCTGATCATTTAACTCTCAACAATTCTAAGTGAGGGCTGGCTGGTTAGGGACTGCGTGCAGTACAGGGTAATCAGAACTCTGCTCCGTCCTCTCCCTGTAATGAGTTCTTGGTGGCAGGCTACTATGACAGCCACCTCCTCATTAGCACAGGAAACTGACCCTGTGAAACTCCTGAGGTAAATTCTTGCTGCTAGAACTTGAGCTAAAGAGCTACGCCCCTGTAATTGTGGGCTCTCAGACTGGTAGTCAGAGGGTTCTATAACAAATACATACCACTGGCTTATGGTACTTCACTTTCCATATGGTGGAAGTGGCATTTGGTATATAGCTTTCTACGTTCATAGGCAACAAATTGGCCTTTAAATTGGAGCCTTATTAAATGGTAAAATATTTTTACTGGGATTCATGGTTACAAAGATAGACAAGATACATTCCCAAAGAAAGATACAAAAGTTTTCAGTGTGTACATAGAAAATACGTTTGAGATTTATGGGCTGTGAAAAAAATGATGCTTTATAGCTCATTATATACTGCCTCCATATAATAGGAAGGGGTTCAGAAACCTTCTAGAGCAGCAGGCCAAATTCCTGTAACCAGCTGCTGCCAAGGGCTGCCAGTCCCCCACCCTCCCCACCAGTTCCCTGCTGCCCTGATCTCCTCCCTGCTCTATGCCTCCCTTCCACTTCTTGGGTGCTGCCAAAAGTAGTAGTTTAAGTAGGGTGAGGCATCTGGGGCAGTAGCCCTGGGCACAGATGGGAGGTAGGGGAAGCACAAAACTAATATTTGCCATTGAAGCCTCCATGAAGCTGGAGGCTGCTGCTACCATGGGCAACCAGTTGCCTTGTCCTTGTTACAACTGGTTGAAAGCCATGGTGACTAGCAAATCTGGCACAGAGCAGAAGACTTCAAGTTGCTGCTTTCATATGGCCCCTTTAAATCATGTTCCACCCCCTCCACCCTTTCAGCTGCAGGCCATACATTACTAACCCCTATCAGGGTATAAAAGAAAAGAAAAATTAATCAAACACTTCAACATTTTTTTTTCTTTGGTTGTTGACATGTACTTACTATTTTAAATAAATATTTAATATAAGATAGTTTCATATGCTTATTCAGTTATAAAAGTATTTCAGTTATAGCACAACATTTCCCAAACAAACTGATAAAACTGATAGAACCTCTGGTTCATGACCTAACAAGGCTTTTCTCTCTTTAGGGTTAAATTCAGTTCTGGGTTAAGCAGATTTCTTAACTCCCTGAAGTCACCAATCCTTCAAATACATGAAGATTGCTAATATTTATCATTTCAATCTAATTATGAAATTTTCTATTACAATAGTAGCTGAGTGCCAAGAAGAAAATGGAATTATTTAGCGCAGGTTGTGTATGGCTAGGAGCAATGTAATGAAAACAAAGAAGGGAAAATTTAGCTTGGATATTGGAAACACTTCCTTGAGGATGCGGCAATGAACTTTTTTCCTGAGGTTGAAGATTAGAAGGGCTAAGATGGATCATTTATGTCTGTACCTTATGTCAGTGTGGTAATAGGTCCAATATAGAGTTGAATATGCTTATTTAATTATGTTTATAGTATACAAGCTTTACAGGTGTGTGACAAATTCAAAGAAACAAACACAGTTTTGGAAGCAGTTAGGGTAGCTGGGGAGTAAAATGCAACACCCTCATAAAAGTAGTAGTATTCCATGGTTGTGACTCATAATATGAAATGATATGATATGAAAAGAAATTAAAGCACCCATAGGCTAACATAAGAGAAATGTTCAGAAAAAAAGTTAGGGAAAAAATCTAACAAATGTTTCAAACTTTAATAAGAAATACATGACAATTACAAATGAAATGATATATTCCGTAGAGCAACACAATTATTAGCATATTCTTCTACGGTATGTCATCTTAGCGAGGTTTAATAAATTAGCACTTTTTGCTGAATCCCTGTGTTGTCATACTGTGGCAACAGTGTTCTCTACCAGGGTACAGATAAGACCACTAATATAAAACTGGAAATATGACTTGGAGGTATTCTTGCTTTTAAGTCATCCAGTATTTAGCCCTTTACCCCAGTGAAATTACTAGGAAACTGTCCTCCATACATTCTTGTTACATCCATGATATTTAAAGTAAACTGCCTACTATTTCTGAATTCTTGCGATTCATACACTGGACTGAGATCCAATTAAGTAGGCTGCAGCTTACTTCATTCATGCTATGCTCTGTTCATAACACTTGAGGAAGGAGGCTGCAACCTATGAAAGCTCATGCTTCTCTGAACAAGCCATTTTGTAAGGTGCCATCATCCTGCTTTCTGCCTAACTTCAGACTAACATGGCCAACTAGCTTTGTCTGCTTTTATAGTTTTTAGGAAGTTAAACATTGTTGTGCATGCTGCATCAATTTATTCTTCTATCCTGCAACACAAAATCCAGTTTGTTTCAATTTATCCATTTTTATTCATTAACAAGATCCAGATAACTGCTTGAATCTCTCTTTCTGGAACACCCCAAATACCATTACAGTTATAAAATGAAAGCCCTGACAAACACTTACAATTAGTAATTTTACACATAATAGTCTATATTAATGGCACTACAAGTGCATAAATTTGTTGCATGAACAAATATATGCAGTATCAAAACAAATGTGGCCAATAGGTACACACAAATAACCTCTGTGTTTCCTGCTTGCACTTTAACTGGGGATAATCAAAGAGATTAGGCATATAGGGTCATTGTAAATCCATTAAGTAACACATTTTCAAAAAGATGTATTTGCATTCTATGCCTATGAAAGAATATCTGTGTTCATGTGCTGATTAACATAGTTAAGAACACGCCTAAATGTAAGCATGCAAATATTTCCATTTAAATTGTTGGAGTTATTGAGGGGCTAAATATTTGGCAAATACCTTGCCGGACAAACAGTTGTATTTCCATGCTGTTGTTAACTTTTCAACGGATAGCCCTTAAGGGCTTAAAAAGCTATTGAGTACCTAAATGACAACAAATAACTAACTCTGGGCTTCTGTTTGTAGTTTGCAAGTAACTGTTCAGGGTAGTTAGGTACCTAATTATTGCTGTACTTTGTATCTCTGCATTCATAAAGCCCATCTACTAACAAAGCTCAAGTCAATTCATAGCTTGCTTCCGAATGCCTTTTTTCTACTTTCATTCCTATTACTAATACAGCAATATTGTTGATGTTGTGTATGGGGACACACTCAGACATGGGCCTAATCCTGGGACTAAGCCACGTGTAGGTAGACCTTGTTGAAGCAGGTCTATTATGTGGCTAAGACTCATGGACCAGAAGGGAAACAAGCAAAAGGAAACATGTCAATTGTAGCCTCTTTCAGTCCCTGCTGCTAGGACTGGTTGACTTTTACATTTGAAACATATTGGTTAAACAACAGACAGCTGTGGCAACTGGGAACCTAGTGGGAGTCAGACATGTAGGCGCTTGATCTGGAATTCATTGGTGACACGTCGGGGGTGCATGAGCATGGTGATGCACCCTCTATGAAAAGGCGCTGCCAACACTGTCAGTGGCACCTGCAGGCAGTCGCCACTCCCCATCTGCCCCCTTGCTGCCAACACCACCAGTGGCATCTGCAGCTGGTCAGCGATCGCCGCTGGCCACTGCTGATGCTGCCAGTGCCAATGCTGCCGCCACTGGTCAGTGCTCGCCACCCCAACCCCTGCTGCTGACAACACCACTTACCGCTCCCCACTTACCGCCCCCCTGCTCCCCACTTACCGCCTCCATGCTCCCACTGCTTCCAGTGCCGCTATGCCCCCCCAGTCATCAGGGGCATGCATCGTTCATGCTGGAATTGTTTCTGAACATGCATCTAAGCCAAAGCAAAGACATCAAGGTAATTTTTCAGGCCAAAACCAAGGTCTCTAATGGTTACAGGTCACAGCTACTGAGGTGGGGTTGATCTAAATCACATTTTGTGAGTTTAGGCACCCAACTTCTGCTTATATGACATTTGAGCACATATGAGAATGACTTGGATTTGGCTTTCAGGTGTTTAGGAGTGGCTGCCACAGGCTCTGACAGAAGTGACATTTGTTGCACAGTCAGTTCCTTGAAAGCAGTCCGCAGCCATGCCATGATACATGCGCATGGCTGTAGTGCACTTTAAAAGTGGCTGATCATGGAACAAATTAACCTTCATTTGATTAGGGATCAGATAAAGGTGCTCCAAAGTGGAGCGTCTTAGGGAACTTCTGTCAATCCCTTCATACAATCAGGGCTAGGGTGATGCAGACCTGCCCTGCCCCCAGAGCTGTCTGCAGGAAGACAGGGGGGAGAAGAGAAAGGGGTGAGGAGACCTGTGGACTGGGGTTTGCCTGGCCTGAGCTGGGAGGTCAGATGGTTTGGAGACACTCTGCCTCACAACCCCCCACCCTACAGCTCGGGTTGGGCAAACCCCTCTCCCCTCCTCCTTTCCTTCCTACAGACCAAACCAGAGCTGAGAGGGGGTGCAGGGCCAAAGGAGAGAGGCTGCAAGCAGGAAGTTCCTCTGTTGGATCAGCTCAGAAGTGGAGCTTGATGATTTTTTTTTTTCCTCCCCCTCTCCACCGTCACCCCAATCTAACAGTAAACGTGTTGGGTTGGTGGTGGGGTGTCATTCTAACTCATGGTACTTCCTGTAAAACACTATGAGTTGCATCAGAGAGCTGCACATATGTATACTAGGAATATTTCCAATACATAGTTTATTTTTTGTCTTATTTTACTTTGAATTCTGGTTCTGAAGTGGGCAATGTAACTAGCAAACCAAAAAATATCCAAATTAGTCCATTTCCAATACACATCATATTAAAGACCCTGGACAAGTGTTTGCCTTTGGGACAAATAGAGTCCATGGGGAAAGATTCACAGCATGGTCTACAACAATTAGTGATAGTTACCTAAATCAGGCAATTACTTTACAGTTTTAGTTCCTTGAACATGTTGTGTCACATTTTGCCATTCAAGTTATTTTTTTATAACGTGACAATTGAAAAACATACTGAATTTCTGCCCTTATCCTGTTCTCAAAACCAAAAATCATATGACTGGAACATCATTTTTATTCCTTAGATTGTAAAACAAAGTTAACATGCCTGATTATTGAACTCGTCGCAAGTCAGTGCTTTTCTCCTGAAAGTGGCTAATAGAACTTGAATAAAAGCTGACAGAGCAAACATTCTGAGGCTTTGACCAGTTACACAACGAGCATTTAATGCTTACCAGTTTTCAGAATCTTCCCACAGAAAGTACATTTCTGCTAACCACAAAAAGCAGAACAAGTATTGAGTAATAAAATGCCCTTGTTTCAGTGCAGTGATAAATTGATATGTGTTCTTAAACTTCTTCTTTTTTTTAAGATAAATCTGCCTTAAAAATATCCTGGAAAGGAGAGAATAACCCATAGATAAAATGTGGGAGATAATAGCTGCTGTTGCAGCCTTTGTAAATTGTCTAGATTTATACTCCCTTATAGACTCCAGGAATTGCAAGAATACCCCAAAAAGAAATGTGCAAATAGACAATCATTAGTTATTCTCTTCCCATACAACAGCCTCTTCATCATGTCCTACTGTCAACTTAGCCTCAGTTAGCTGAAGCATTATTTGACATAACAAAGTGCACTTTTAGTCTAGACAACATTTATTTAAGATTAAGAAAACAAAGACAGGAAAAGCAAACATAAAATCTTCAAAACAGAGAAAGTTCCAAATGTACGTCTCATTCTTTAAGATCTACTGTCTTGAATTTCCCTACAGTCCTACTCTGTGTACATTGACATATAATCAGGTAGAATAATATTAGATTTTGGCCCATAAAAGGTACACGGGGGTGCCTGTTCACTCCCTGAGAGCACCCCCTGACTGGCTGCACTCACTGTTTAGACGCAGGGGGGCAGGCGGGAGAGCCAGTGCACCCCCCTGCAAGCACCAACCAGGGAGCGGAGCGTCATTACACTCCCAGAAATCAGCAAGATTGGCTGTGGGAGGACCTCCCCCCAGTCGCTGACTGGTTGCTGGGGGAGCACATGCTGGCCCTGACTAAGGCGGCACCAGTCACCCATGTTTTGGCCTTAGACAAAAAGACTAAAAGGGGAAGATATAACCAAATTCCTTGAAACCTGTGTTCTTGTGGATAATGTAATCTATTGGGTTTTTGTTAGAAAAGAAAATTGAAAGATTTTATGACAAAGACTTCTCTTTTCTGGATTTTGGAGAGCAGAGACATGGTTAGAAAATTCAAAGAGCAGCACAAGAATTTCAGGCACCAGTGTGCAATAGGAATAGGATTTCCTCCCCACTCCCAGCTTAGCTGGCAGAGCAGCAAGACTTCCTTCCATTTGAAAACAATTCCAGGGATGCTATTTTAACTTCTATTTTATACTTGTTCTCAGGTTCTCTTACCGTCTGTTAGGGTGGAAGGTACTTTAGTTTGTATCTTCTTCAGCACCCTCAACGTGCAAATGAATATAAAATAGAGTCCCCTCTGATACTGGCAGTCTTAGTTGTAGGGAAATATGAATAGCAAAGGGGTTTAAATATAAGGGGGCATAGCTTACATATGGTCTCTGTATCTGGCTCTGTGAGTCTATAGAAGTGTAAACAAATAACTAAATCTGGAGGTAGCGAAGGAGTCTGGAAGAAAGTGTAATTTACACTAACTTTGCTTAATTCTTTGGACTTCTCTACACTCACCTGTGAAAATGTCCCAAAATCTGCAGAAAACCTCTACAGAAGCAGCTGAGGGCATAACAGATTTACACACAGAGGATGAATCTCAAATATTGGGAACAACTTCCATTAACCCTTAATGTGATGCAACAAGCAACTACAGATAAAGAAAAAGTGTTAATCCATTGTTCCCTTCCTATGATTCTGTTTGAGATGAAGGCTGTTTAAATGTATAACTTTTACTATTCTGAATGTGTGGTCCTGAAGATAAACCCATTGATTTTCAGTCCATCTGACCTGTTTTTATTGTTGCAAGAATGGAAATATGTCCCTTTATTCCAGCTTTCTTGCTAGGAACATTCAAAAGAAAATCTCTTTTCCTAAATGGTATTCAGTCACTGTTGTTGCAGCTCCTGTCCAACTGGTTCCTTTGTTCCCCTTCTCAAATATCTAGACAATCTGAAGAGTTTTTCAAGATGACCCCAAATGGAGATCTGAAATTTCTGGAAATATATACTCTGATAGTTAAATAGGTAGCTATAATTTTTGTCACTTATTTCTGCATGAACAAACATAGTACCTAGAAACAACAAATACATGTAATAGCTATTCTTAATAGTGTTATGTGAATTCATTTTACAGTGAATTTTGCCTTTGTTATTATTTTTAGGAAACAGAAACGATACACATTGTTCGTATAAGTTTGCAGAATTGTTTGAGATTTTGAAAAATAAATATTCATAATTGGGAACTTGGAAATGTTTTGCAAAACCAACTTTTTATAATTAAGGAATCAATTCAGCAGGACTGCTCACATGCCTACAAAACATAGATTATTATCTGCTTGTGGATGATTACAGAATAAACTTTGGATGAACAAAGTCAGCGTAACTATAGCCTCAGGCCTACTGTTAGCAATATAATGTAAACAATAATAATAAAGGTTATCTGTATTATTAATATTTGAACTAAGAATTTTAATTAGCCATTTACATCAAGAATCACATATGAATTCAATGTATTCAGTGGAAGACACAAATTTATACAGCTGCCAATTTAGGATAAGTGCAAAAGATACACATAAAAATAATCTGTCTCGAGACATAACAAAGGCATGACAGCTGAGGATGAAAGTGTAAGTTACATAAGAATATCACTCAGTTATTTAAAAATGTACTACTTAAGAATGTGGTATTGAAAAAACAAAAGAAACACTGCCTTGGTTGGAATGTGAATTACTTCTCTAGTTCTTTCCCAAAACGAATTTCTGTGAATTTATGCTATCAATTGATAGCTATTTTCTTGTGAAGATTCTGAAGTAGTTTTTCTCTTAAAAAGTTTTTTTCTGTTAAAAATATGAATTAAGTCATGTTTATAAAACAGAGCCTTATCTGGAAAGCACTTTTGGACTGCAAGTCACTATCAGAAATTCCCAACCATGTATCATACAAGAACAGATTATTTTAAGGACTGTATTTCAGCCCATTTAAAAACATTATGAGAACTAAAGTGACTTTAAAACCCTCATGTGAAACTGACATGAGAAAGATAGTAGTCCTCCCCTAAATACAAGCAGTTTTCTTGCTTTAAATGTGGAACTCCCATGCCTGTGACTAGAGGAAGAGATGTCACAAATAATTCACATGATAAACATGTGAATCTTCAACACCACAAAGCTGCATAATAATCTATGTCTGTATCTATTTAATCAGGCTTCACACAGACAGCTGTAATCATTAGTATTATTTCCTGTATTTTTGCATGTCTTGTTTACAAAGATAATTATTGTTTTCAGTGGCAAGCCACAGGGTGTGGCTATTACTCCAACTGGTAGTCACTAAATTTTGATTTAGTGGAATACAGTCATCAGAATTGAGACTTAAAAAAAATTCCTCTAATGTCTCCTTATATAGACTGGGCACTATTACTGTGTGCTAATAAAACAGCTGTATTTTAACAAAAAGCTATATGTATGTTGAAGAGGAGAGATTCAAGTCAACCTCAGCATTGGTACAAAAGGTAGACCAGCTTAAAAGGGTGAGAGTTATACTGTGTCCATAATCAGGTCATTTTTTTATTATTATTAAAAAGGCAAACTGCCCACATAATGGCAGATCATAAAACTGAATAAACAGTCAAAAAGTAACAAATTCTGGAGTGAAAAGCCAAAAGCTGGTTGATGACGCAATCTTTTTCTATTCTGAGAAGCCAAAATACAGGTGACCCTCGCCATTTGCAGAGCATACCTTCTCATAACCCGTGCGAATGGTGAAATCCGCAAATAAGGCACTGTGTTCATGAACGCAGTACCCTAGCAGCTGCAGGGTGGGGCACGGCGATGGTGGGAGAGCAGCAGCAACGGTGGGATTGCGGTGGCAGCAAGCACGGAGCTCCCAAGGAGCTCCTGTAAGTGTATAAAGTGTATTTAAAATGTGAGTTTGGCATTCATGAATATTTGAAACCATGAATGCCAAACCCGTGAATAGCAAGCGTTTCCTGTATTTCCAAGAATGGAAGGTGTGGCGTTTTCCACATAGTTATTGACCATGGTGATGATGACTAATTTAACATTTATCTATCAAAAGAGGGACCAAGATCTGTGCAAAGTTCTCAAGTCATAGCTAAAAACAAAACAAACAATGAAACCCACCGAAATAAGCACTCAGTTATAGCTATCTGCACAGATAGGCTAGCAAACCTGCTCATTATATGTGTATTCAAGCTTACTAGATTCTAGTCAGTTCAAGTTAACTTGCCATCTTATAACTAGACTTGGCAGAACTCTATTTTTATTTTTAAAATTATTTTTATGGCTAAAAATCAATGTTTATTGTTGAGCATTTACTGTAATTTTTATCATTTACAATTAAATTAACAACATAGAGATCTTCTACCCCTGCGGTGGCAAAAAAACAAAGAAACAAAAAACTCACAATGAAAAGGCTAAGAAAACAACTAAATTTGTATTCTTTCTAATTGGAGTCTTTCTCTTCATGTACTAGTCTCACCAGTAAGCTACTTCACTCCTTTTATAGCCTCTCCCCAGTGCTTAAACAGGCAGGTATTCCCTTGGCAGGGAACTGGCACTGGCACTGAGGTACTGCAATGCCAGACCTGTACCAAGATGACCAGAGCCAACCCTTGGTGTCAAAAAGCCAAGATCAAGGACAGGTTTCTAGACTTCAGCAAGGCCTTTGACACCACCTCCCACCCCATCCTCATTAAAAAACTAGGTGACTGTGGCATTGATGCCTACACAGTCAGATGGATTGCAGATTGGCTCAAGGGTCGTACTCAGAGGGTGATGGTGAATGGGTCATACTCAACCTGGGGGGAAGTGGGCAGTGGAGTCCCCCAGGGCTCGGCCCTTGGGCCTACGCTGTTCAACTTCTTCATCAGCGATTTGGACGACGGGGTGAAATGCAACCT